>NC_090440.1:1483343748-1483646465 GCF_031143425.1 Pleurodeles waltl | reverse complement strand
TGTGGAGTTTCGTAAAGGCGAGCTCTTCTTAGTCAAAAGTTTACTTTCTGGTACTGTACATGTTTCCCCTTAACATAAAGTTATTTACCTGCAAAATATTCCATGTTTTCATCCTTTCTGTCCTTCAGCAAAGAGGTCTTGTATGTGTTCACTTGATAGCTTCCAGTGAGCTCATCTAGGAGTGTCCTCCCCCTGCACCTGTGACAGGCCTGGTACATTGATGGGGACACTGGCTATTACAGAAGAGCAACATTCGAGCCTATGAAAATACAATATAAATGGCAGGGAGCAATGCTTCCCTGTCTTGTGCTTTCCCTTCCACACATTCCACCACTGCCCTCCTTGATTCCCACTACCCCATCAATGCTATTTGCCAAGGTCATCTGTTGTACAGGCATTTTAAATATAATTGATAATGAAAACATAAAGAAAATATAATTAGATGTACACTTTGTTCTGTGCAGGCAGAGGTAATCAGTGTTCTAAAATAATTAGCTATAAATACCCATTAAGGATTCTTCTGACCAGTGTGAATGTATGCTGATACCCTTTCAGTGCATTTACATGATTCAAGGTAAATCACACTCATACATCCACACACCTTCCCTCAGTGTATCAGGCTCCATGCCAATAGGTGTGAAAATGCCATTGAGAGAGCATAGTTTAAACATTACCTATTTTAGATGTGAAATGCTTATATTTAACAATGCTGCATTAATAATATTATTCATTGAAACGTATTTTAAACGTGGAGAATTTTTCACATGCATAAACTAATGTCGACTGTAAGAAATAATTTCTTGTATTATGACTAACTGAAAATATTAAAACGTATAAAGATTGCATTTTATTAGAATCCATAAGCCTAAGTTAGCGTGAGTCAAAAACTAGCTGTGTAGCTCTCATATTAAAGCGTATTTTTCTGTTTCTTCAGTGTGCTGACTCGCAAAGGCCATGACCCAGCATTTGTTCTTTTCTCCGCTTATTGTATCATTAACAGTTATATTCCCATCCGCATGCTAGCAGCTTTAGTATAAAAATTATAAGCTTTGAAACAAATATGGACACTTTCAAGGACATCGAATCACGGAAAAGAGAACCCTTGACCCGATGAACGTGCCAGAAAATGAAGTAACTCCGGATGTGCCACCTACGAAAAACGTCAATTATGAAGACCAATCAAAATGTTAAGAACTATCATAAAATAACAAGTGCATTACTTAATGTATAATTTGATAGGTTGAAGATAGTGGGGTGAAGTGACTATCCAATAGAATTTTGGGGGAATGTATTTTGAAAAAAGGGATAAAAACTCATGGCACAGGAGACTCGAGAGACCTAGGTAGGGAATGATATCGATTGCATCCAGAAACTCTGTCACTCTATTTGGTGATTTGAGACTTAGACAAAACCCATCTTCACCCTTAGCAGCCCCTTTACATTTTCCTCCTTATGAGGGAAGTGCCCCCTGCCCTTAGATTAGATAGACTGACGGCGATCTAACTGATGTCCTGAAGACGAAGACTGATCCTGTATGCTGACCTATTTCGAGGAGGGTAATTATACTGTTGCTAATGGAAATTCATTTGTTTGCCTTTTCTTTCTAGGTACCAACTGCTGTGTATTTTTGATAAGAGACCTTAGTTAGATGTTTTCCAAATTGATGTTCTAAATTGTTTTGCATGAAGCCCAACATGCTGATGCTAATTAGTGGCTAGATGAGGCATTCACCTTGACTGACGTAGTTGACTTGACTGACGTGGTGCTATGCTGAACTAAGACATATAAGAGGTTCTATGCATTTTGATTTGTTTACCTCCTTATTACTATCTTATGTTTGTGATCATTGCCTTGTTGAAACCTTATCATAGTTGCCACATTGTGACTATGCTCTTTTGCTTCTTGGTTTTGAGATTAATACATCTGCTATTAGATTGTAATCAATAGGGAATAAAATTCACAAAACTTCAATAAGGTGTGGTTATTTATGACTGAAAGGTCATGGTTGCGCCGAAGGTTTACTAATGTCTAAAGTGAAATATATTGTGGTAATATATGTTGACAATATTATTGATGTGTTGATTGATATACTGATTAGTTGTCTCGTCTTATGGTGTCTCACCACTGGGTCAAAAGATTCATCGGCCTAAAACGAGTCCCGATGTGTATAAATTAACATAGAAGGACGCGTTATCAGTTCTGGTAGCAGAGCGACGGTTTGGCCCTTGGGGGCCCTAGGACGGAGTTTCATTGTTTAATTTGTTTTTCTGTGATAATGCAATTTGGAGAGATGATGGGTTGCTAGGTTCGCCATGGCTTTCCCGGGATCTCGGAGCCTGCCTAAATGAGTTGGGAATGTTCTCGGCGCCATAGTTTGTGTGGTTAGGGTCTTTGCCCCTACTTAAGCTTATGCATCTTGCAGGTGGTTGTGAAAAATGTGTGTGTATTTAGGCCAAATTAAGTGTTGTTTAGCAGGAGTGGGCGTACTCCACAGTATGAGAGTAGGGAAGTTGGCATACTTCATGTGAATGTGGCTCTTGTTGCTCAAAATTATCCACGTGGTTGACTATCGTGTACGGACCTGTTGAGGTCTAAAACTCCAGAGTATGATGATAAATGTGGTTTATGTTGTAATCTGTGCGGTTTAATAGGTCAATCGGGCGTTGTTGACAAGTCGAGTTTGAGTTATGGAGTATGTGTGAAACCTTCGATGGAGATTTGACAAATTCTAAAGTGCACTAGAAGGAGTCATTGACAAGTCGAGAGTAGGATTTGCAGGTCGAACTCTGCTTGCGTATGTGGGAACTGAGAAGGAGAGAGTAGTGGCCGAGGCTTCAAGTGAAATCTCTGTAAAGTTCTGAAGCGAATGTGTTACCCTCCCTGTAGTAAACCAACAGATTTGTGTTGTCATTTTAAGGTGCTCGCAATAATTCGCATTAGTTTGTATGAGTTGTAAGGGGTCAGTGAAGAGTGGACGAGCCACAAGACTTTGTCAGCTGCAGTGTGTGTGAGTGTGACGTCAGTGGTGCCGCGCTAAGATAGGTCAGATGCCGAGAGGGGTCGCGCACGGATTGGCTGCCGTCCGTGAGAGGCAATAGGTTGAGAAAGGGCAGGTGAAGAGTTTCCTGGGAACTAACCAATTTCTGATTAAATATACGAAATAAAGAATTGCAAAAATGAATTTTGTCAAGGCATTCAAAAGCGCTCTAAAAGGAGATGTATATATTGTAGCAACTGATGGTGAACCTACACCACCTGAGGGTACTCCGGCTTACATAGTGATGGAAGAAAAAGGTGTTGCACCTTGTTTATGGATGAAACAGTGGTGCAAATTAACGGAAAAGGAAGGGTGTTTAGCGTTTCCAGAGCATGGGACGTTTAATCCAGAGGTATTAGAAAACCTGAGGTGGATGTTAAGCACACAGAAGCCACCTCCAAGACCGGCACAATATGAGGCTTTAGCGATTTGGGACTTAATGGCTCTTAGACACAGACAAGAAAGGTTTCAGAGGAGGCTGAGAAGGGCAGAAAAATCATATGCAGAAGCTAGGTGGGACAATGAAAATAAAATGTGGAGAAGGGGAATCGTAGATGGGTTGAAGTTATTTCCGGCAATAACCCAGGGAGAAGAGACACAGGGAAAGAAAGCCTCCTGTAAAACCGACAAAGATTCAGGAAAAACTAAAGAAAATAAAAGGTCCTGGGAAGAGGAAGATGATTCAGAGGATGAGGAATTTATGGATAGATTGTTACATGATCGTCCGCCACCGTATGCGGTGAGCGACAGCTCTCCAAGCACTAGCTTGGATCCTGGGAACCAGACGCAGGAGAAGGGAGTTACTGATACGGTACAGACTAGCGATACAGCTTTGATACAGAATGGTGTCAGTGTACCCACTGCACCAGACTTGCCGATACAGTTGCAGCCTCCACCGCAGATAAAAATAATTTACCCTGATGTTCCAGTGCTTGAGACAACTACGAACTTGATAGTGCCGCCAGATATACACAAGGCCAAAGTTAATACAGATTGAATCGACCCCGAAGCTAGTGTCTCAACCGCCACAGCTGATACCTGGGTATAACCCTGTAGCAGGACCACCGTTAGTACCTGTACCGGGTACACTGGAGCAGACCTATGGTGTTGCAGCTCCAAGAAGTCTGAGTTCAGGTCAGACACCTGCCGCTATATCGTTACCTATTACTGTTGGTCCCCCAGTGCCATTATATGCGCAAGGTAAGACAGGGACGTGTGATCAGGGAGCTATGACTCAGGAAGCGATAAGAGGAGGGCCTATGAGAACTCCACAGATAATGGCCCCGGGAGAGCAAGTTAATGAGCCACTAAGACCTTTGATGGACCTTAGTCCGGTAGGGGCACCTCTCGAAGCAATGCGTCAAGCAGGGTTGGGAGTTTTGACTCCCCAAACCATGAGTACAAATACTTCACACTCTCCAATGATACATGCAGGGAACATTTCACTGCAGGGTTTTACAGTACAACAGCTAAATGAGTGGTTAGAGAAAACTTGTACCTCACAAAAGACTACAGTGACCACAGTTGAACCTGAGAAAGAAAAACAAGATGAATACTTGAATTTTGTACGACTAGGGGCAGAAGCTGTCGAGTTAGTGGAAGGAACAATGGGAGTAAATAGGTTGGAATCATACACTGAGGCAGAATTGAGGTACTTATGCCCCAAGATTACCAAAGAGGTAGGCAAAGTACATCAGAGATTAGCGAATTTGGCAGATAAATATAATATCGATATCGGAAACACTAAACATTTGAAAAGAAGTTACAGATTAGATTTTGACTCCAAAGATTTTGAACACATGAGATCTGCAGGCATGAAGGCACACCTGAGAGAACTGTTGCAAAGTGCACAGATTTGGGGTGCATTAGAGAAATGTGAAGGCCGATGGGCAAAGAAAAGAGATAAGGGAAAGGGAGATAGCCCAGGGTCCAATAAAGTTGGGACCACACCTAATCTAGATTCAGTAAAAATCTTACCTATGAGAGAGACAGCTGGTGGTGTTTTAGTGCATGTGCCATGGACTAGAGGAGACATTTTGGGGGTCATTCTGACCCCGGCTGGCGGCGGAAGCCGCCAGCCTGGCTGGAACCGCCAGAATACCGCTGCGCGGTCAAAAGACCGCCGCGGGTATTCTGGGTTTCCCGCTGGGCTGGCGGGCGACCGCCAGAAGGCCGCCCGCCAGCCCAGCGGGAAACACCCTTCCATGAGGATGCTGGCTCCGAATGGAGCCGGCAGAGTGGAAGGGGTGCGACGGGTGCAGTTGCACCCGTCGCGATTTTCAGTGTCTGCATGGCAGACACTGAAAATCTTTGTGGGGCCCTGTTACGGGGGCCCCTGCAGTGCCCATGCCATTGGCATGGGCACTGCAGGGGCCCCCAGGGGTCCCACGATACCCCATACCGCCATTCTGTTCCTGGCGGCCAAAACCGCCAGGAACAGGATGGCGGTATGGGGGTCGGAATCACCATGGCGGCGCAGCAAGCTGTGCCGCCATGGAGGATTACCCAGGGCAGCGGGAAACCGGCGGTACACCGCCGGTTTTCCGTTTCTGACCGCGGCTGTACCGCCGCGGTCAGAATGCCCATGGGAGCACCGCCAGCCTGTTGGCAGTGCTCCCGCGGTCGTTGGCCCTGGCGGATTTTACCGCCAGGGTCAGAATGACCCCCTTTATCCTTTACGAATGATTATCCTAGGCTAAGAGAAAAGCCGATCGAGTGGTATCAACAGATAGATAGGTTCGTGAAGCTTGCAAAGTGTCTCTGGGAAGACTTGAATACTTTGTTTGAGATTATTGTTCTGCCAGATTTGTGGCTCGAGTGCAAGAGAGGGGTAGATTGGCCCACGAAGGAGCGGCAAGAGATAAGGTGACTGGAGCACCTTCAGAAGAGGTGATGAAATATTATCATAAAGTAATTGAGTTCTTGAAACAAAAGGTGTAGCAGAAGGTGACCGATTGGCAGAAAATCGTCCGGACCTCTCAAGAGGTTAAGGAGTCAATACATGTGTATTACGAGAGATTATTAAAAGCGTTCAAACATTACAGTGGTACTGAGACTATCGAACCGAAGGACATGAATCACCTTGTGTTTAGGTTCATCGAAGGGCTGAGGCCGGAGGTCAGCCAGATGATTAAGAATCATTTGATTTGCTGGCAAGCTAAACCAATTGATGAAGTGTTGCAGTATGGGAAATACTGTAGTGATGAGATTGAGTTGAAGCAGAAAAAGTTGAAGGAGAAAGGGATGGTGATGCAGATAAGGGCTGCACAAGCTGGAATACAGGGGAATGGAGTTCAGCAAATGATACAGCAACAACCGCAAATGAATGGTGTGTTTCAGGCACAGCCGAGAGGCAGAGGTTGAGGGTTTGTGAACCGCGGTTCGGACATGAATAATGTTATTCAAAACTACGGTCAGGGAATGAAAAGATGTCACCATGTCATGCGTGCGGGGGCATGGGGCATTGGAAACGGGATTGTCCGAATGTGGTGCAGGATGGTGCAGTTCAGCAAAGCATTAATGTCAGTACATTACAAACTCCACAAGGTCCAAAAGGGAGACATCAAAACCCGAATTTTCAGAATAATTTGGTACAAATGCCAGGGGTACAACCCATGCAGCAGATGCAAATGCCGCGTTTTCAGTCAGTATCAATGCAACCAGTGCAGCAGCAGATTCCTATGGTGCCTAGACAGCAAATGCAATTACCCATGGCTCCGATGGGACAGCAACAGGTGATGCTTCCTCAGCAGGTCACAGGCCAGGTAACCAATCAAAACAACACTGTGCAACAATTCCCATTACGAGGTGAAAGTGGCATGAATGAGGATTGGTCAGATGACAGCTCAGACAGTGAAGAGTGCAGGCTTGCAGCATCTTTAGAGGTGGATCAGAGAGGCCCATATGTAGAGGGAAAAGTAATGGGCTATAAGATTTCATTCTTGGTCGACACAGGAGCTACACGCTCTACAGTTCGAAGTGCAGAAGTCCCGAGATTACCTCTCTCAGGGCGTACTATACGAGTGGTTCGTGTGGCAAACCAGTACCTGACTAATCCGATTACTGATCCGGTGCAAGTTGAAATTGGTAATTTCCAAGGCCTGCATAGACTTGTCGTATGCGACTCAAGCCCGGTATCCTTACTAGGAAGAGACTTACTATGTAAGACAAAATGTTCGATTACCTGTTCCAATGATGGAATAGAAGTACAAACAAACAGAGACGATGAGGGAGATGAGAGTCAATTCATAGGGGAAGGAGGAGAGACTAATGAAGATTACCCTTTGATTACTTTATTCCCAATGCATACTTTGATCGACCTACCTGTTGATTTACAAGGGACCGTAACAGAGAAAGTGTGGGATTTGACTGGGAAAGAAGTAGGGTTGATAAAGGGAGTAGAACCAGTCAAGGTTCAGATAAAGCCGAATGCAGTGATCTCACAAGTATCGCAATACCACATGACCCAGGATGTCCTCATTGAGGTGTCACAAATAATTGCAGATTTTCTCAGACAGGGAGTCCTGAAAGAAGTTTTGAGCAGTCCGTGCAACTCTCCCATTATGGGTTTGAAGAAGCCCTGTGGGAAAGTTCGAATTGTGCAGGATTTGAGAAAAATAAACAAAATTGTGATAAAATGCTGCCCTGTGGTACCTAACCCAGCAGTAATAATGTTTCAGGTTCCTTGTGATGCTGAATGGTTTACTGTAGTAGACCTATCACAAGCATTTTTTTCGATACCCCTTCATGAAGACAGTCAATTTTTGTTCAGTTTCAAATTCCTGGATAAGGTGTACAGTTGGTGCAGAATTCCTCAGGGTTTTTCTGAGTCACCATCCATCTTCAATCAGATATTGAAGAAGGACTTAGAACCTCTTGTGCTGCCTTTTAATTCGACTCTTGTGCAATACATTGATGATTTGCTGATTGCATCTAAAACCAGAGACAGTTGTAAATATGATACCATTGCATTGTTGAATCATCTGGGAAAGAATGGACACAAGGTGTCACCCAGAAAGTTGCAATACTGTCAAAAAGAAGTGAAATACTTGGGACATCTGATTGAGAAAGGGTCCTGAAGAATATCAAAGGAAAGAATAACAGCTGTTTTGCAGATGAATCCCCCAATAACAAAAAGAGACATCAGGATGTTTTTGGGAATGGTGGGCTACTGTCGCCAGTGGATACCCAACTTCTCGATCATCTCAAAACCTTTAATAAAATTGACAGGAAAAGAAGTCAAGGATGAACCATACACAGTAACTTTGACAAAAGAGGAGCTTGAATCATTTCTAGAATTGAAGGAATGCATGTGCAGGGCACCAGCATTAGGAATGCCTGATTATGAAAAACCTTTTCTGTTGTTCTGTCATGAAAGTGATGCTTGTTCTTTGTCTGTTTTAACACAGGTCCAAGGAGATGCAAATCGCCCTGTAGCATATTTTTCAGCTACCTTGGACCCTGTCGCAGCAGCCTTACCGGGTTGTTTGCGGGCAGTTGCAGCAGTTGGTCAAAGCCTTTCACAATGTGAAGGCATAGTCATGGGATACCCTCTGACAGTAATGGTTCCACATTCAGTTGAAATTCTGTTGACACGAACTAAGACACAACACATGACAAATGCACGACTCACTAGATATGAGACGATTGTACTGGGGTCACCAAATGTCACACTAAAGAGATGCACTGTGCTGAACCCGGCAACCTTACTTTCCAATGAAAATACAGAAATCAAAGATGGGGAAGAATTTGAGCATGATTGTCTTGAGGTGACTGAGCTCTGTACCAAACCTCGCCCAGACATACAGGATACCCAGTTAAAAGAAAACGATTGCATTATGTTTGTTGATGGGTCCTGTCTAAGAGATTCAGCAGGAACATTGAGAGCCGGTTACGCAGTATGTACCATAACTGGCATTGTCGAAGCCTCCTGGCTCGAGAAAGTGTTTTCTGCACAGGTGGCAGAATTAATAGCTCTTACAAAAGCATGCCACGCAACTGTAAATTTGAAAGTCACTATCTATACTGACAGCAGATATGGATTTGGAATTGTGCATGATTTTGGCCAACTCTGGTCACAGAGGGGTTTCATGACCTCCTCTGGTTCTCCTGTGAAAAATGGCGAACAAATAAGAGATTTGTTACATGCGATTCAGTTACCTCTTGAAATTGCCGTGGTGAAGTGCAGTGCCCACACCAGATCACAAGATTTTGTGTCAATGGGAAACAGCTATGCAGATCAGGTCGCAAGATTTTGTGCATTAAATTGTATATCATTTAAAGAGCAGTGGGAATTGTTACCACAACCTGAAAACGACACGAGTTTGAGTCTAGCATTACGAGTGGTTGATACCTTAGCTGAACTAAAAACATTACAAAGTTGTGCTAGCAAAGAAGAAAAACGTTCCTGGCAGAGAATGCAGTGTGTACAAAGGGCAGATGATTTGTGGGTTTCAGAAGAGGAAAAACTGGTTCTGCCAAATAGTTTTTTGTCGCAGTTTGCACGGTTATACCATGGGCAGGCCCATCTAGGAAGAGACGCCATGATCAGATCCTTTAAGATTGATTGGTTCAATCCAAAATTCAGACATGCCGCAGAAATCACTTGCCACAGGTGCGTCATCTGTCAACAGATGAATGCTGGAAAAGGAACTGGAGGTCCATTCAACAAAATGCAAATGGATTTTATCGAAATGCCTGTTTGTGGAGGATTGAAGTACGTGTTGGTGATTGTGTGTGTTTTCAGTCATTGGATTGAGGCATATCCCACACGTAGGAATGACATTCTTACAGTTGCAAAACTACTACTCAGAGAACTGATACCAAGATTCGGGTTTCCAGTTTCTATAGAATCAGATAGGGGGAGACACTTCGACAATGAGGTGATTAAACTTCTGTGTGCCGCACTCAACATTGAACAAAAGTTGCATTGTAGCTATCGCCCTGAAGCATCAGGACTAGTTGAACAGATTAATGGTACCTTAAAATCAAGAATAGCAAAAATGTGTGCTGCAACAAACATGAAATGGCCAGATGCTTTACCTCTAGTACTGATGTCTATGAGAAACACCCCAGATAAGAAAACGGGACTGTCCCTAGATGAAATCCTCATGGGCAGAGCAATGAGATTACCAGCGGTACCTGCAAATGCACTAGTGAATATTACAGATGATATGGTGCTGGATTACTGCAAAGGTTTGGCTGAGGTGATTCACTCTTTCTCTCACCAGGTGGAAGCTAACGCGTTGCCACCAATTGGCGAACCAGGTCACTCTCTGCAAGCTGGAGATTGGGTGGTTGTCAAGAAGCACGTGAGAAAATCGTGTCTTGAGCCGCGTTGGAAGGGGCCGTATCAAGTAATATTGATGACCACCACTGCTGTGAAGTGTGCCGGGGTTCCCAACTGGATACATGCCAGTCACACAAAAAGGGTAACGTGTCCTGTTGAAGAGGAACTTGAAGTTTCCGGTACAGCAACTTCAGGAAGAGAAATCTCAGAGTCAGAGATCCGTCAAGAAGGAACTGAGACTACTAGAGAGCCCACTGAGAACAGCCTTGTCCCTCAAACTGTCAATGAGTTTGAGAGAGGTGACAGAGTGCCTATCTCAGTTGAGGCGGCAGGAGAACTAAGCCAAGGAGAGGTTCTCCCAGAAGTAGACGAGTACGGGTTAGAGTCCGAACTCGGCATAGAACCAGAAGACGAAAGAGAAGGAGAAATTGTAGATACAAATCAAAACGTGTCAGAGTCTCCCAAACCAGTTGCAGGTCCGTCAAGAGGAAACACCATATCACAAGAGGAGGGTGCTGTCCAACGTCCTGAAGGAAATCACCGAACCAAGACACATAGGGGCGATAATTGGCCAGACAAGTCACATCCTAAAATAAGAGAGGTATCGAATGACACAATAATAGAAGAAAGTGATACTTCACAAGCAGATGATCTGAGTGAAGGAGAGCAACAAGGTGAACGAAGGCTAAAAAGAAAAAGAATAGCAAACAGAAGATATACAGGTCCTGAATGGGCATATGCTACAACCTCTGAATGGCAACAAGAATTCTTAGCATTCTGTTTTGATCGAGAAGTACCAGGCCAATACTACGGTACCTGAAGATATTCAAAGGGAAACTCAGCTAAAATTGAATTCGTGAAAGCTGAAAAGAGAAAGAGACTTTAGAAACTACCGGAAAGTGACACTAAACCTGGATTTGACTTTAAAGAAACCTGATTACGACAAGCTGCTAACCTGAATTGACGAAAAGGGTCCTGGAGTGAGTGAAGACGCTGTAATATACGCAAAAAGAGTTCTTTTCTTCTCAAGTTGATTGTTGATCTGCTATTCTGATTCTATACAAACATGGCTTACAGTAGCAAAGGAAGTAAGGTGTGTGGTTGGTTAGGTCTTATAATAGGTGTTATATGTGCAGTAATGATTGTGGGAGTGATTGTGGGAATGCCATGGAGAGAGAAAGAAACTATTAATGCAATTTCGAAACCTGAAACTACTACTACTAAACTATCACCGTGGGAGAAATTTGAACAAGTTGCAAGACATATGCATGAGGGAACTAATGCAAAAGGGGAACTTTCTACTAATGTTTTCTATCGCTTATTAAATGAGTATGTGGAAACTATGGATGCGAAAGATTGTTATGTATGTATTAAAATTCCTTTATCTGTGCAGGAGGGAGTTACTTATCATAGCCTCCCTCTTACTTATGGAATTAGTTGCAGCTTGCTTTTAACAAGATTCTGTAATCAAGAGCATGTGCAATACTTTTATTCAAATTTGGATGTTGTGTTTTCTTTTGTGCCTGTGATTGAATTCCTAAATAAACTAGCTAAAGAGCATGATATAAAAATAGTTAGAGGATTCTTTGAGCCAACACTTACATTTGGAACTGCTTATGCACATCGCAACAATTTGACTTGCTTATTGTCTCCTGTAGAGAAAAGCTTTTTAGATCACACAGATGATAGACGCAAAGCACTGAAAGAGAGGTTAGAAAAAAGCCTAGAAAAACGTACTTATGCAAATGATTATGCTTATACTGCAATCAAAACACAAGGCAAATTAGCTATAGATGCATTACACGTAGGTAGGCTCTGTATATATAGACCAAAATCCGATCAAGACAATTTGTTTGTGGGTACGAGTGAATGTAGGCATGTGTTTTTGTTTCAGAGTAAATGGACCTTTATGTTAAATGGACAAGATCCAGCAATCCCTGGAATCTATTATATTTGTGGACTGAATGCATATTACCGTCTCCCTAAGGGATGGTATGGGACATGTTATTTGGGAATAGTATTTCCAAAGATATACCAGATTGATGACCTGAAACAAATACCTAAAACGTCTGAATTACAACATCCTAGACAAAAACGAGAATCAGTGGAGGCTGTCATTGGTGATATATTTGGAGCCATAATCCCATCAGTAGGGGTTATCTTGAATTCTATGAAAATTCAAAAGTTGTCTACTATTGTGGATAACATGCTGACAAATTTTACAGGGGCTATACTCCTGATGGATACTGAACTTGCTGCAGAAAGAGCTATGACTCTTCAAAATCGGCTTGCTTTAGACATTCTTTTAGCAAAGAGTGGAGGTGTTTGCAAAATGCTTAATGAGCGTCATTGTTGCTCATTTATTCCAGATAACAGTAAGAAAATTAGAAACATGCTTACTAACCTTACCAGAGATAGTACAGATTTGAAGGATCTGAAAGAACTTGGTGTTTGGGAGAAATTTGGGAAAGGAATTGCCTGAGTAGGAAGCTGGTTTACCAACATTTGGAATGGGGTACTTGCAAAAATTATGATGGGTCTATTAATTGTTTTAATTTGTCTATTAGGATTATGGGGGGCATGTAAAATCAATGACAAAGTAAAAAGAAATTGGACTAAAAGAACCAGAAGAAATGAAGAAAGTGAAAGAAAGAAAATGTTCAATGAAATATGGGAAAGCTCACATAAAGGGCAAGATGTTGAAATGCGTATTATGCGCAAAGTGAAAAATTAAACTCAGAGAGAAAGATTGTGTGATGACGAGCGTCATCAGAGGAGGGACTGAGAGAGCGTAGTTTAAACATTACCTATTTTAGATGTGAAATGCTTATATTTAACAATGCTGCATTAATAATATTATTCATTGAAACGTATTTTAAACGTGGAGAATTTTTCACATGCATAAACTAATGTCGACTGTAAGAAATAATTGCTTGTATTATGACTAACTGAAAATATTAAAACGTATAAAGATTGCATTTTATTAGAATCCATAAGCCTAAGTTAGCGTGAGTCGAAAACTAGCTGTGTAGCTCTCATATTAAAGCATATTTTTCTGTTTCTTCAGTGTGCTGACTCGCAAAGGCCATGACCCAGCATTTGTTCTTTTCTCCGCTTATTGTATCATTAACAGTTATATTCCCATCCGCATGCTAGCAGCTTTAGTATAAAAATTATAAGCTTTGCAACAAATATGGACACTTTCAAGGACATCGAATCACGGAAAAGAGAACTCTTGACCCGATGAACGTGCCAGAAAATGAAGTAACCCCGGATGTGCCACCTACGAAAAACGTCAATTATGAAGACCAATCAAAATGTTAAGAACTATCATAAAATAACAAGTGCATTACTTAATGTATAATTTGATAGGTTGAAGATAGTGGGGTGAAGTGACTATCCAATAGAATTTTGGGGGAATGTATTTTGAAAAAAGGGATAAAAACTCATGACACAGGAGACTCGAGAGACCTAGGTAGGGAATGATATCGATTGCATCCAGAAACTCTGTCACTCTATTTGGTGATTTGAAACTTAGACAAAACCCATCCTCACCCTTAGCAGTCCCCTTACATTTTCCTCCTTATGAGGGAAGTGCCCCCTGCCCTTAGATTAGATAGACTGACGGCGATCTAACTGATGTCCTGAAGACGAAGACTGATCCTGTATGCTGACCTATTTCGAGGAGGGCAATTATACTGTTGCTAATGGAAATTCATTTGTTTGCCTTTTCTTTCTAGGTACCACCTGCTGTGTATTTTTGATAAGAGACCTTAGTTAGATGTTTTCCATATTGATGTTCTAAATTGTTTTGCATGAAGCCCAACATGCTGATGCTAATTAGTGGCTAGATGAGGCATTCACCTTGACTGACGTAGTTGACTTGACTGACGTGGTGCTATGCTGAACTAAGACATATAAGAGGTTCTATGCATTTTGATTTGTTTACCTCCTTATTACTATCTTATGTTTGTGATCATTGCCTTGTTGAAACCTTATCATAGTTGCCGCATTGTGACTATGCTCTTTTGCTTCTTGGTTTTGAGATTAATACATCTGCTATTAGATTGTAATCAATAGGGAATAAAATTCACAAAACTTCAATAAGGTGTGGTTATTTATGACTGAAAGGTCATGGTTGCGTCGAAGGTTTACTAATGTCTAAAGTGAAATATATTGTGGTAATATTTGTTGACAATATTATTGATGTGTTGATTGATATATTGATTAGTTGTCTCGTCTTACGGTGTCTCACCACTGGGTCAAAAGATTCATCGGCCTAAAACGAGTCCCGATGTGTATAAATTAACATAGAAGGACGCGTTATCACCATCACCAACGTAACTCATTTGAATATGATCCCTGTCGCCTTCTGGCAGACTGTTAACAAAAACAGTTCCATGGGGAAGACGTGCGATTGTCACAAAAACAGGCCTGTGTGGGGGAGGGGATTTGTTACAGAGGCAAACATTCCACATTTTTAAACAACTTCAAGAACTTTTCTGCACCATGTCGGTCCATTATTTTACCCTTCTGCCTCCCTCCCCACACATTCACTGCATGATTCAGACAGAAGGTCTGGGTGACATGCCTGTCCTCCATGGTTGAAAGGTCAACTAGTGGATGGTACACTGGTGGTTGTCTCATTCTCCTCATGGCAGGATATCTAGGATGAGAGGAGAGAATGTACATTCAGTAAAGCATTTGACACATGTAAGCAAAACATGTTAAAATAGCACACATCTAACACTGTAGGACATGCGTAGCACTGCTGACATATACAATTACGGCCATGCTGAAGCGCTTTGGACACCATCTCTACAGCACATTGTGGTACATGTAAGTCAAATAAGACAAATGTCACATGTGTAATGTACCATATATGGCGGACTGAGCTCTCCTGCACTGTTCAAAAGAAATATACCAATATAGTGCCATCACCTATGTGCCACTGAGTATCTGTACATAGCCATCATCAGATAAACTGTCACATCACGTCACTGTGTCATGACTGTCACAATAATTTACCCTACCATGATTGCACAACATAGACTTACTCTGCAATTTGGGGGAGTATGTGTGTGGCACACTTATTTAGGCATATCAATGTTTTATATGTGCACAAAATGGCAGTCGCTCAAGTGGACAGTTGGAAGTAACCTAAGTCCACCGGCGGATGTCAGCACAGCGGTAGGCAGTCACAACCACTGTACTACTTGTTATTGGTTAACATTGCTTCCTTTGGTGGACTGGGACCAATGGTGATGACTGCCGGCAGTGACGGTCCACTATGTGGCACCCGTGACTGCCATTTTCTGAAGCCTTGCTCACTTGACTCCTGACACTTTTGCTAGCAAGACCTCCATGACCTGACCTGCTGTGTACTATCTCTGGGAGCCATCATGCCACGTCCTGCAGGAGATAGGGCCCCAGCCTTCACCCCAGAAGATCTGGAGAAGCGTGTGGAGGAGGTCCTACCCCTGTCTCAATAGCTATATGAAAGTGAAGGAGTGTGAGCAGAGAGGATGGATATGTGCTCGGTACTTGGTGAGTCAGATGTGCATTGGCCACTGCTGTTGGTAAGATGCCAGTGTACATGACTTTCTCCTTCTGTCTGTGTCATCCATGCAGGTGAACACCCATCGGAAAAAAGGTATCTTGCGTGCCATCGCTAAACAAGTACGGACCCTGGGGGTCCACAGCAAGCAGAGCACCTATTGTCGCAAGCGGTGGGTTGACCTAAGACATTGAGCCCGGAAGACCGTGGAGGCCCAGCTGGGGATGTCCTCACGACGAGTGAGGGGTGCCCTTCGGAGCCTGGCCCCCCTAATGGCCAGTATTTTGGTAGTGGCCAACTCTGAGGTGGATGGGTGTTTGAGGGCAGCACAGCAGCCACAAGGGGCTGAGCACTGACTATCCTGGGACTTGGCTCTAGTTGTATGGTGTTAACTGCCTCACTGTAGCTTATGTGACAGTGTAGTCAGTGCAACATGTACGTAAACTAGTGAACATGGGTAGTATCCACACGGCCTGGGTATTAGTTGTTGATGTATGTTCATGCTT
Organism: Pleurodeles waltl; assembly: GCF_031143425.1. Taxonomy (NCBI): domain Eukaryota; kingdom Metazoa; phylum Chordata; class Amphibia; order Caudata; family Salamandridae; genus Pleurodeles; species Pleurodeles waltl. The sequence goes on along the minus strand of NC_090440.1, from coordinate 1,483,630,077 downwards.
TGCTGACAGTGGATGTACATCTCCTATATAAAGGCATCTCCTTGTCTGCATGTGGAGATGGTCAAATGACAATGGCACATGTGTGATTCCATCCTGACTTTTACATAGCTGTGAGCCTGTATTTTACCCTACCCAGTGCGTATGACCTGGTCCATCCATCCGCATTTGAGCATTAGTGGCTCTAAGGTGTCAGTCCACTCTCATCTGTGATGCACACCTGTATTAGAAACTGGGTGACTCGTTTTTTTCACAGGGACTATAGGCATCAAGTACTGGTACTGGTATTGACTCCATGTGGCACCCATTGCATTTCCAACACTGATATGGGCCGTATGGTACTAGACTTACGGCTTGGTAGTTGTACCCTCATATGATGTTCATCTACTATCTATGGGGTATGTGAAGGTTGCAACAATAGGATAAAATTAATTGGGTGTTTAATTTGGTATGATTGCAGTTACAATGCATTTCAATGTGCTAGACTCATGGGGATGTGACCTTGAACCCAATCAGATAATACTAGAGGTGGTAAGTGTCTGGGCAGATCTTGCCATTGACAATATGTAATGTAAATATCATGTAAGCCGATGTCCTAGCAATTACATTGCAACATAGCTTAGTTGCAGCCTCCATCATGTCTCAATGGTTACTTGGGGGCACATTTGAGGAAGTGGAACACTGACTGACACACTTGGCCTAGCTGTAGTGGGTGAACTGGAAAGGATTCAGTATTGTATGACTTAAGAGATGTTGTTGTGAAATATGTGTTGTTTGCTCTTTCATGAAGCAGCCCTATGTAGTTGTTTGATCTGTTGTCAGTGCTATGGCAGTCATGTTGGTCCACATGTGCATAGTGCTTACATGTCTTTTCCATCTGACATGTGTTGTCAGGACTTAGGCACAGGTATCCACATGTCAGGAATGGTGTGAGTGATGGTGGTGTCTTCATGTCGTGAAGTCCAACTAGTGATATTGCATGTGTGTCAGAATTGTATGTGGACCATGATGTCATATGAGTGTTCCTGAAGTTCATCAGTTGTGACACTGCACTCAGTGACTGAGTATGGATGTGTAATGTGTGCAGTCTGGGCCATTGTAGATGCTCGTAGTTGTATGAATAGTAGTGGTATAAATGGGTTTGGTGTCTGCAGATCTTTATCTGGGATTGGGTCTGACCTATCACATGCTTGTACCCCAGACTTGTATTCCACACATCAGATGTCACCTGTATGGCTGTCCAGCTTGTAGTGGCTACATCAGTTATCAATTCATTATTGGATTCTCTGTACATTGTCATGTCAGTCGTGTCATGTAATAGGCATGTGCTGTGTGGTGTGTGAGTGGAGCACTCTTCACTATCATGGAAATTGACAAAGGTCATAGACTGATGAGGTTTAGTAATTGTACAGGCCTGATGTGTTTTGCTCAGTCACCTGCACTTCCAACAGGTGATAGGAGTATGGAGAGGTATGATGATGATTCAGGTAGTTATTTGTACTTCAGCCAGGGCATGATGAGCATGCAAACATGGCTTTGGTGGTGATGATGTGGATGACTCCAGTCATGCTGACTTACTTGGATTTAGATGTGAGTGTGAGGGATGGCATACAGGGGTGGGTAGAAGTGAGGTGTAGTGACATGATGTAGGATATGTGTATTGGCACCAGAGATAGCCTAGCCAGGATGTGTATTCCTACAGGTGTGCATGTCTAATTTGTTTATTTGTAGGGTATATGTTGACCCTCTCGCTTCCTCTCACTCCCTCTCCCTCCCTCCCTCTCTCTCTCTCTCTCTATTTGTGTGCATCAGCATTGACAAGAGAAGGAGACAGGGCACATCGGAGTGGGGATGTTGCAAGCCATGGGACCCGGAGTGCGCCTACCAGCCATAGCGAGGGAACCAGTGGCACAGAGGGTGAGGGGAATGCCACGGGTGAGACTGGATCTTTACCACCATCATTGGAATCCTCCTCCACTAAATATTCCTTGGCGGTGATGGGCCCTTCTGGGACCACCCCAGCAACATCTTTGTCTCTACCCCCCCTTACTAGCACCACCCTCCCTGTAGCTTCCCACCCAGTTGTCTGTGCCCACTCACCCAAGTGTGTGGGCGTCTCCTTCACCGCAGGCACCTCTGCCTCAGTCAGCCCTGCTGCCCTCTGTGAGGAGGCTATTGACCTCCTAAGGTCAATCTCTGTGGGTCAGTCGACCATCATGAATGCCTTCCAGGAACTGGCAGCTCAAGTCCAGCAGAGCAATGCGTTCCTGGAGGGTATTCACAGTGCACTGGCTGGCCTACAGAAATCCTTTCAGGCTCTGGCCTCAACACTGACGGCAGCCAGTCAACCTTTGTCTACCACCCCCCTCCACCTACCGCTTCCCAATCCCAAACCTCTCTTCCCAAACCAAGACAAATCACAGAGACAGACAAACATGCACCCACCACAACATCCAACGCTACAGCTGACAAACAAAAGCACCACAAGACCCACCACCGGCATGCACAGACAACACCCACCTGCACTACTTGCACAGACTCCCCCACCACCCCTACCATTACAGATACTACACCAGACACACCTGCAGAAACTACACCAACATTCACCAATACATCCACAACTCCTATCCTACCAACCGTCAGCTCAATAGCAGACCCTCAGACATCCTCCCCAGTTACCACATTCACAGCCACCACAACCACCGACACCCTCAGATGCAGCATATTGGCCATACCTGCAAACATCACCCTAACAGACAGTCAAACATCCAGCATGGCATCTCCCAGCATCTCCCCCCCTCCTCCCAAGACACATAAATGCCCTAATTCACCCACCCAACAGATACCCAGCACCCACGAGCATGCCTTGCATGCACATACAATCAAGTCATCCACCAAGACACCTCGTACACCACTCCCTCTCCCTCCACTCCCAAACCCTTTTGCCATGATCGCTCCTGTGTGTCTAAAAAGGTGTTCCTCTTGGAGTTTTTCCTCTTCTCTAGTCCTCTCCCACCTGTAATACACCCAAATGGTCTGTGTCCCTCCCCAAGTCCAGCCCTTCCACCTCCAAGTCCTCCCCTGACCCACCTGCTAGTACCCATGCCCCTCCCCCTGCCAAGAAGTTGACCCATCCCAAGTTTTCCCGGCCCTCCCCTAAAGCTCACCCTAAGCTCCCCTCCCAAGCCCAAGCCTAAAGACCCCATCCCAAACCAAAGCCCAAATCCCCCCTTTTTTCCCCCCAATCCTCTGAGGTGCCTGCCTGCTCCCTTGATGCCCCTAACCTGTGGAGGTCATAAAGCAGTCAGGAGCCACGTAGGGGCACACAGAAGTGCCTCTGTGCATTTTGCACTTGGCAAATTGGACTGGCCTATGGCCTTTGATCCTGTACAGAGTTGCTTTTTTATTTACATATTTGTATATTAACATACCTGGGCCAACCAATTGTTGGTTCGATGGTAACATATCTTGTCTTTCCACATGGCTTGCCTGGTTTGGTTTGTGTGTGAGTGACGTGTGTGTGTTAGTTGTGCTAGTTGTTGTGTCTGGGTAGCATGTGTGAGTGTGGCCCAGGCATTTGTACCACTGTGATGGCTGTGTATTGCGTGTTGGACTTGTGTGTGTTTGGAACGTGGATGTATTTAAATGTTTTGTGTACTGTTTTCGTTGACATGTGTAATGGTGGTATTGTGTGCCCTTTTGTGGTTGATGCATGTGTGTGCATGTGTGTGGTGATGGGTATGTCAAAACCATTGTGTGTTTTCATGGTATGACGTATGCTTCGTTATATGGCTGTGTGATTGTGTGTATTGATTGACAGGTGTTGTTACTTGTCATGGTATGATTGTAGTGTCAGGTGGAAGTGTGTATTGTCTTTGAGGCAGCCTTTATGTAGTTACGGTTGTGGTGTTGTTGTGTAATTCGGTGATGTTTTGTATTTTGTTCAGCTGTGCCGGTGCTGTGTGTCTGCAGGTTGGTGTGTGTATTGTACATATGTGTTGGTCATGGTGTGTGTAGTATGTGTGTGCATGTGTGTATGTGGCTGTGTGTGAAATTGCATATGGGTGGGAGGTTACATGTGTATGTCGCTGTCACCACCTGTCCTGGATGTGTATGTTTGTGTGTGTGGGTACTTTGAGTTTTCCGTGTACTCACGGTTGTTGTTGTAGTCGCTGGTCCTGTAGTCATTGTGCAAGCAGGAGCAGTGGGAGGACATGCAGTTCAGGTTCCATGATGGCTCCAGTCAGGTACGTGTTGCAGTAGGTGAGTGCCTCCTTTTATAGAGTTGGTTTCTGCCAGAGTTTCCATGATGGTGTGACCACGGCAGAAACCTTGGCAGTGTGGAGCTTCGTATTCTGTCTGGCGGGAACATGGTGTCCGCCAGCCTGAAGGTGCCTACCACCCTCCATGACGTTCCGACCGCACTGGCGGTGTCGGAGGTGGATTGGCTGTATTCTGTTGGGAAGACCGCCATGGTCATAATTTGGAGGTCTTCTCCACCGGTCTGTTGGCGGTATGACCACCAACATGTCGTAATGACCCCCTATGTGTCTATTATATATTGATTCATATTTCCAATTAGACCCAGATAGAACCTTGTTGTCACTACAATTTACTACTTAAGAATGACTTGATCCAGTGAAGAACTCATACCACAAGTCTACCTCTGTCCACTTCATGCCCAACAGGCATCAGGTGGTTGCCATGTGTATAGGCTACATTGCACAAAGGGCTGTATAAATTACTCAACTCCTTTAGGGAGTGAATTATACTACTGCAACATCCCACCTAACTAGACCCTGGAGCTTAGCAAAATAGGTTATTGAAAGTGACAAACGTCCATGTATAGCACTCAATCTGAAGTACTTGGAGCTAAATGCCTTTGTTAGTAATGAATTCAGAATTACAAATATAATTTTCCAATGGTTCAAACTTAACTTGTAGCCTACATAAAGGGAGAACTGGTCTTAATGAGACCAAAACTCTCAACCGTAGACACAGAGCTAATTCAGAACACAGCAGCACTTCCTTACCTAAAGACTCCAACTTCATCATCCTGATGGGCTCCCCATCTGCTCTTCCAGAGTGTGCCCTATTTACGTCCCCCATGTCATTCATACATACTTCTACTTCCATAAGGATGTCACAAAGACTGGCCTATTATTGTAAATAAATGAATCACAACAGGTGCCATATTGAAATCCTTCACTAGTTTTTAATTGAATAGAAGTGGCAAGGACAGTCAAAATTAGCTCCCTGAAAATTTCAATATTTTGGGTGTGAGCACTCAGATGATAAAACTGTGCACATGAATTATTGTTTTTAACCTGCATTTTCATGGCAAAGCACACAAACATTATTATAACTAATGTAAAACAATATATTCTAGCAATCAAAAGTCACCTGCAAAAATATACAAAGATAGATAAGATTTATATACAATATTTTAATCAAAGATCAAGTTTCAAAATTATCTTTCAGAAGTTATATCTTTCAGATGTGATACAGAGTACTGATCTTTAAAACACAACTTACTATATATAGAGATCACTTAAAATCATCAATTCATATGCAATTAAACCTGTGATTGCTGTTTCTAGTAGTTCCATCTATCTAGTCGGAGTCTTTTTTCCTCACCATTGCCATTTCTGCTATTCTCTTTCAAGATATATGATATAGCCCATTGACAATCATTGTCATCATGTCCCACTTTATTGAAATGATCCACCACATGTTCACTTACCACCTTGTACATTGATCTCAAACCGTGCTTAATAACATGTGTACATGTTTCCTGTGTAGTCATACCCAGATATGTTTTATCACAGGGGCAAGTAATCACATAATTAACATTTTTTGAACTGCAGTTAGAAAAATGAAGTTGATAAATTTTTTATTGCTGATTGCAACCTTTCTAGATTTAATGATTATGTCACAAGCACTGCAATATCCACATTTGAAGTGCCCAGTATTGGTAATAATTGAGTTAAAAATTTTCCATTGGGTTTTAGTACACCCTAATCAGAGAGTCCCTCATGTTTTCTCTCTTTCAAGTAGATTAATGATTCAGGTAAATATTGTGATTTTAACATATTCCAGTCGTTTTAGGTTAATCTTACTAATCTTCTTCACCCTCCCAGCATAAGACTGCATTTAATTACAGATGTTAAATGTGTAACATTCACCTCTGCTCGGGTGTTAGTTTCCGAGGTGTGAACCATGCTGAATTGAGAACATATTTAAGCAGTCTTGATGGGTATCCTCTGGTGATTAATTTATTTCAAGACATAACTATTAACAACATTTTCTTCATTTTTTATGGCAGTTTTCATTAATGTTGCAAAAACTGACAGAAGGTTAGATTATCTATAAAATGTCTTATGTGGTAACTACTAAATCCCAGCAATGCTTTGCAGTCTGTAGATTTTGTATACCTACTTGGATACACGTGATTATCAGCATGCTTATCTACCATATCCAAAAACATCAACTATTTTGAGTCATTCCCAATGTACAGTGAATTTCACATTTCCAGATCTATTGTAACACCAGATGTGGGAATCTACTATTTCATGTTATTTTTGACTCCATATTAAAAGTACACCATCAATTAAATGTACCCATTTGATAATGTTTATTGCAAATGGTGTGTCCATAACATAAATCAATTTCTCCACAAAGATGGACAAGAAGGGACTAGCCCTCAGGGGTGCAAAAAAGAAAGTGTCCACTGCAACTCCTTTAAATAGCAAAACAATCCTTTATACTTGAAGATGTTTTTCATAAGGAGCATTGTTGCTAATTTCACTATAAAATCAGTTCCTACATGTTGTGGTCTTGATTTTTTGTTTATTGCTTTTTGCTCTGGGATATTATTATAAAACCTTTCCACATTGAAGGTCACAAAACTTTGCTTATTACATTTGCACTCAATGCCTTCCACCATATTGATGAAGTGTGTGGAATCCCTAAAGGAGGAAATGCTGTTCAGCACAAATGGGTTAGGAAAAAGTCTATATATTGCAGTAACTGTTCTAGTGGGGACCCACATCCTGACACTGTGGATCAGTCTGATGGTAATGATTTTTTGTACTTTCAATAAGGTATACATTATCTGAATTTTTTGATTCTTCATGTTAAGAAACTCAATGTTTTTCTTACTCAGCCACGCAACAGTGAAGACCATTTTTGTAATTTCCTTTATGTTTCCCTTGATTTGTGTAGAAATGTCAGCAGATTTATGGCAATGGCTGAAGTCACTAAGTTGCTCTTCTAATTCAGATTCATAATATAACATATTTAAAAATGCAATGCAATCCCTGACATTGTGAGTTTTATCTTTATTTCTTCATTATTTGATAAGGTATTGATCACCTGATAGTCCATTTTAGTCAGATTAGATATTACAAAATGATTTCATTTTGTAATTCATTCAGTTCTTTTAGGACAACTTCCTCAAATTTGATCTCGTTGGGTGGCATAGTTGATGTAGGTGAACGAAATATCAATTTGGCAGGACGTAATTTTTCCCTAAACTTGAAAGGCTTTCTGGACACGTAGCAGGCCATATGCTTTGTGTCTAACATTTCTCAAAAATTGAAGAAGTTTCATCTTGTATCAAATTAACTGCTAGATGTGGTTGGCCATAAGACGGTCCTTACATTAAGAATGAAGATTGATCTTCTACCAATTGATAGATGTAAATATAATAAAACACATCCAGTTCATTGTTCCCTATTTGTACATCTGTCTGTGTTTTTCTTTCATCAGAGTACTGTGTCTGTTTACCTTGGCCTCGGCCACGTTTGCTTTTATCTACAAATTATTTTTCTATTCCTGGTAATGATAAAGAGTCAGTCCATCGATCAGCCATGTAACTCATCAGTAGAATCAGAGGAAATTACCAAAAACTGTATGTGATATTGTTCAGATCTGCCCTGATAATGTCTATAGGGCTAGTTGTGGTATAGTAATTATTCTGCTAATAAAGGTAGCCCACGTGTTTTATGATTTATAGTGAATATGTTAAATGTACTAATTTGTTTTTTCACTTCTTCTATAAGTGACATTTTCTCCTTAATCTCTGAAACTCCAAGAATGTTTTTTTCAAATTTCCCAATATCACTCAATTTAGCCTCATTTCTCTTTAAATGCTGTATCTATTGAGAAAGTGAGGTAATCTATGTTGTCCTTAGTCCACTAAATTGATGTAAATGCTCCTTATCATCTGTAAAAATGATGGGGATATTTTTCACTTGAAGTCCTCATGGTATTGTGTTTTTCTTTATATGTTATAAAACAACTTGAACCTCGATACATGACTTGCTCTAACGTTTCTTGAGAGGCCTGAGTCTATCAGTTTTATCAGACTTAGTATTAGCTCTTCTCTTGTGCTTACCACACAATTAATTCTATTAATGTGATCCTCTGTTTAAACTTAAAATATAGGATTCTGACATGATTGTTCAGGAACATAGCCATGGAAGTATTTATCAACTTAAACCAGGCTAAACACAAATCAGCTTTAGGGTGGTGTGAACCTTCATTTTAAAATCAAGTCAGTTTGACACTTCATATTTAATTGGATGTTGCCCAATCCTATTGCATACAAAGATGCTACCCTTGATCCCTTGAGAATAGGGAAAATATGGCAAAATTAGACATTTCTAAACAATGTGTCCCTTTTTCATATTTCTGGTAGTGATAATTTTAGTGCAGGCTGTTTTATTGGTGGAAATGTGAAAACATTGCATTGCCTTTGTTTGGGTGTGCACCACACGCGCACCTGTACATATTAATATGTATGTTGTTTTCTGTGTTTATTTCGAGCAAATTTGGCTGCTGTGTATGTAGTGTGTTGTCATACACATTTTATGTTGATGAAAGTCCACTAGTGGCATTTAACTTATAGGGCTTGGGTATACTTTTGTGAAATATACAAGATGCTTATAGGTATCTTAAATATGCCAACCAGGAGCATAGCCAAATTAAATGTTTTAGTGTTCAGAGCACTTGCACTAGTCCAAGGCAGCAGTTCCCCAGCACACAGTCAATAAATCAGCCGCATCAGCCTAGAAAAATGGGAGTGAAAAGAGGAGAGGGACAATGGGGGTTACAATACAAAAAGAGACATTTTCTTACAAAATATATTTACATAAGGCACATTTTAATATTTAGGAATTAGCCTGGATTTCTGAATTGAACCAGGCCACCCTGGCCAGCATTGTAATTAACTATCTTGATTTAGTTGAACACTTTTTTCTTTTAAAGAGGGGGGAAAGTATTCACTCTCTATTGTACCCATTTCACAGCTGCTGATGTTTTGTTGATAAATGTTAATTTATTTCCAGCCCGTGGTAGAACTCCACTATACAACTGTGATTTATAATAGAAAAATAGAACATAACATTCAAAAATGTATTATGTGAGTTCTGAACAAGAAGATTGATAAAGGGTCTGATGCTGATGCCGTCTCTTTCAGGAAATAAATCTACAGAACTACCATCACAATGTATTTGAACGATTCTATGGTAATAAATGTATTGTTTAATGTAAAGCGTGATTTCCTGATAAGAATCAAGCAATGAGAAAGTCTCCTGTCTATGAAAGAGATAACATTTCTGATTATTTGACATTATTTAACTTCACTGTTTTACTCATAATGCTAATGTATCTCATTCTGTCGGATTCAACATTCTATTGGGAGCAATTATGTGCGTGTAAATTTGACAGGGGAAGGGAGGGAGAATGTGTGAGAGAGATGCCTTCAATCCATATTATATTTCAGTTCCGCAAAAAAGAGGCAAGACATTTTAGAATATTTCCTTGTTGAGTGGGATGTTAGGCCTCCTCAAAGAAAAATTATAATGGTGATCTGTCGTGAACAGGAAATCAGTACGTATAGTAGTAGATCAATACATAAGGATAAACCAGAGGGTTATTTTCCACCGATGGGATCGGAAGTGACGGAGCGGCGGTGAGTGGGGAAGCACAACCCTTGGTTCCCGAGAGACATCATAGGTGGTAAGTGGGAAGCGCAGCTACATCAAGATTTGCGAAACATGATTTTCACACACTTACTTTACCCATCAGTAGCTTAGAGATTCCAGAGCTGTAAGCCTCTTACTCGTTTATTTTTTATGCATTCATTTAGTTTATGAATGTTGTCAGCTGATACACCTTCTGTTCAGTCTTTTGCATCAGTTTAAGAGTCTTCCTGCTATAATCAGCATAATTAGTAGGAACTGGGTCAAAAAATAATTTTGTGTTTGTCAAAGTGGAAAGAAAGGTAACATAATAACAGACACAACATTATTTTGTACTTATATTTACAAGCCCCAGGCCGTCGGTGTGTCACTTGATTTGACACCCCAGTGGTGCAGAGTACAGACCCATGTCTACGAGGCCATGCAAAGCCACTTTGCGTGGCTTTTTATTTCTGCATAGATATGGTGGAAGGCAACGCAGCGCAAGTTGGTGTGTTGCCTCACAATGTATCAAGGAGCATTCCATGGGCACTGAGGTGGGATTTTCCATGCAACACTCATGGGTTTTAACGCATGGCCAGATTACAAGGACGTGTAAACCTGGGAATTCATCAAAACCGTACGCCTCCCCAAGGAAGGAGCGATGAGGAGAAATGTTTTAATTTCTCCTAGTTTTTTCCTCTTTCCATGCGTTCAGAAGTCTGCAGCACACATAGAAAGTGAAAAACGCCTCCATGGATTGCTTTTGTGCAGGAAGGTGCTCCTTCCTGCACAAAAACAATCCTACCAGCAATGCAGACACCCTTGCAACATTAGTGCCTACAACATGTGGTTAATCAGTGTTACCACTTGTAGTGGGGTGTGAATGTGCACTTGTTTGTTTAGTCAAAGTCTGTGTTCCTGGAAATTGTTTCATCTAGATTTTGATAGGAAGGGTTTATGTACAATTTGATCTTTAGTAAATCTAAAGCCAAGGGGAATATCTTAGTTAGGTATGTGGGAAATGGATTTGTTACATAAGGGCTTAGGTCACATTATCAGCAGGCACTTTGTTATTACCTAACCTCCTCTCATTCCAGTGCCCTGCCTATGGTAATTTTTATTTACTCCAGTCTCAGTATGACTTGATAATTAGATAGCGTTGAGAGTTTGAAGAAGCTACACCTCTTAACATACATCTTGATGAGGCTGGGAATATTTGAACTGATATGCTTCTGTTGTATGATATCTTTCCAATGTATACCTGGTGATAACAAGAAACCTATTTAAAGAGGTCCATTCGACCCTCTGACAAGTTCCTCCCATTATCAACATATAAAATGTTGTTCTTTAATGTTAAACATTTGTTAACAATTAATACATTAATTCTTTTGGGTTACTGTAAAAAAGTCTGACATCTTGTGAGCAAAAGCTCAGCTCAGGCTCCTGAGTTTGTAGATTGTGTTGTCCCATAGGAATCATGGAATGGATCTTTGTTGAAATTACTTAATGGCCCTCTTTTGTATGATTTGTATGAATTGGAAGTAGAATTGCTGTTACTCTGGGTAGTGGAAAGGATGACATTTTATCTGTGAAGCTGAATCAATTGTCAGGGCTCAATAATTTAACAGTGGCAGTGGTTCGCTATAATAATGATTGATGGATCACCCCACTTGCTCCTTATATTCATTGGGTAAGACTTACAGGGAGACTTTCAGCTCTGTTCTGGGCTATAAATATACTATTTTGAAGAAAAGAGAGACCAGTGATACAGTTAGATAACTTTTTATCTCCTTAACTAAAGTGTGTGCTAACACTTTTTCAAAGAGGATTCTATTGCAGTCAGGTTCTCTGTGATCGAGAATGTTTTGACAGGATCAGTCATTCTTTGATTATTGTTTTGCCTTAGGGAGGTTGCCTAGAAGTCTGTCATATCAGCATGGGAGCTTTTTGGTGGCATGATCAACATCTAGCCCGTCCCTTAATCTCTTGCATCAGGTAATGCTCTGGAGCAAGTTGACAGCTTAGAATATCCCTTCTTGTCTTTTATAGATATTCGAGGCCATGCTTTGCAGACGTTAGATGCAGGTAATTGCTGACCCTTACTGTTGTTTATCACAGCACATTTTTGTAAAAATAATGTGCTACTGTGCAGGTCGAGTTTGGTTTAAAATATGGTGCTTTTCACCAAAGATGTTGTAGGTCTATTAAAGCAGACAATTTAGAAACCATGGATGCATGAAATCTTCTTTTTCTGCGTGGTCATCCCAGATATTTTGCCTTTTTTTGGACCTTAATTTTTGTAGCCTTAGGAATATGTGCACTTTATCCTTGCTAAACAGTAGTAAAGTGCATGTGCTCCTCTTTTTAAACATATCAAACCTTGATTGGTGAAACTGACTTTCATATTAAGCCAAAAAAATAGGATGCAGAAGTACAGCCATGGCATGGAAAGTTAAATGGCACATGTGAACTTCTGTACCTATTGTGCCATTTCCTACTGTGGCAAGAAAACATGGCTCCAGGCCTATCCTGTGTAGCCTTATAGCAGGAGCTCGAACCCTACTGCACAGACTATTCCATGTCACCCCTTTGAGCGGTAAGTAAACCAAATGTTAAATTTTTTAAAAAAATCACTCTATGGACACCTTGCTGCCCCTAAGTAGGGAATACAATATTCAAGAGTGGAACATATATGACATTTAAAATGGAATGTGCCCATGACTAGTGAGCCTAAATGACATTATCACTGGTCAGGTTGCAGCTGTTACACCTGAAAAGTCAAATAATATATTATATACCTTAATTCATAACAACTGACCTTTACCAGCAGTAGACTCCCTTCAAAGACTCATGTTTATTTTTAATAAATGCCTTATACAATAGTGACATTGGATGTTTACTAAATATATTGGAAATATAACTTTTCAAAAGTTACCTTTACTCTGCCTTAAAAGACTGGAAGCTAATTTACATTAGGTCCCCAGTCACTGTCCAGCCTGTGCTTGGCCTGAGTGAACTGTCAAGGAGGTATGAAAACTGCTCCCAGAGCAGGTACAGAGGCCTGAGGGTGGGGATGTGTTTGCTTCCCCTTGCAGGAAGACATGCTAGGGAAGACGCAGGAACTTCATGAACTTCAAATGGACTCACCCTGTTACAAGCAAATGTTAGGTGGCACTTGGAATGGCCTAGACTTTATCCACATAGTCAGGATGGCACCACAACCAGTGGGAGGAAACCTATCCCCAGAACCAGTTTTGAGTGACCACGGTGGAGGGGACTGCTTATTATTCGGGCCACACATCTCGGTGGGCCACAGATTCTGCACAAGAGGGGAAGGGTTTCCATGTATTGGATTTTGAGAATGAGGGGCACTGTGGAGTTGTTTGCAGGAGGGCAAACAAGAACTGATCTGAAAGTGTGCAGATTTACCCCATTGGTTAGGAAGTGCCCAGGAGCCACTTTTATCCCATTGGTTAGGGAGTGCCAAAGAGCTATCGCCACCCACTAGATTGCATCAATAATAAATGTGGCATCCCCGGGCTTCATCCTTAAGACACTTTCTGGACCACTGGTAAATCAGAAGAGGACTGGACCTATTGTCTGTGAACTGAGAGGGACCATGAAGGACATGCTCCCTCTTGTACCTAGAACAACATAGGGGACTCGAAGGGTCAGTTGGCTGACCTCATGTATGGCTACAGAGGCACAACAAGCTGCAAGGGACTTTTTTTAATGAAGTGCCCAGCTAACTACTTGCACCTTATCCAGGACTAGACTTCAACTCTGTCTGGAAGCCTGAGAGTCTTTAGGTGCCTTCCATGGTTGTGCTGGGGCCTTAGAAGTGTACTCATGTTGCTGCCTGAGAACCAGAAGAAGGTTTGAATACTTTTGAAAAATGTTCCTCCAGATCTTTAGTGGGATCAACCGGAAAAAGAATCCAGACTGCAGCTCCACAGCATTAGATTGAATTTCAGCATTGTCCTGGTCAAGGTTCTTCAACACCTAAGAAAAAATGGCTAAGTCCCATTCTGTATCCAGTGGTACCAACTTTATTTAAGTATCCAGCTTTTATTTCCATGTCAATAGCTAAAATTTCAGCAACCACTTACTCAGCAACACTTTTCTTCTCAAAAAGTGCCAAAGCTCCTTTATGCAATTTGACTTAGAAGAAATGTCAACAATTTTCTTCCGAAAAGTGACCCTTTCTGAAGTGGGACATAGAAATGCTTGGAAAATCTTTGATTTCCATACTTCCCACTAGAGCCAACCCACTTGGTGTATCCAACCAGGGATCCATTACAATCGGCCTCAATTTGTGCCTAGTTTCCAGTCTAAGGCTCCCCTAGACTAACACTCAGGGTTTGTTCCTTTAGACGCTATTTTGCTCTCATAACTTTAAAAATTCATATGTCATGTTACCCTTATTGGCTTTTTGTCATTATGGTATCATTTAATTAAATGTTTCTGTTTTTTTTTTTTTATTCAGCTGGGAATTTGTTATTATTTTGTGTTTTGACTTTATTACTGTTTTGAAACTGCCTGAATACTTTACTCATTATCCTAAGTAAAAATTGTCTTCTCTGTGCCATTGCTACAAGGCAGTGAAGGTTAGGTTAATTTAGTGACTTTAAAGCTTTACCCTGACAGAATGCATTATTAATCCTTGAGATGCGCAGCCACCCTCCCCAAGCAATAATGCATTTTTTCACAATGGAATATACACCTTTGGAATAATTACATAAATTGGAAGTAGGGGTAGGCGGTAAACTCCACTCCGTTTGCGGAGTTCACAGTGTTTTGCCACTTGGAGTTTGGTAAAAACTCCGCCAACCGCTGTTTACCCCACCCACCCAAGTTATTACTATTATTATGTGCAGGATTCAGAGTTCCTTTGTGGCTGTGCACTTTCTAGCAGCTTTCCTGTCTTTGGTGTGAGGCGAGTGTGAAGCTCTATCCTCAACTCCATCTCCACTGCGTAGCCCCTTCCCGTTATGATGAGGTTGTTGTAACTTGTATTAATGGCAGGCAGAGGAAGACAGAGTAGACGAAAGGCAGAGAGACATCAACATTTGACAAATTACAGCAGAACAGAAGCCCTGGACCTGGCCTCATGGGGAACCACCTGCAGCTCATCCCATAAGTCGTGGTCTTCTTAATATGCCCCTGTGTCAGCAACTTTAATGGTTAATGACATGAGGCTTAGTCTGGAGGTATGTGAGGTGCAGAGGGCCTGAGGTGGGTTGAGGTGATGGCTGGGCTGGGTTGATGGACACGTCAGGGATGAATGGAGGTGTATTGCACATGATATAGGTCAAGATTTTGCCATTTGCCATCACTAAGGCCCTCATTACGAACTCAGCAGGAAATCCCTGGCGGCAGAAGCCTGACGGTGGCCGAGTTCCTCCTGTGGCGGTCTCCCCATGTGCATGCTGGTGGCAGTAATTTCCGCCACCGCCGGCATGACAGTCCAGACCACCATGGTCATAATGAAGGCCTAAGTGTAATTGAAGTATGATAACATGAATAATATTCAACTTGCTAGGAACCTAAACAGTTTACTCATACAGGACAGCAAAAATAGTGGGATTGATTTAAATTGCCTGTCCAAGAAGTGGCCCAACCTTCCCAGCTAGAGCTTGATGTTGCATTAGTGGGATATGATGGTGATACTCTTATCTGTTTTGATGGTGGTTATGATTGGAATGTGACAATATTATTTATTGTAGGTTCTTGGTTAGATATTGAGGATATGATTTAGAATTTGGCAGACCGGTTACTCGATCACAAAAGTGACGGATATCCCATTCGCCGTATCATGTTCTCCATAGGCTATTATGGGATTGTAATAAGGCGGACTGGATAAGCATCACATTTGTGACAAAGTAACTTCCTCCACTAAACTCAAATCCATGCTCTGGGTCTAGTCACAGCTGAAAGATGGTGTAAATGATCAGAATAGAGGACAAGGATCCACACGTTCAGTCTCTTGTCTAATATGGGTATTTTATGTCTCCAAAATAGAGCTCACGGTGCACACCATATACATGCAGAGAGGGTAAGCACCCGGTGCAGTGAAAAAAAATGCAGTGAGGGAAACTGAGTACACTTCTGTGGTTTTGATATGAGATTGACTTGTTCACTGATTATTTATGAGTCTCTGTTTGACTGGTAGCCTGGAGACCCATCAGCCCAATTTGACTAGGCACATGTATTTCCACACCATAGGCAAGCATAGATGGGAAACACCCCATGCTGAGAAACCTCATTCAGGCAGTGAGTAATGCAAAGCTTTCCTTTGTGTTTTTGACAAGCAATGTACTTGCGCTAGCCTATGATTATTTATGAGACGTTTAATTTTTTTGTACAGAGACCAAACAGTCATACTCGGCTAGACATGTCTAATACACACACTAGCAGAAAACTGATTATATAATCGTTCTGGATGTACCTTCTCAAAACCTTTTACATTTGGTTTTGATAAGCGAGTATAGCATTTATAAGGTACAAACCCTACCTTTTCATGAATTTGTGAGTCCTCAATTCAACATATACTACCTCCAGGAGACCTTGAAGTTTGCAGGTACTGCAGCCAGAGACTGGCAGCAGTGAGGTGCAGAGAGGAGGGAGGAGGACATGGGAGGGAGCGAGTGGAGGGAGGACAGAAGCAGTCATCCAAAGAGGCAATGGGGGAGCGCACACTGGGGACTATTCTGAGTGTTCAGCTTCTCACACTGATGAGCAGAGATTGGGCAGAGGGGCACAGGGAAAAAGCGGTGCGTCAATACAGGAACTTCACAAGGTGGGTGGAACTCCACAGAATCAAGCAGAGGTTTAATGTGGCTTTGCAGAATTCCATGGAGTACAACTCTGAGTTCCGCCCATCCCTATTTGGAAGGTCTCTTTACTTACTGTGCTACAAAACACTCAAAGGCAATGAAAAAAAATAACTTATTTAGTTTTTGATGAAATAAATAGCTGATGGTTGGCATGCACTAGTCTTAATCAAATAAACTCTTTGCAGTGGTTACATCATGTTAGTAAAATAACAGTCTGGGCTCTGTCCAGCACAAGTAGGGTATCCAAATTTGGGGGCATATTTATGAGGGCCATTTATCAAGTATTGCTTTTGTCTGAGGAGTGCTCCTGTTGAGCTCTTAAAAGCTTGTATTTGGAAAGAGCAACACACCAATTTAAAAATTCATAGTAACGATAATAAATTGCAACACATTCTTAGGAGGATTGCAGAAACGAACACTGGGACAATAAGATAGAATATATTATTTTAAATTGCACATACAGCATGTGGCAAGAGTTTATTCATACACAAAAACATTGAAGCTTTTATAAATCTGGCCAGAGCACAATTGCTTTTGCCCTCTTATCAGGTGACAATTCTTTTGTACATGAAACCATCTTTGCAGATAAAATATATTTGTTTTTTTCTTTTACCGTTAAAATCAATTGAATCATGGCGATCTTGTTGTTCATGCACATATTGTTGAGGGTGTGGTAATCATTCGGAGTCTTTATCACCCATAATCTGCATAGGCCAACTTGTAATGACTCCCCATAATGCTGGAGTAAAGGCACTTGAGGCATCCATGACAGCCTATTCGCAGGGTATTTACCTTACAATAACTGGCACGGCTCTTTAAATTCTTGGACATTGCACTGTTGAACTTCAGAAATAGGAAATTGAATATTCACACACATTGCTGCCCCTTAGTGCATAGATCTAAGTTGTATGATAGTTCTGTTTAGCAAGTGATTAGAACAGAGGCTTACCATTATTACGTTTGATGTTGCACTTTAGTTGACTCTTCCAGGGTCTGGGGTTCCGCGTTAGGATGCTGATTTACTTTGTTACTTAAGTACTATACTTAACCAGCTCAGTCGAAGGATCAGAGAGGATTCATATGTTGAATAAATGCATTTTATCCTATATTACGTCATAAATTTCACCGCACTAACTCATGGTGAATTTTAATGCAATTTATATTTTACCTACTTCATTTCAGTACTAGCTATTTATTATGCAGTAATGTATGAATTTCTGTGCTTTCTTTCCTATATAGCTACTTATCTGTTTAGTGAGAGATTAGTGATTTATCATGTAAATCTATATTTTCACTGCGATTTATGAACTAACACACTTTATCTTATATTTGCCTGGTAGTTCTTAATATTATATACTTACCCTAGGGGTAATGTTTATGTATTTTATCGTATCCATCCCAGTTCTGGATTAGCTCTTATTATGTCACTCCAAGGTGAACATCAGCGTAGTTTATATCTGGGTATATTCAGGATTTGTTAAAAGGTGTTTGTTAGTAAACGTGATTAATAGAAAGCTTTTAGATGGTGAGGCAACCACATGCTAAATAGAGCTGTTCATAATTCAGGTGTAGTTTCTGATTCTTTTTATGTCTGCGAATGTATGATTGTAATGGTTTTCAGTAACCGAACAATAAAATCCGTCTGTCTTTTTGTGCCATTGAAAGATGCTAAATAATTCCAGCCTGTGGGCCAAGCTCATAAAATATCAAGTGCGGAATTTGGAAGCTGTGTCCGGTTTAAATAATTTAAATTATGGAACCAGTTTGCCAATTTCGATGCAAAGATACAACAGTAACTAGCAATTCGCAACACATTGATCGCTTTATTAGGAAGCATTTCGGCAATTCTCGTGAAGTTTTTTTTCGGAACACCTTGCTCCACCACTACAATGGCTATTAAGTGACAGGTTATACCTTGATGGCTTGAACTAGCAAAGTAGATGGAATAGATCTGTAGGAGGAAGGTGAAGTTCGATTTCTCTCATACGATAATAGAGTGCCCAACAAAGAGTGTCCTGCTGTGATTTTTATGAAATGCTGGATAATGTGTCCTGAAGATGAATTGCATGATGTTTCTTTTAGATTTCTCCATCAGGCTGGGACAGTATTCGCATGCAAATCGTAAATTTTTATTTTAAATACAATTTCTTATTTGGTGTGAAGTCTCTTAATAGTTGATCAACTGTAAATTGGCTTAATTGTTTAAAGACAATTGGTAAACCAAATATTGATTGATTTATGGGGCACTGCTCTGCTCACTGGGCTCCTGGAATCTCTTCTCACCCCACTTAATGCAGCCTATTTCGGGTTGCACAACTGATGTCTAGTCAACACAAATTTGTTCACCTTAATCCCACACACAAAGGCTGTACTCATTGTATATCATCTATAGATCCCTACACAACAACAAACCTTACTACATATCCCAGAATTGTCTCTTTTCTAAAGCTGCTCCACACCACCAAGGGCTTGGACCAGATGTTCATAAAGTTCAAGGGAGAATAGTAGAAAACAAACAACTTTTTCTGCTTTTTTCGGTCATTCCCCTGATCTCCACCATCCCGCTCCCTTGTAGATATGCTTCAACTATCATTTTTCAAGATTGTAAACCTTATGAAAGTAAAGGGCTCATGGCCCTCTGTGTATGCGGTAGTGAAACAATCACAGTCTACTTTATCATGCTAATGCATGTATTCAGACTGCATTTATGCACGTCTGTATCTCCATAACTTAGCGCATTATAGCCAGACTTACTCGTTTTGCCAATGTTTGTTTTGTTTTAATCTACACCCTACATGCAGGTGCATGTGGTGCAAATATGTGTATGTACATGTATGCGTGACAGTCACAATTCTACACTAAACTGTTAAAAAGCATACTGCAGTGACAAGACAAAACAAAAAGTATTTTTTTCTGTACATAATGACGATAGGAGATAAGTAATTTAACGAATGATGACACATTTTACTTTTGAGAAGTAAAATAGTCCCTCATGTATTGCAACAAACACTCTCCAAAGAAGGTGGAATGATTCATAAAAGCAGCCAATAGCAACATGGGACGGGGAGTACTCCTTTGGAAGGAACCAAAGTCCATTTGATATATATATGTATATACAATACTGAGCCATACAATAATGCACTAGAAAAATAATGTCAGTTGTTAATCTTCTTTATTCTTTCTTTTATAACTGTTAGTTGAATCTCTTTATATAGGACATACAGCCAACATGTGTTTCGCGCACGCCGCGCTTCTTCAGGGCTGTTTATATAAAGTAAAAAATATGCATCAAAAACTTATGAAGAGACACTTTAAGGAGCGTTACATCATGACAAAAAATGTAATATAATTAGACATTCACTCATAAGAAATTATTACCAGCTTTGTCATACTTAAACAGATATACTCAATTGATTGAAAAAGTATTATTCACCACCCCATATCCCAGGGAACAGAGAAAAATTGAGAAATTCTCTGTAACCACATACAGAGAAGTACCCCTAAGCCAGACATATTTGATCTCTTTTCTATCTTCATACTAAACACATACCTTAAACTACTTGTTTATCCATAGAAATTGAAATATCTTTATTATGCCAGCTCTTTACATGTCAAATTTATGGTGGTCCACATATGTACACATGATACCTACAAATATATTTCACAATGTGTTATGCTCCTATACATGAGTGCATATACTGAAATTACACGAAATTAGATATAAAACACTTGCTAAAAGTGTATACACGAAAAAACTATTTGTTACATCATAGACAATTAATCTAGATACATTATTACACTATTCTTAATATAAAAATAAAAAAAATAGCTAGATCCTTTACAGCACTCCAATTGTTCCTTAGTTCATCCCTCAAATTACATGGCTAACCATCTCACCTTGTCAAATAATAATCTCAGATGTCTGTGCTTCTCAATCCGAATTCTTAGAATCCCCATGCTACAGGATCCTACAAATTGTAAATAAAACATAATTCTTGAGATCAGACAGATAACACATTAACATTACATTACATTAACATATTCAATCTCAAATTAATTAGAGATCTTATAATTTACTAGAATTAGGAAATACATTTCTAATCCCTAATTCCCACTGATAATGTTATATCAAAAAGTTCCCTCAACTCCCCTTACTTCAACTCATTTTCAATTTTCTCTCCCAGCTACTTTGCGCTACCCAGACACAACCAATTTTGTAAGGAACCTACAAAAAAATCAATATAGCCTATCCCTCACTCCCCAAATATTTCACCATATATACACCACAATGAAGCAATCCCACCAATCCGTTAGATATTACTAGCATCCTCAACCCTATTCACTCACTGTTATCATCCCCGACTTGTAGCGGTGAATACACCAAAATTAAAAAAATACTCTATCAATCTACAATGATTCACATTGCATTTATGAAGTATCAATGTCATCTCTCCATCACTGCCCCAAACCCTTTGCGGAGGGTACGATTAGAAATGTCCACCAGTCACCTCAGAAATGGTAGCAGCCCCACACTGAGAGAAAACCTTGCCATTCTCATCAACCATACTCGCAGCCTCAACCGCATTTAATCACCATCATCCTACCTTCCAAACACCCCACCAGTCATTTCCAAAATACTAGCAGCCCCACATTTACAGAAAGCCTTGCCAATCGCATCAACAATACTTGCAGCTACAGCCTAATTTACTCACTGTCCTGCTACCTTCCAACACGTACCTTCCTTCATGATATTGCTACATAGAACACTTCATGCTTCCATTTAATGTATATCCTTGGTGATCGTCAAAATTCTTCTTACCTGTATGAAAACTCCATGCATCCTCTACCCAAAGGCCAAACAGAACCCCATAATTATAAGACTGTAAACCATGAAATAAAATAAACTAGTTTCCTCTCCCAACATGTATCATTATTGTCAAAAATCATAGATATATCAGGAACAAAAATAACAAACAATTTAATACTAACAATTATTTAATAGGTAGGAAAAAAAAACAAATCAAAGGAAATATCCTTATTGGCACTGCACTCCATGCACGAACACACAAACCCGCTTTCACTACCCGTGATGAACCTTAACCACTATGCTATCATCTTTCTATTCTACTCACCATGATCTGACAAACAGCTGTGTCAGAGGCCTCCGTACACCCTCTAATTGATGAATCATGGAAAAGCTTCAGTCGTCCTCTTTCCTCCTACATCCAATAACTCTGCTACCAGCATTCTTAAGTTGTGTCATTAGATATGCCCTTAATAAAAATACAATAAGGTCAATATTTGAATAAAAAGAACAAACAAAATGTTAATTTTTGTTTTGTAATTTATCATATCCCCGCACTCCGGTCTCGAACCCGTGAACCTTTTTATACCACAAATAGTGTGCCCGATCACTTGTGCGACTGTCTCTCAATATAACACTTCATAATTAATTTCTCCAAATAAACACACAAAAAAATGATTTTGAAATACTATGCTCACTAGAACAATTTACACCAATGCTACCTCCTTCAAAGATTCCCCCTATCATAAAAGCTACATTATAGTATGGAGTTCTCTCTCAATATTGTACTTCATATAATACAGTATGTAATTCATTAATCCAAAAAGCCTCTCTAATTCTAATACTTTGTTCTAGAGGACCTCCTCTATGATCTCAATCGACATGTTCTATACCCATAAAATGTATATTGTCTATTTCAGTAAGTTTATGATTGTCATGAAAATGTGTGGCCATTGAATTTTTGGTGTCACCATTCTTAATTGCCCTTCAATGTTCCATCCAATGAGTTTTAAGTTTCCTAACAGTCGAACCTACACATATTTTACCACATACACATGTCATTGCGTATACACAGTTACATGTATTGCAATTTATAAATGACATGATTATAAACTTCCTACGCTTCCTACTGTAAAAAAACTCCTTAGAACAATCCAACACGTGTTTACAGCATACACAGTTATGCATTTGTATGATTCCTTGGGAAGGGCACTAGCTCTCCCACTGACTTTTCCTGTTTCAATGTCATACTTCATTGCGTCTCTCGGACTTGGTAGCGTCCTTAACGTGGGCGCCTTCTTATATACAGTCACTGGTTATGGTGGCAAGATTTTGCTAATATTTGAGTCCAGACTAAAAATTCCCCAATGTTTCTGTAGTGTCTGATAGACTTTCCTATTATTTTCACTCTACGATGTAATGAATCTCAACACATTATCACCACTCATTCTCTTCTTTATCTTATCTTTCAAAAGTCCCTCCCTACTTATGTTCTGTGTCCTCTTTCTTGCTCTATTAAAAGTTGCTTAATTATATCCTCTGTTTAAAATCTCATCGAATTTTCATCTGCAATCTTTTCATATTCCCTGTCTTCACTACAATTATGTTTGGCACTTAGAAGCACCCATAATGGGATAATGTCTATTTGCTTCTTAAGAAGACCGGAATCCGCATGTAAAATAGAATTATCCAATGTGGCTTTCCTATAAAGTCTTGATTCCTACTTCGCTCCATTTATATATAATTCCAAATCCAAAAAGCAAATTCTCTGTCTACTATACTACAAACTTAAAGTAAGGTGTACTTGGAGATTCTTCAGTCTAGACTCACACCCATTCCAAATTAGAAAAATATCCTCAATGTAGCGACCCAGCATACTATATCTTCCTCCAATTGGTCCTTGGTTCTCCAAGCATGCTCCCTCTCATACACCCTTAGAAACAGGGTTGCATAAGAAGAAGCAAATCTGGAGCCCTTAGCTTTTCCCTGATCTGATGATAGAGATCCTTTCTGTACAGAAAAAAAAATATTAGAACCAATTCCACTAAGTCTAAAATCATATCGGAGTGTTGCAAGAAACCTAACAATTTAGTATATAGAAAATATTTAATTGCTGCAAAACCTTTCTCATGTTGAATACTAGTATAAGGACTATTAACATACATAGTCACCATATAAAAATCATCCTCCCAATCAATGTCTCTGACTTGTCCTAAAAAGGTCCTTGGTGTCCTTTATATAGGAAGAGTTTTAACAAATGATGCCAAGTACACGTCAACATATTCAGAGATATGTTCTGTATGACTCCCTATCCCAAATATTATTAGTCTCCCTGGGGGAATCCTACCTCCATCATGTACTTTTGGTAGAAAATATATAATAGGCATTTTATCATTATCCACCCACCTATAGTTATATTCCTCTACCTCTAGCAATTGCTTATCCATATACATTTTCAGTTTTTTCTTGACAACATCTTTTGATTGTGCTAATTTAGACTGGTCCACTTTACCATAATTATACTGATTCCTCAATTGTTGTATCGCTTCACGATGATAATCACTGTGATTCAAAACAACCACGTTGCCCCCCCCTTATCTGCTTACCTATTGATAATGGATTTATCACTACATAACTCTTTTAATGCTTTAAGTTCATATTTATTGAGATTACACTTGTATTCACATGGTAGTTGTCTGTCAAAATCATGCAATACCAGTTGATTAAGAATATCCATCACATTGTCAGTCTTCATGGAGGGAATACATGTAGATTTCGGTTTCAAGTTACTCAGAGTACTCAAGTCAATGGAAATACACAGTATTTCAGTTATATCCTCAGTATCACAATCATTGTCTTCCTCCAAACTCATTAATACCACAATATCTGACAATTCCTGAATAAACATATGGCTGGGCTCAATACTGATCAGTACTGGGTCCTTATTCTTAGGTTTAGTCATAAAATATTTCTTTAGTTTCAACTGTCTAGTAAATCTATTTACATCTACTTTGGCACCTAAATTATCCCATTTATTTGTTGGGGCAAAACTCAGGTGGTCATTCCGAATTTGGCGGTCATTACCGAAGACCACAGTGCAAGTTGCTACCGAAAGACCACCAGTGATGGGGGTGTGAAGACTGGCACATTGCGAGTTTCTCACACAACACTGCCCAAAATGTACCCCAAAAATGACACTGTTGTCCAAAACGACGGCATGGAGGAAGAGGCTGCATCACCAGCACCGCCACGCCTAGAGCACCCCGTCTGCCAAATAATGATTCACAAATTACCGCCGCAGTCCCAACACGGCGGCAATACATTGGCGGTCCGAACCGTGGGAAAAAGAGGCACCACTACCAGACACTGCACCATATTGGGCACTCCCATTACCCAACCCCTGAGACACATACATACACCTGTCCACAGCACTACCAAACACACTCCCACAAATACCCAGAACCCTTTGCAGCCAGAAACTTTGACAGAGCGAGGCAAGAGCACACTAAAAGGAGGCACTGCACCTAGATATCACAGGCACCATCACACTGTGTGAGAAGGTAGCCTCTTTCTAGCCTTGTTACCCCCACTTTTGGCCTGTTTGTGAGTGTATGTCAGGGTGTTTGTCACTGTTTTCACTGTCTCACTGGGATCCTGATAGCCAGGCCTCAGTGCTCATAGTGAAAACACTAGGTTTTCAGTATGTTTGTTATGTGTCACTGGGGTCCTGCTGGTCAGGACCCCAGTGCTCATAGGTTTGTGGCCTATATGTATGTGTCACTGGGACCCTGTCACACAGGGCCCCAGTGCTCATAGGTGTGCATGTATATGTTCCCTGTGTGGTGCCTAACTGTCTCACTGAGGCTCTGCTAACCAGAACCTCAGTGGTTATGCTCTCTCATTACTTTCAAATTGTCACTAACAGGCTAGTGACCATTTTTACCAATTTACATTGGCTTACTGGAACACCCTTATAATTCCCTAGTATATGGTACTGAGGTACCCAGGGTATTGGGGTTCCAGGAGATCCCTATGGGCTGCAGCATTTCTTTTGCCACCCATAGGGAGCTCTGACAATTCTTACACAGGCCTGCCACTGCAGCCTGAGTGAAATAACGTCCACGTTATTTCACAGCCATTTTACACTGCACTTAAGTAACTTATAAGTCACCTATATGTCTAACCTTTACCTGGTAAATGTTAGGTGCAAAGTTACTTAGTGTGAGGGCACCCTGGCACTAGCCAAGGTGCCCCCACATTGTTCAGAGCCAATTCCCTGAACTTTGTGAGTGCGGGGACACCATTACACGCGTGCACTACATATAGGTCACTGCCTATATGTAGCTTCACAATGGTAACTCCGAATATGGCCATGTAACATGTCTATGATCATGGAATTGCCCCCTCTATGCCATCCTGGCATAGTTGGCACAATCCCGTGATCCCAGTGGTCTGTAGCACAGACCCTGGTACTGCCAAACTGCCCTTCCTGGGGTTTCACTGCAGCTGCTGCTGCTGCCAACCCCTCAGACAGGCATCTGCCCTCCTGGGGTCCAGCCAGGCCTGGCCCAGGATGGCAGAACAAAGAACTTCCTCTGAGAGAGGGTGTGACACCCTCTACCCTTGGAAAATGGTGTGAAGGCAGGGGAGGAGTAGCCTCCCCCAGCCTCTGGAAATGCTTTGTTGGGCACAGAGGTGCCCAATTCTGCATAAGCCAGTCTACACCGGTTCAGGGACCCCTTAGCCCCTGCTCTGGCGCGAAACTGGACAAAGGAAAGGGGAGTGACCACTCCCCTGACCTGCACCTCCCCTGGGAGGTGTCCAGAGCTCCTCCAGTGTGCTCCAGACCTCTGCCATCTTGGAAACAGAGGTGCTGCTGGCACACTGGACTGCTCTGAGTGGCCAGTGCCACCAGGTGACGTCAGAGACTCCTGCTGATAGGCTCCTTCAGGTGTTAGTAGCCTTTCCTCTCTCCTAGGTAGCCAAACCCTCTTTTCTGGCTATTTAGGGTCTCTGTCTCTGGGGAAACTTTAGATAACGAATGCATGAGCTCAGCCGAGTTCCTCTGCATCTCTCTCTTCACCTTCTGATAAGGAAACGACCGCTGACCGCGCTGGAAGCCTGCAAACCTGCAACATAGTAGCAAAGACGACTACTGCAACTCTGTAACGCTGATCCTGCCGCCTTCTCGACTGTTTTCCTGCTTGTGCATGCTGTGGGGGTAGCCTGCCTCGTCTCTGCACCAGAAGCTCCGAAGAAATCTCCCGTGGGTCGACGGAATCTTCCCCCTGCAACCGCAGGCACCAAAAAGCTGCATTACCGGTCCCTTGGGTCTCCTCTCAGCACGACGAGCGAGGTCCCTCGAATCCAGCGATGCTGTCCAAGTGACCCCCACAGTCCAGTGACTCTTCAGCCCAAGTTTGGTGGAGGTAAGTCCTTGCCTCACCTCGCTGGGCTGCATTGCTGGGAACCGCGACTTTGCAAGCTACTCCGGCCCCTGTGCACTTCCGGCGGAAATCCTTCATGCACAGCCAAGCCTGGGTCCACGGCACTCTAACCTGCATTGCACGACTTTCTAAGTTGGTCTCCGGCGACGTGGGACTCCTTTGTGCAACTTCGGCGAGCACCGTTTCACGCATCCTTGTAGTGCCTGTTTCTGGCACTTCTCCGGGTGCTACCTGCTTCAGTGAGGGCTCTCTGTCTTGCTCGATGTCCCCTCTCTCTGCAGGTCCAATTTGCGACCTCCTGGTCCCTCCTGGCCCCAGCAGCGTCCAAAAACGCCAAACGCACGATTTGCGTGTAGCAAGGCTTGTTGGCGTCCATCCGGCGGGAAAACACTTTTGCACGACTTTCCAAGGCGTGGGGGATCCATCCTCCAAAGGGGAAGTCTCTAGCCCTTGTCGTTCCTGCAGTATTCACAGTTCTTCAGCCTAGTAAGAGCTTCTTTGCACCAACCGCTGGCATTTCTTGGGCATCTGCCCATCTCCGAGTTGCTTGTGACTTTTGGACTTGGTCCCCTTGTTCCACAGGTACCCTCAGTCAGGAATCCATCGCTGTTGCATTGCTGATTTGTGTTTTCCTTGCATTTTCCCTCTAACACGACTATTTTGTCCTTAGGGGAACTTTAGTGCACTTTGCACTCACTTTTCAGGGTCTTGGGGAGGGTTATTTTTCTAACTCTCACTATTTTCTAATAGTCCCAGCGACCCTCTACAAGGTCACATAGGTTTGGGGTCCATTCGTGGTTCGCATTCCACTTTTGGAGTATATGGTTTGTGTTGCCCCTATCCCTATGTTTCCCCATTGCATCCTATTGTAACTATACATTGTTTGCACTGTTTTCTAAGACTATATTGCATATTTTTGCTATTGTGTATATATATCTTGTGTATATTTCCTATCCTCTCACTGAGGGTACACTCTAAGATACTTTGGCATATTGTCATAAAAATAAAGTACCTTTATTTTTAGTATAACTGTGTATTGTGTTTTCTTATGATATTGTGCATATGACACTAAGTGGTACTGTAGTAGCTTCACACGTCTCCTAGTTCAGCCTGAGCTGCTCTGCTAAGCTACCATTATCTATCAGCCTAAGCTGCTAGACACCCTATACACTAATAAGGGATCACTGGGCCTGGTGCAAGGTGCAAGTACCCCTTGGTACTCACTACAAGCCAGTCCAGCCTCCTACATTGGTTGTGCAGCGGTGGGATAAGTGCTTTGAGACTACTTACCACTCTTGTCATTGTACTTTTCATAAGAGAAAAATATACAAAACAAGGTCAGTGTATATACACATAGCCAAAAAGTTTTGCATTTCCTCTTTTCACTCTTTTCTAAGTGCTGAAAAGTACTTCTAAACTTTCAAAAAGTTCTTAAAAGTTTTAAAAGTTTTTTTCTGTCTTTCCAAAAAGTTCTGAAAACTTTTTTCTCTTTGTCTATCACTTTAACTCTCTCTAAAAATGTCTGGCACAGGCCAAAAAGTTGAACTGTCCAAACTTGCATATGATCACCTTAGCTGGAAAGGAGCAAGGAGTCTCTGCATAGAGAGAGGTTTGAGTGTAGGGAAGAATCCTTCCTTAGAACTGTTAATTAATATGCTTAGAGTACAAGATAAGGCCATAAGTGCCCAATCTGTAGAAAAAGTAGCTAATGGTTCTCAATCAGATCCAGGGACTCCCCCAGGAAAAGGTTCAGGAAAGAAACTTCTCAGCCTGCCCATTACTAGACAGTCTAGCATAGTTGGTACAGAGGTTGAATCACATCATACTGATGATGTGCTCTCACATTATGCTGATAGCCAAGCTGTTAGGGTGCCCTTGGTAAGGGACAGGTCTCCTTCTGTTCATTCCCATCACACCTCTGTATCTAGAAATGTCCCTCCCACCCACCCTGATGACAGATTGTTAGAAAGGGAGCTCAATAGATTGAGAGTGGAACAAACCAGACTGAAGCTCAAGAAGCAACAGCTGGATTTGGATAGACAGTCTTTAGAAATAGAGAGGGAAAGACAGAAGATGGGTTTAGATACCCATGGTGGCAGCAGCAGTATTCCCCATAGTCATCCTGCAAAAGAGCATGATTCCAGGAATCTGCATAAGATAGTTCCCCCTTACAAGGAGGGGGATGACATTAACAAGTGGTTTGCTGCACTTGAGAGGGCCTGTGCTGTACAGGATGTCCCTCAAAGGCAGTGGGCTGCTATCCTATGGCTATCATTTAGTGGAAAAGGTAGGGATAGGCTCCTTACTGTGAAAGAAAATGATGCCAATAATTTTACAGTTCTTAAGAATGCACTCCTGGATGGTTATGGCTTAACCACTGAACAGTACAGGATAAAGTTCAGAGAGACCAAAAAGGAGTCTTCACAAGACTGGGTTGATTTCATTGACCATTCAGTGAAGGCCTTGGAGGGGTGGTTACATGGCAGTAAAGTTACTGATTATGAAAGCCTGTATAACACAATCCTGAGAGAGCATATACTTAATAATTGTGTGTCTGATTTGTTGCACCAGTACCTGGTAGACTCTGATCTGACCTCTCCCCAAGAATTGGGAAAGAAGGCAGACAAATGGGTCAGAACAAGGGTGAACAGAAAAGTTCATACAGGGGGTGACAAAGATGGCAATAAGAAGAAAGATGGTGAAAAATCTCAAGATAAGCATGGGGATAAGGGTAAAACCAAAGATCCCACTTCAAATCTTAAACACTCTTCAGAGGGTGGGGATAAAACAAATTCTTCCTCTTCTTCCCAACCTGCACACATTAAAAAGCCTTGGTGCTTTGTGTGTAAAAATAGAGGCCATAGGCCAGGGGATAAGTCCTGTCCAGGTAAACCCCCTGAGCCTACCACCACTAATACATCAAGCTCTAGTGCCCCTAGCAGTAGTGGTACTAGTGGTGGGACTGCTGGCAACAGTCAAGCAAAGGGTGTAGTTGGGTTCACTTATGGGTCCATAGTGGAAACTGATGTAATCAGTCCCAAGACAGTTTCTGTTACACCTAGTGGCATTGGCCTTGCCACACTGGCTGCTTGTCCCCTTACAATGGATAAGTACAGGCAGACAGTTTGAATAAATGGTGTTGAGGCCTTGGCCTACAGGGACACAGGTGCCAGTTTCACTTTGGTGACTGAAAACCTAGTGCCTCCTGAACAACACATCATTGGACAACAGTATAAGATTATTGATGTCCATAACTCCACTAAGTTTCTTCCCTTAGCTATAATTCAGTTTAGTTGGGGTGGAGTTACTGGCCCTAAGCAGGTGGTGGTATCACCTAGCTTACCTGTAGACTGTCTCTTAGGTAATGACCTAGAGGCCTCAGGTTGGGCTGATGTAGAGTTTTATGCCCATGCAGCCATGCTGGGCATCCCTGAGGAATTGTTCCCTCTCATTTCAAGTGAAATGAAAAAGCAAAGGAGAGAAGGCCTGAAAACTCAGGATCCCTCTCCATCAACAGGTAAAAAGGGTATCACAGTATCCCCTAACCACCCTACCATTCAGGATACTATTCCTGTGGTGGGAGAAACCTCTCCTGGGGTGGCACCTGTTCCAAGGGAATCATCAGCTGGCAAAGCTGGACTCCCTGAGGTGGAAGTACCTCTCTGTGGGATAACTAACATTGGTGAGAAAAAGAGCACCATTTTAGTTAACATGGAGCATCCCTCCAACCCTCCCAGAGAAACTTTAGTGCAGAAACTCTGCACTGCCTCACAACACTTAGGACAGCATCCCTGCCCTAGTGTGGAGCTGATAGGACAGCATCCCTGCCCTGCTCCAACTCAAGAGAAACAGCATCCCTGTTCTCTCTTCCAGCCAGATGGACAAAGTTTTTGCCCAGCTATGGCTTTTCTGAGACAGCATCCCTGTCTGGCATTTCCATCACTACAAATAGGTTCAGTGGACAATTCCCACTGCTCTAAACTAAAACTTACTGATAGAAACTCTGAAAATACATCTTCACATTGTTGCTTAGCTAAAAAACTTCAAACAGGGTGGTTTACATCCCCACAGGGAAGTAACCATATAGTGGATGATAAAGGGAGTAACCAGTCTATTGCAGAGCTACTCTCTACTTATCACCACTTAGACAATAAAGTCTCAACTGGCCAAGGTTAGCCTTATTGTCCTTCGTTTGGGGGGGGGTTGTGTGAGAAGGTAGCCTCTTTCTAGCCTTGTTACCCCCACTTTTGGCCTGTTTGTGAGTGTATGTCAGGGTGTTTGTCACTGTTTTCACTGTCTCACTGGGATCCTGATAGCCAGGCCTCAGTGCTCATAGTGAAAACACTAGGTTTTCAGTATGTTTGTTATGTGTCACTGGGGTCCTGCTGGTCAGGACCCCAGTGCTCATAGGTTTGTGGCCTATATGTATGTGTCACTGGGACCCTGTCACACAGGGCCCCAGTGCTCATAGGTGTGCATGTATATGTTCCCTGTGTGGTGCCTAACTGTCTCACTGAGGCTCTGCTAACCAGAACCTCAGTGGTTATGCTCTCTCATTACTTTCAAATTGTCACTAACAGGCTAGTGACCATTTTTACCAATTTACATTGGCTTACTGGAACACCCTTATAATTCCCTAGTATATGGTACTGAGGTACCCAGGGTATTGGGGTTCCAGGAGATCCCTATGGGCTGCAGCATTTCTTTTGCCACCCATAGGGAGCTCTGACAATTCTTACACAGGCCTGCCACTGCAGCCTGAGTGAAATAACGTCCACGTTATTTCACAGCCATTTTACACTGCACTTAAGTAACTTATAAGTCACCTATATGTCTAACCTTTACCTGGTAAATGTTAGGTGCAAAGTTACTTAGTGTGAGGGCACCCTGGCACTAGCCAAGGTGCCCCCACATTGTTCAGAGCCAATTCCCTGAACTTTGTGAGTGCGGGGACACCATTACACGCGTGCACTACATATAGGTCACTGCCTATATGTAGCTTCACAATGGTAACTCCGAATATGGCCATGTAACATGTCTATGATCATGGAATTGCCCCCTCTATGCCATCCTGGCATAGTTGGCACAATCCCGTGATCCCAGTGGTCTGTAGCACAGACCCTGGTACTGCCAAACTGCCCTTCCTGGGGTTTCACTGCAGCTGCTGCTGCTGCCAACCCCTCAGACAGGCATCTGCCCTCCTGGGGTCCAGCCAGGCCTGGCCCAGGATGGCAGAACAAAGAACTTCCTCTGAGAGAGGGTGTGACACCCTCTACCTTTGGAAAATGGTGTGAAGGCAGGGGAGGAGTAGCCTCCCCCAGCCTCTGGAAATGCTTTGTTGGGCACAGAGGTGCCCAATTCTGCATAAGCCAGTCTACACCGGTTCAGGGACCCCTTAGCCCCTGCTCTGGCGCGAAACTGGACAAAGGAAAGGGGAGTGACCACTCCCCTGACCTGCACCTCCCCTGGGAGGTGTCCAGAGCTCCTCCAGTGTGCTCCAGACCTCTGCCATCTTGGAAACAGAGGTGCTGCTGGCACACTGGACTGCTCTGAGTGGCCAGTGCCACCAGGTGACGTCAGAGACTCCTGCTGATAGGCTCCTTCAGGTGTTAGTAGCCTTTCCTCTCTCCTAGGTAGCCAAACCCTCTTTTCTGGCTATTTAGGGTCTCTGTCTCTGGGGAAACTTTAGATAACGAATGCATGAGCTCAGCCGAGTTCCTCTGCATCTCTCTCTTCACCTTCTGATAAGGAAACGACCGCTGACCGCGCTGGAAGCCTGCAAACCTGCAACATAGTAGCAAAGACGACTACTGCAACTCTGTAACGCTGATCCTGCCGCCTTCTCGACTGTTTTCCTGCTTGTGCATGCTGTGGGGGTAGCCTGCCTCGTCTCTGCACCAGAAGCTCCGAAGAAATCTCCCGTGGGTCGACGGAATCTTCCCCCTGCAACCGCAGGCACCAAAAAGCTGCATTACCGGTCCCTTGGGTCTCCTCTCAGCACGACGAGCGAGGTCCCTCGAATCCAGCGATGCTGTCCAAGTGACCCCCACAGTCCAGTGACTCTTCAGCCCAAGTTTGGTGGAGGTAAGTCCTTGCCTCACCTCGCTGGGCTGCATTGCTGGGAACCGCGACTTTGCAAGCTACTCCGGCCCCTGTGCACTTCCGGCGGAAATCCTTCATGCACAGCCAAGCCTGGGTCCACGGCACTCTAACCTGCATTGCACGACTTTCTAAGTTGGTCTCCGGCGACGTGGGACTCCTTTGTGCAACTTCGGCGAGCACCGTTTCACGCATCCTTGTAGTGCCTGTTTCTGGCACTTCTCCGGGTGCTACCTGCTTCAGTGAGGGCTCTCTGTCTTGCTCGACGTCCCCTCTCTCTGCAGGTCCAATTTGCGACCTCCTGGTCCCTCCTGGCCCCAGCAGCGTCCAAAAACGCCAAACGCACGATTTGCGTGTAGCAAGGCTTGTTGGCGTCCATCCGGCGGGAAAACACTTTTGCAAGACTTTCCAAGGCATGGGGGATCCATCCTCCAAAGGGGAAGTCTCTAGCCCTTGTCGTTCCTGCAGTATTCACAGTTCTTCAGCCTAGTAAGAGCTTCTTTGCACCAACCGCTGGCATTTCTTGGGCATCTGCCCATCTCCGAGTTGCTTGTGACTTTTGGACTTGGTCCCCTTGTTCCACAGGTACCCTCAGTCAGGAATCCATCGTTGTTGCATTGCTGATTTGTGTTTTCCTTGCATTTTCCCTCTAACACGACTATTTTGTCCTTAGGGGAACTTTAGTGCACTTTGCACTCACTTTTCAGGGTCTTGGGGAGGGTTATTTTTCTAACTCTCACTATTTTCTAATAGTCCCAGCGACCCTCTACAAGGTCACATAGGTTTGGGGTCCATTCGTGGTTCGCATTCCACTTTTGGAGTATATGGTTTGTGTTGCCCCTATCCCTATGTTTCCCCATTGCATCCTATTGTAACTATACATTGTTTGCACTGTTTTCTAAGACTATATTGCATATTTTTGCTATTGTGTATATATATCTTGTGTATATTTCCTATCCTCTCACTGAGGGTACACTCTAAGATACTTTGGCATATTGTCATAAAAATAAAGTACCTTTATTTTTAGTATAACTGTGTATTGTGTTTTCTTATGATATTGTGCATATGACACTAAGTGGTACTGTAGTAGCTTCACACGTCTCCTAGTTCAGCCTGAGCTGCTCTGCTAAGCTACCATTATCTATCAGCCTAAGCTGCTAGACACCCTATACACTAATAAGGGATCACTGGGCCTGGTGCAAGGTGCAAGTACCCCTTGGTACTCACTACAAGCCAGTCCAGCCTCCTACACACTGAACACGCATCAAACAACACACAACTGCACCAAACACCACAGAGCACACGCACATACCACTACCCAAACTCACACCAACAAAGAGCACACCCAGCATCCCTGCACAACATACACCTCCACCCACAAACCAACCACAATGGCACCACAAAACCCCCACAATTCACAGATGAGAAACTGAGAGTAATGGTTGATGAAATTGTCAGAGTGGAGCCTCAACTGTTTGGAGCACAGGTCCAGAAGACATCCACAGCCTGGAAGAATGACTCATGGCAGAGGATAGTCATCAGGGTGAATGCATTGGGGAACCATCCACACACAAGGGAGGACATTAGGAAGAGGTAGAATGATCTACCGTGGAAGGTACAGACCATGGCTTCTAGGCACCAAATCACAGTCATGAGGACTGGTGATGGGTCCCCACTGCCTCCCCCAGAATCGTCGTTGTGAGGTCCAGGTTATTTTACATCCAGAAGGGCTAACAGGAATAGCTAGTGGACTGGACACTGGTAAGTCAACTGCACTCCCTGGCCAACATGTACTCGTGCACAGCATGTACCCCCACCACACTCTCTACCTCTCACACCATGCTAATGTGCACAAACCCACCATGGGCCCAATACCCACACTTGCATGCCACAGCCCCCTACTGACACCATTCCCTCACAGGCCCACCTAGTGCATGGATACCCCACACTGCAGCAAGTACCACAATTACCACAATGCAACACTCCCTACCCTTGCATGACTACTACATACACTTCACATCTCTGCAATTGCACATTAAACTATGTCACTCCCCATCACCAATCGGTATAAGGAATGTACATCAGTACATGGCAATAACAGTAGCAAGACAAACATGAACTATTCTCTAAAATGGACCTGTTGCAACATTCCCCTGATGGTAACATAAGCAGTGGACTAGTAACTGTCAATGCCATTACCGCCCTCCAAATCCAGTCAATGATGGCATACAACCATGTGTGTCACTGCTACAATACCATCATCTGACACAATATCTCTCATTACACAGGTCCCCCAAGCACTGCCACACAGCAGAGGAGCCCATTGACAGAGTGACAGACAGCCCAGGCCTGGAAGCAGGTCCGATAGGGGAAGACTCCCCTGGAAGTCTGGATATGGACGACTAACCTGGCCCATCAGGCATGAGTGGTCAGTCCACCACCACCAGCCTCACCCTGCCCACAACTGAAATAACCTCCCCTGTGTCAGCCAATTAACAGCAGAGCCCACATTCCCATACCAGTGTCCCGAGGTCAAATCAAGCATCAGTGTGCCCCACAGGACAGGGGTAGGAGTCAACGGTTCAAACCAAAGACAATGACGGTCCTGGTGTCAGTGGGAGGGGGCATACTGCACCAGATACTCACCACCTTGCCGGACACCCAACGGCTGCAGGGGGAATACTACCAGGAGGCCATGCAGGAGTGGCAGGCATTTAGTGCCACCATGGTCTCCATTTTAGGGGAGTTCAAGGAATTGAACAATAGCCTCCGGACATTCTCCACATCAGTACCTGCTCCTGGAATTGAGGCCGAGCAGGAGGACCCAGAGGCCAACAGCAATCCTACCCCTGCAGCTAGGGTATCCCCCATAAAAGAGGTCACCCATCCAGACATCCTGCAGGACCTGAGGCCAAGGCCAATCCCCCCACCAGGAAGTGATCCCTCTTCTGAACTGTCACCCTTGTGTGCCACTGTTACACACTGTTAGCTGTCCAAAACCATGTTCACATCATACCAGACAAATGGATACAGGACCTGTGAGACAAACAGCTGTACCACCCACACTGATCAGCACCCAGACCATGATCCTACTCCTCTGGACTGTGATGTCATACGCTTAATAAACACAAATGAACACAAGTGATGGTGCACGTCTCTTCATTGTATGTAGTGGCAATCATGTTTCCAAGCAGCAAATATATACACATATCAGCACCACAACAATGTTGAAGTGACAGATGTAGTGGGACACCTCAGCAGGTCTGTAAGTACATCCAAAGTGCAATGATATCCAGTGTCAACGATGCCAACAGACAATACAGTAATCAGCTTGCAGACAGAGATGTGACCTGAATGGGAAAATGAAATGGAATCAGGCTCAATGTTGTAAGGCAAGTGAACCAAGTCATACGTCCACA
Organism: Pleurodeles waltl; assembly: GCF_031143425.1. Lineage (NCBI taxonomy): Eukaryota > Metazoa > Chordata > Amphibia > Caudata > Salamandridae > Pleurodeles > Pleurodeles waltl. Next base: position 1,483,593,507 of record NC_090440.1, on the reverse strand, counting down.
GCATTTGAACACATACACAGGATGACTGGCCCAGCAGCTATGATACCACATATGTAAGGGCCTGCATAGGCACTCACTCATGTGAATGACAGCAAAGATGTAACATAGGTAACATCTTCTATTGTTCACCTCCCTGAGTAGTCAGGAACAGGTACTTGCCACACAGCAGCTGACAATGCAGCATGGCATGGCATGGCTACGCAGCAGGACAAGACTGATATGTCCCCCTAACATTTCCCCAAACAGGCAGACTGAGTACTCTAAACCTTTGGTAGTACTATGAGGATGTACCTCAAAGGCACCAGTATTCCACATATGTCCTTAGCATCAGTTCATTTCCACTACCCCTCATGGTAAGTCAGCTACCTTTCAGGGTCGGAAAACAAGATGGAATGCTGTAGTCCCCACATACACCTTGATGCATGCAAATACTGGCTACAGACTGGCTTGAACAATATATCTTCCATGTGCAGATGGCATACAAATCACACATACCTGTACATCATTGAAAGTAGTGACCAATCATATCAGACCTGTTGTCATTTGCCTCATCCTCCTCTGCTTCCCTCTCAGCATCAGAGTCACCGGCCCCAAACACTGCTCCAGCATCAATGTCCCCCCTCCTCCAACAGTGGGATGTGCCTTCTGAAGGCCAAATTATGGAGCATGCAGCATCCATAAATGATCTTGCAGACTTTCCCTGGTCGGTACTGTAGGGCACCACCAGACACATTGAGGCAATGAAAAAGCGACCGAAAGTCTGTTCAATCACTCGCCTCATCCGGCCATGGGCCTCATTGTACATGTTTTCCGCTCCTGTAGTTGGATGTCTCACAGGTGTCCGGAGCCAGGGTACGTTGGGGCATCCAGAGTCACCTGTGTGGAAAAGGGAACATGATTATAGGTAACAATGCTAGGCAGAGTGTTGACTGTAGGTAGAGGGGTACAAATGTATGATATGGAGAGCAGTACACATACCTATGAACCAGGCCCTTTCTCCCTGTAGCTTTGCAGGGACACTGCTGTTCCTCAGGATGTGGGAATCATATACTGATCCTGGAAATTTGGCATTTACATGTGTTCTGTATTCGTCTGCAAGACACACCACTTATACATTGAGCGAATATGTGCCCTTCTGGTTTCTGTAGACCTGTTAATTGGTCCTCAGAGGTACCAAGGCGATGTGGGACATTTGATATGTTGTAAAAGGCTGCTTTTAATGTGGGCAATTCAGGACGTTGGGGGAACCTAATGTACCTGTTCACATGCTTGAGTAGGGCATCCAGCACATTCTGCTACACCGTACTGAACTGGGGCTGTGGAAATCCTGCAGCCAGACCCACTGTATCCTGAAAAGAGCCCCTCGCCAGAAAATGCAGGACTGACAACACCTGGACTGTTGGACGAATCGCATGGGGATTTCTTAAACCTGACAGGAGGTCTGGCTTCAACTGGACGACCAGTTCTCTGATGCACAAACGGTTCAGTCGATAGGTCAGGATGATGTGATGCTCTTCCATGGCATCAAGATCTATGAGTAGCTGTTAAAGTGGTGCATTTGCATCACTCCATTGTGGCGATATCTGTGCGGGGACACAAACAACAATCTGGGAACCTCTCACAATGTAGGGCACCAGATGTGACATATGGCAGTCACAAAGTTTTGTTCAAGCAAGTTGGCTGTCATGTTGTGGGAAGACACATTACTCCACACTCGATGCCTAACCAGACGATGGCACATAATCCCTGTGACAATGAATGTTTACAGGATATGTACATGTACACCTTTTATGTGTTCCACTATACGGATCATATATACTGACCACTGTAGTGACAAGTGTGGTGATGTCACCAGATACTCACTAAATGTGTCATTCTCCACAATGTGTGACCTAATGTATCTATTTGTGATGATATGCAGGGAATTACGCAGTGTGAGCCCAGGACAGTCATGTTACAGACTAATATGGCATCCGCCTGTCCAGCATGCATTTGACAGCTGGAAGTGTCCTCGTTTCGCCGGTGGAAGTCATCATAGTGGAAGGCGGTCTGACTCACTGTGCAACTCATTGTTTAACATTGACATGTATGGGAGACTGGGACCAATGACGATCGTGATGGTCATGACCGCTGCGGTCGAAACCGCCATTTTGTATGGGCCAGTCCACTTGACTCCTGGCATTCGGGCAAGACAGATCTCCACTTCATGTGCTGCTGTGTTCTGTATCTTGAAGCAGCAATGGCATGCACTGCAGGGGCAAGGGCCCCAGCCTTTACTACAGAGGAACTGGAGAAACTGGTGGAAGGGATCCTACCCTGTATGGGCAGTTGTACAGTGCTCCAGGGCAACAGGTCAGTACAACGTCCTCTGCCCCACACATGGTGTTTGACGATATATGTGTGTGCACATAGACATGTCATGACTGATCAGGTGTTTTGCATGCATATGATATGTGTGGAATATTGGCAGTGTGCATGGTCCGTGTTTGTTGTGTGTTGCCAAAGATTACAGCTGTATTAGTATTATTTACTTCATGTCCCCCATTTTCTGCATGATTCCCATGCAGATCAGTGCCCACCAGAAAAAAGGGCTATGGAGAGCCATCCCCAAGGAAGTGCGGACTCTGGGGGGTCCTTAGCCGGCAGAGCACCCAGTGCAGAAAGCGGTGGGATGACCTGACATGCTGGGCCTTAAAGACCACAGAGACCCAGCTGGGGACGGCCTCCCAATGTGGGAGGGTGCCCGTCGGACCCTGATCACCCTAATGGCCCGCAAACTGGCAGTGGCCTACCCAGAGTTGGATGGGTGATTGAAGGCAGCACAGCAGCCACAGTGGGTAAGTGTTGACTGTTAGGTGACTTCTGCATGGCTGTGTACTGTGACCCTCACTGGACTTGGAATTTACGTGGTCAGATGAAATTTAGGGAATGTACAGTCCTGGTTGTCACACCAATCATGTAGGAGTGTGACGCGTTAGCTATGTTGAGCTATGCAGGAAAAGAAGTGCTGATACTGTGACACACATTCACCTGTACATATGGGTCGTTGAAAGTATGCTATCATGTCACTGGCTGCATCCTCCATCTCTGCTTGTACTGTAGTAGTACATGGTGGTCATATTGGCACTTTAGATGAGTGATGACAGGCATGTTACATGAACATTGCAATTGCTTCACTTGCTACATCATAGGACCTCTGTACCACATGTACTCCCCACTTTGCTGTCAGTTAATTAGTGTGCTTAGTACATCTGAGCTCAGATTTGTATCATCCTATAATTGATGACATGTGGTTGGGTGTGTTTCTGTGCTGGATTGTTGGATATGTCATTTAACCAGTTGATGGCATGTAGTGGTCTTCATTCAGGTGTTTAGGCTGCAGGGTTGAGGTGATCGCTGATGAGTTTGGGTATCACTAACATGACTCAATTGTAATTGAATGCAAAATGGTCTCTTGTTTGCTCAGCAGGGGCTGTATTATGTACTGTTTGCATGTGAAGTGGATTTGTGGGTTATCACCATTTCCTCCCTTTCTGTTTCTCCCACCCTCCTTTTCTCTCTACCTCTGTCCATGTGTGCATTAGCATCATCTGGCAAAGGAGCAAGGGCACAGGTGAGTGGGGATGCAGAAGCCCACGGTACCCAGGAAGCTGGCACCAGCAAAGCCGAGGGGACCAGTGGGATAAAGGGCAAGTGGAGCACCACGGGGGAGACTGGAGCAATCAACATATCTGATACAGATGCCTCCTCCAATGGTGGCTCCCTGGCGATGGCAGACCCATCTGGGACCACCCCAGCACCATCCTTGTCCGCCACCCACCTAACCTGCACTGCCCTTCCTGTAGCACCCCACCCAGTTGCCCGTGCCCGCTCACCCAGGAGGGTGGACGTCTCATTCTCCACAGGCACCTCCACTCCTGCCCAGTCAGCCCTGCTTCCCTCAATGAGGAGGCTATTGACCTCCTGAGGTCCATCTCTGTTGGGCAGAAAACCATTATGAATGCCATCCAGAGATTGGCTTCGGAGATGCAGCAGTTCAACGCATTCCTGGAAAGCATTCACGGTGCCTTGTCTGCCCCACACAGATCATTTCAGGCTCTGGCCTCCTCGTTGACGGCAGCCAGTGTCCCTTCATCTTTCGTCTCCCCTCCAGCTACCTGTTCCCAATCCACAACCGCCTCTCCTTAAACCCGTCCAAAGCACATCTACAGACCAGCACACAACCACTAAAACATACAATGTGCTCAAAGACAGTCATAGGCATCACAAATGTTCACACAGGCATGCACACACACAACACACATCTGCAGACACAACAACAGACACTTCCCCCTCCACCGTCTCCCTTACAGTCACATCTTCACTCACACCTGCCAGCACTGCATCATCGCACACTGCTCCTCCTATCATTTGTGTCATACCCCCAATTACCACAACAGCAGGCTCACAGAAACACACCCCCCACACCAAATCCACACTCACCATGGCTACCATCTCTGCCACCTGCAGCACATCCACCTCACTTTCACACACCACCGCAACCTTCACTCACACATCTCCCATTCCCTCTCCCTGCATGTCTACCCCCTCCCAATGAATGTGCACGCATTCACTCACCCACCCAACATTCACCCACCATACACATGCACACATTGCACACACCAGCATCCATGTACAGCACACCAACACGTCAGACAAGCACTCCCCTACCTCCACTCCCAACCCTCAATCATGTGACTGCCCAGTGTACCTAAGAAAGTTTTCCTTGCTGCCCTTGACCTCTTCCCTACTCCTTTTTCACCCCGTGTTCCCCGTAAACGCTGTCCCCCCCTGCCCCTCCCAGGCTCTTCCACCTGCCATTCCTCAGTTGCCCCCTCTGGAGTTTCACCTGCTCCTCCACCCAGCAAGAAATCCACTCCTTACAGTGCCAAGTCTCCCCTCCCAAGCCCAAACCGAAACATGCCCCTACCAAATCCAAGCAACCCCCACCAGCCCCACACTCCTGAGGTGCCTGCCTGTCCCATCAATGCCCCTATGACGTGGAGGCCTACTTGCTGTCAGTAGTCAAGTTGGGGCCATGGTTTTTGGGCAATGTGTCCTGAATTTCTGGACATTGGACTTGCCATTAGCACATATTATATATAGTTTGTTTTATATTTTGCTGTTAAATATAACTGCCCACATTGCTGTGGTACGCAAGTTGAGGTGCTTGTCCTGGTTTCCTTCTACATGATGGTGTGACACCTGTGTGCGAGGTCTGTGTCTTAACTGTGTCTGTGTTATTGCATGTGCTGTGTTGTTGCATGCAGTGGGTAGTTTGCAACAGTGTGTGAGGTCGATGTATGGATTGTGTCTGTATTGTTGCATGTGCTGGGTATTTTGTGCCATGGCCATGGCCATGTGTCTGACTGCTTGCCTGTGGGATTGTATGGGGTGTAGTGTGCGTCCGTGTGTATGGTGCTGCATGTGTGGATTTCCTTGATTGTTTGTTGTACGTGATGTGTCACCTCTGTCATTTTTTGATGTCTGTTCACTGCTATTGATTGTGTGTCATTGCTACATACAGTTCATGATGTGTGTGCATGTGTGGTGTTGCACAACGTGGCTGTCTATGCCTGCGTTGAGGTGTTTGTGATCTAGTTGTCATATTGTGGTTTTGGGGTGTGTTGGTGGTGTTTGTGTGCATTTTACTGTATGTTTGGCAGGTATATTCTTGGCATTGTGTGTGTCTTGGGTACTTGGCATTGACGTGTAGTGCCTGTGTGTAGGATTTGCTGTCTGTGAGAGGAATGTGTGTTATATGTGGGAGTGTATCACTGCTATTTACGCCCCTCTGTGCAAGGCGTACTTACGGTTGTTGTCTTCGTCGTTGTCAGTGGCCCTGAAGGTGTATAGCAAGATACAATGCTGGGAAGACCAGCAATTTGTTTGCCATGGCAGCCGCGGACGCGTCTCTGTGTCCAGAGGTGGATGTCTCCTTTTGTACTTTCTGTTTCTGCCAGGTTTTTCATAGCGGCCAGCCCTCCCTGGATATCCTGGTGATGTAGTGACTCGGAATATGGTGGGCGGGACATTGACTTCCGCCAGCATGAAGTTGGCTTCTGCTGCCAGATGCGGCTCGGCGGTGGTGGTGGTGCTGCCAATCTCTTTCCACTGTCACATCAAACTTCCTAGCATAAGTATACACTCGTCCATATCTGTAATCTCTGTCATCACTTAGGAATTTTGTTCTCTTTTTTCTTGAAACTCTTCCTGATATTTGTCCCTGAGATTGTCCAGTATCTTATTCTTTACTGTATTATCAGGACTGTTAATACCCTCAATGTATTTTTTAATCTTATAAATTTCTTTAAGTAGAATTTCTCTCTGAGCATCTGAAAATTCTATAAATATACCCATACGTTTTCTCAAAGTGGCGTTACGCTTCCTTTTACATCTTTCTCCTTTATTATCATCCAACTCCTTTACTGTAGGAAAAATAATAATTCTCAAACCCCTGAGTATTCTGTCAACATTCAAGTACTTCCTGGGAGTCATGGCATCCCACCATTTCACTGATTCTTTTGTCTGAACTCTTTCCAATTTGATAAACATTTTTTAAAGACTTGTTGTAGGTTTTAACATTTCATTAGTAATTTTCATTCCCATAAAAATCCTATTAGTTAACATTTCCCTTTTATCAAAATGTTTAGCCATTGTCATTCAATGGTCCAAGCAGTGCCTTGCTCCATGTTATACAATAATAATAAAAGTTGAGTATTCGGAATAGTGCCTGGCGATTCTATCTCAGTACACTGGTCCTCACCAGCACGGTGAATTTATAACATAAAAGTTTACAATACTGAGAAATACATTAATACACTAAAAAAATAATTTCAATTGTTCATCTTCTTTATTCTTTCTTTTATAATTGTTAGTTGAATCTCTTTATACAGGACACACAGCCAACATATGTTTCGCGCACACAGCGCTTCTTCAGGGCTGTTTAGATAAAGTAAAAAATATGCATCAAAAAATGATGAAGAGACACTTTAAGCAGCTTCACATCATGCTAAAAATATAATATATTTAGACATTCATTCATAAGAAAATATCACTAGCTTTTTCCTACTTAAACAGCCTCGCTTCTTCAAGGCTGTTTATATAAAGTAAAAAATATGCATCAAGAAATTATGAAGAGACACTTTAAGGAGCGTTACATCATGACAAAAAATTTAATATAATTAGACATTCACTCATAAGAAATTATTACCAGCTTTGCCATACTTAAACAGATATACCCAATTTATTGAATTTTTTTTATTCACCACCCCATATCGCAGGAGACAGACAAAAATTGATAAATTCTCAGTAACCACATACAGAAAAGTAACCCTAAGCCGGACATATTTGATCTCTTTTCCATCTTCATGTTATTCTCATATTAAAAACATACCTTACACTACTCGTTTATGTATAGAGATTGAAATATTTTTATTAAGCCAACTCACATGTCAAATATATGGTGGTCCACGTATGTACAAATGAAACCTGCAAATATATTTCACAATGTGGTCTGCTCCTATACATTGTGAGCCTTTGCGCAACCTTACGCCTGCACCAGGAATAATGTATGCAGAGTGCGTTCCTCCATTAGGAGGCCTAGAAAAATGGCACTGTGAAATCTACAATATTTCACTGCATCATGTTTCCGTCATTTTTAATGTCTGCACAGTGCAGGCATTAATGTGACGGACCCATAGTAACCTACGGACCTCATAGTGCTTTGCAGCACTAGCACCATCATCTATTGCGCTAATATAAATTATGATGCCGTTGTGGAAACGATTGCCATGGTGTGCCGTATCGTAAATACAGTGAAACCATGGTGTCATTAGGAGGGATAGAGGAGACGCAAGAAAAGTGACACACCGGGACTGGTGCATCACTTTCTTGTAAATCTGGGCCTAATTTTTCTAAGGCCCATTATATGGCAGTGGGGACGCGACTGTCAAAGATTAGACCCATTTTTATAAAGAGAGGGTGGTTGGAAAGGATCTAGAGCTTTCCTTATCTGGGTAGTACATTAGACTCCCAATGTAATTGTAAACACTACCTGGAAAAAGTATCAATAGATTTTCACAATTGATGGGGGCTCCTTTTTAATTTACCCAGGGTATTGACTGTAAGCCTATTCTGGCAATGATGGAAATATATAAACATAAGTGTCTGCCTGTTTTTACCTGTGGGGCACCTATTTGAGGTTATGGCCCAATCGATTGTCTACAGCTCAAAGAAAACAGGTTCTTTAGGAAACTCCTCGGGCCACCGCCCTTTAGTTTTGACTTTATTATATGTGAAGAGCTGGGGCTTAATTACGTCATGGACAATGTGAAGTTGGCTCCACGACGGCTCTAACTATCATTCTGGACAATGATAAAGCCCTCTTTTAGAGTGCGATTTTTGAAGGTGATTGCACAGGTTTTGGTGGGTTTCCTTAGGTGCTGGCTGAGCTAGAGGCCAAAATCCTCAGCTAGGCACTTTGCAAAAACCAGGTCAGTTTTCTTTGAGAAAATGTGATGTGTCCATGTTGTGTTTTGGGGCATTTCCTGTTGCGGGTACTAGGCCTACCCACACAACTGAGGTAACATTTTTATAAGGAGACTTGGGGGAACACTGGGTGGAAGGAAATTTGTGGCTCCTCTCAGATTCCAGAACTTTCTGTCAACAAAATGTGAGGAAAAAGTGTTTTTTTTTGCCAAATATTGCAGTTTGCAAGGGATTCTTGGTACCAGAACCTGGTGAGAGCCCCACAAGTCACCCCATATTGGACTTCCCAAGGTGTCTAGTTTAAAAAAATGCACTGGTTTGGTTGGTTTCCTTAGGTGCTGGCTCAGCTAGAGGTCAAAATCCACAGCTAGGCACTTTTCAAAAAACACGTCAGTTTTCAATGTAAAAATGTGATGTGTCCATGTTGCATTTCCTGTCACAGGCATTAGGCCTACACAGGCAAGTGAAGTATAATTTTTACCAGGAGACTTGGGGGAACACAGAATAGCAAAACGTGTTATTGCCTCTTGTCTTTCTTTACATTTTTCCCTTCCAAACGTAAGCCAGTGTGTGAAAAAGACATCTATTTGAGAAATGCCCTGTAATTCACATGCTAGTATGGGCACCCCGTAATTCAGAGATGTGCAAATAACCAGTGCTTCTCAGCACCTTATCTTGTGTTCATTTTGGAAATACAAAGGTTTTCTTGATACCTATTTTTCACTCTTTCTATTTCAGCAAATGAATTGCTGTATACCCGGTACAGAATAAAAACCCATTGCAAGATGCAGCTCATTTATTGGCTCTGGTTACCTAGGGATCTTCATGAATCTACAAGCCCTATATATCCCCACAACCAGAAGAGTCCAGCAGACGTAACGGTATATTGCTTTAAAAAATCTGACATCGCAGGAAAAAGTTACAGAGTAAAACATGGTGGAAAATGGCTGGGTTTTTTCAGCTCAATTTCATTTTTTTTTTATTTCAGCTGTTATTTTCTGTAGGAAAACCGTGTAGGATCTACACAAATGACCCCTTGCTCAATTAAAACAGTTTTCTACTTTTCAGAAATGTTTAGCTTTCCGGGATCCAACATTGGTCTCACACCCTATCCTGTCACTAACTTGAAGGAGGCTGAAAGCAGAAAAAATAGTAAAAATGGAGTATGTCCCATTAAAATGCCAAAATTGTGTTGAAAAATGTGGGTTTCGGATTCAAGTCTGCCTGTTCCTGAAATCTGGGAAGATGGTGATTTTAGCATCGCAAACCCTTTGTTGATGCCATTTTCAGGGAAAAAACCACAAGCCTTTTTCTACAGCCCTTTTTTGCTGTATTTTAGCTAATTTCTTGTCTCCTCCAGGGGAACCCCCAAACTCTGGGTACCTTTAGAATCCCTAGGAAGTTGTAAAAAAAGAAATAAATTTGGCATGGATAGCTTATGTGGACAAAAAGTTATGAAGGCCTAAGTGCGAACTACCCCAAATAGCCAAAAAAGGGCTCAGCACTGGTAGGAGAGGAGGGGGGCAGTGACGTGCGTGACGGGGCTGTGCATGGGAGCTCTGGGACCCCCATTCCACCAACCTTTTCCAGGTGGGGGAAACCACCAGGGAAAGGCTGTTGGAAACAGGTTCTTTATCCGGCAGATAATGAACTCCGCCATCGCCAGGCTGCCTGCCTGTGGCAGTCCCACCATGAACATAATATGGTGGTCCGGACTACCAAGCCGGTGGTGGTAATTAAGCCAGCGCCGGCATGGCGGTCCGGAACGCCTATGTTCATAATGACCGCCTTAGTCTCCTCATTGACGCTAATCAAATTTGCATTGGTGCATTAACTCATTAAATTGATCTGAGCCTTTTGGAATCAAAGGAATTTATGAAGCCTGTGATATTGATTTATGAGTTAGGTTGCCAAAAATGTCCTCTTGTAAATAATTTCAGAAACAGTGGCATGTGAAATGCATATGTTTGTTATTGGGTGTATTCCCCCCACACTCGTCAACACCCCCTTGTGATGAGGCTTATGAATATGGTGCATGTGTAGAGAGAGAGAAATCATCCTCTGTTAAACAATTAAACAACACAATGAACAGTGTCGTTTTGCCCCTATTTATCAGGATGCTTAGTTAAAAATACAGTTAAAACACAAAAATTAAAATTGACATTTGGTTTCCTGTATGAGCATGTAGTTAAGACCATGAAGAGCCACCCAGTCACCGATGGAGCTCCCACCAACAGATTGGCCCCATGAGCAGTACTCAGCCTTTACTTCCATGCTCTACTAATGAGGTGATAAGTACAAAAAAGTGATAGATGGATTGTTTGAACTACTTTCTGCCCCTGATAATTAGCTAGGGCCACATTTCAGTCCATCATGTTATTACCCACCATGCCACCTCCGGTTAGATCCACCCGTGTGCAAATCAGCCCTGGTCCTGCTGCAAAAGGAACAGTCCAGCCCAAACTGCCATGCCAGCTCTTTTATGAACTGGAACTCAAGTAACCCAAGACAGGTGGTTTTTGCCTATTTGAGCCTCTTCAGTCAGATGCTCCTGTGTTTTGGAGGCACAATGGACACTGGCATACCCGTCGAAGTGAGAAGATGGATGGAATAGTTAAATTTGGTAATTACTTGGGGCCACATACCAAGAGACTAGGACATATAATACCAGGCTAAATGGTAAAAAGATGTATTGTAAGTAATGGCACCCTTTAACAGTGGCTGCTAAAAAAGAATGCCTAAAAGTTTTGGCATGTGGTGACACCAAGCTTGAATGGAAATATCAAGTGTGCGGAGACCAAAATCTATGAGTGTGATTGATTACAGTTCTTCAAGGACACTTTTAACTAGTCAGGGGATACTACAATGAAAAAAATAAAACTCTAAAGAGATTTTCCTAAAATGAGATTGGATGTATGGTTTCAGAGTAAGCACCAGCCTCAAACACATTCCGAGCCTAAATATACACATTCCATTGAACATTATGGCTGTTGATCCTCAGTCAATGCTTGTGTATCGTTTGTGCACACATTTTGTTACCTTAGTCTTGGTCAATGGGTGAAATAATTCAAGTCTATGAAACATAGTTCAGCCAAGTTGAGTTTAAACTCACCATCATATCAGACTTATCCATTTAGATTGCAAAGTCTTTAGAATTAAATCTTGGAGAAGAAACAGACTGTCTAGGGGAGAATAATATTCTTAATATAAATCAAGGTTCTGGGCTTAAAACGTTTCACCAGGTATTCATTTGCTAGTATGTAGTATAAGCACAGAACAATGAAGAAAGCACTGCTCTGTTTTGTTCTTTAGGCTACTCTGCAGGGTTTGACCTGATCACAGGGAGAAGGTGGGGAGCAAATTAGGAAAATGCCAATGGATCTTGCAAAAAAATGGCTATGTGCCCGATTGCTTCAGCTAAAATTATATATCAGATTTATTCAGCAGTGAAAACATCATGAGAAGATTGAAGTGGGGCTCAATGATGGCCAAAAAAATGTGGTGCTCCTAATAACAGCCCACTTTTTTTGCCCATCTAGACTAATATGGCATTTGAAATAGTTGAAGCAAGGAGTACTTCCCTGAAACGTTTTTCTGCATAAGATGTGTGTCCTAGGGAGTGGAGATAAGGAGACTATACTTGTCATCACATTCCCCCTGCAGTTGAGCATTGTTATTTATGGTGGCAGTCCTAACCCTCTTCAAACTGTGCTATAGTTAATGGGTCCTGACACAGAGAGGAGCTAGGAGGCACATGAGATAATGAACTAGTTTGATCCCCCCAGGTCTGCAGTGAGAATCCCCCGATCGGAAAGGGGAGAAGAAGAATTTATGTGCACCACAGTCCTGTCAATCATGGCTACATCATACAGATCCATCAACCATGTATTGTATGGTGACAATCCTGTATGTGGGAGAGGAGTTGATCTGCAGTAGACTGTGGCAATTCTAGCACCAGCTCACACTATTGATCATCAAGCCCAGATATAGCCATAAAAAAAAGTGAAAAGGAGATTTGGAAGAGACCTTCCCCCCTTATGAATCCTTACTGCATAAATGGTAAAGAAAGCCTACTGAAACGGATGGTGTGAACAGGGATGGGAGGTGGAAAGCTACCTGTAAAATATGACCTATGCTGTACACTCAGATGAGTCAAGAGTATCAAGGGCTTTTGAGTGCTGTACTAAGGCCATTGAATCACATGTTGAGGCATTTGCAGGCAGGATGAATAGTGTTGATAGTATCATGTTCATCAACTACATGCAAACAATCTATCCAAAGTTCAAAGGAGATGGCAGAGGTATGATAATGGTTGTTATGGAATCAACTGACCTGAGGGACAAGGTGCTATAAAATGTGAATAATAAAAGAGTGTGTTACTTTGAGGATTGCTTTCTTCTTCTGCTCCCTGACATCTGTTCTGATGCTTAAATACAAGGCATGTGTTTATGAATCAAAATAAAGCTGCATACAGATTATAGTAAAATTGAGGTTGCAATTGAAACTGAGGGTGGATTAGCTGTGCAAGGAATAGTGTTAAAAAAATACTGACTAAGGTCCAGAACACTTTGTATTGGGTATTGCTGAGTCAAAGTGTGCTGTCTTTGATGCCACGAGGGGCATGAAGGGAAGTATCTGATTGGGAAGACAGTCTCATCAGCATGGCCCGGAAACTCAAGGGCATTGATTTGCTGGTGTAAGTGATCTAATAGTAGCAAGGAGCTAGCTCCTCTATGTCTCATATAACTCTTTAGATTTGTGTCTTAAGCTCATCATTTGGCCTTCTCCTTCTATTAGAATTGTTAGTTAGTTAGTTATCAGCATGTATGAGGTTGGTTCCCACTGATAATATTTTAATTATATGTGTATTATAAGACCTTTCTCTCCTTATGAAAATGTGAAGGTGGATGTTTGTGAAATGGTGACTACTTGTTATTGAATTTTCCTAATGGAACATATTTAACTAAGAGCACCACACAATGTGTGAAAAAGAGTGTTTATTTTCACCAACTGTTTCCTCATTGTACATGAGGGGCATGTACTCTAGTGTCCTTAAGGCTTCACATGATGTCCTGAGAGTTGGATGCTTTGAGGTTCCGGTATTACTATGGAGTATATGAATCAGTAATCTTAGAGAGAGCTCTAAGAACACCTACAGGCCAATTGATGGCCGTAGAAGCTTACTGCAGGAAAACAATTAAATGAAATGTCTAAAAATCCAATAACTTGGCATTTATCATGACCCGTCACAGAAGGAAACCTTTCAATTTAACCTCTGTGAAAAGTCATTAGACAAAGTCATCTCATACCCTTACCTTGGCACAGCAGTTTCTGTAAAGCTTTGATGGAATGAAAAATGACATTAGAAAGTTAAACCCTTCCTCTCTGGCAATTGTGAAATTTATGAGGGAACAAGACAATTAAGGGGCATATTTATAGGCCCCTAGCGCCACCTTCCGCCACATTAACGTTATTTATTTTGACATTAATGTGGCCAACGAGGCCAAAATCCCAGCGTCGTATTTACAGAGTGAGGCAATGTATGCATTGCGCCACTCTGTAACCCTTTGCGCCTGCACCAGGCATAATGTATGCAAAGGGGGCGTTCCCCCATTAGGGGAGCCGGTAAAATGGTGCAAGGAAATCTATGCAATTTCCTTGTCCCATTTATTACTGCACTTTTAGCGCCTGCTCAAGAACAGGCGTTGAAAGGGGGCTTCCATTCTTTAGAATGGGCCCCTATGCACTCTGCAGGAGTAGAACCAATATTTTGGCGCTACTCCTGCAGAGTACATCAATAGCATCATAAAATTGACACTATTGCCCCCCCCACGCCATGGTGCGCCGTATGTTAAATATGCGCACACATGGTGGCGGTAGGGGGGTGCTAAGGAGCGCACAAAAAGTGGCGCTGCACTTGGTGCAGCGCCACTTTCCATAAATCTGCCCCTAAGTCTTTAAACAAGTTAACATTATCTCTCAAGAAAAATCAGGAGGTGCAGTTTTGGAGGGAGCTGTAATTTGAGGTTCTAGTCACAGCTGTCAATCCACTGGTAGTGTTCATTTCAGTCCCTTACTCCATTATTTACGATGGGAGCAAGCTCCACACCCAATGGATGGCCATGAGTTAATCTCGACGTAATCCAGCTCAGAGCAGTAGCACCTTTGCTTTTTGGCTGTAGTAACAATACAAGCTCAGTTTCTCAATAGATATTGGCTTACTCTTTTGTGGATGAGTTCACATTCCTTCCTAAACCCCTCCCTGAGCCATCCTAAACCCCTCCTTACTCCTACCTTAACCCCCTCATTATTCGTAGGTATTACCCATTATCCAGTCTCTCCCCCTTTGCCCCTCATACATTTACTATTAAAATGTATACTACCTGTGCAGAGAATCTGCAGGTCTGAGGTATCCACACATAAAAGCATACGAGAGGGTGGGGCATAACCTCCATACATAGGTTTTTGAATATCATTTTGTGTACTTTGAAACAACTCTATCTGTAATCACTTCAGTGGTGCCACCTACTATAAAGAATCAGCAAAGGAATGCATAGAAAATATGGAAAATACTGAAACCTTTTACCACAGAGTGCAAGCGTTGGTACTTTAGCCGTGCATAAGGATGCCGGTTTGTCATGTTGTTTTGTATTGTGTCATGCCTTTTACAATATGCATCTCATACAAATTTACTGTACAATATCTTACATATGGAGGTCAAACTTATGTAGTTCGATTTATAAGAGATCATTCAAACCTTTAGAATTTAAGAAGGTATTGTGATATATATTATTGTCAATTGTATATTGTTTTTACACCTGATGAGTTGCATGAGTGCTTTGCAAGTTGGTAACTTGATACTCTGTATGATAACTATAACATTAGAGTCAGCTGTCATGCAAATTGATTTAGAGTGTGTCAGGCTATTTATCAGTTGTTACACAGTTTGGAAGCAGCGTGCCATGCAATGTACCATGCAGTCTGTTATATACATGTATATACGCTGTCACAAGTGCAACCTGTATACTATATGTCATTTGGAGGTAAGGCAATTGATCACATAGGCAAATATTCAGGTGATTGAGCTTGCAGTCGAGATCATGCTAGCAGTCATGCAATCAGTCATGCAAGCATATAGGTTCCTTCTGGTAATAGTCAAAACAATGAAATACTTTATGCTGTATTCCCTGAAGCAAAGAAATCCCAGACCCTGGTGGCAGTGCTAAACTAATAAAAGGTACACTATTGGGTCAACCCAGGATCTAAGGCAATCCTAGTCCTTGGTGGAAGAACCAAGCCAACAGGCAAAACCACAAGAACTTATTAACTGTAATACCTTCTGGGAACCTCTAAATCTGCTATCATCTCATATCCAACTTAACTTGCCAATGTTAAAATACATTGCAACGCATAGTGCATTTTAGCATGTGTTTGATTTCAAATAAGTTTCTGGAACTTCCCCAACTCATATAATTGTGGGATGTCTTATTGACAGGAATGTTATTAGCTTGGAGTAATTGTGTCAACCAGTAGAAAGAAGAACACACAATTTGATCGATTGCTTGATGATTGTAGACTGTATACAAGGGTAAGAATACTACTTTGTCATCCGCTATGCAGCACAATGTAAAATGATCATTCATTACCTGGTCTGATGCATCAATACTGTTGAATTTAATTTTTTGCCAGTTGGAATCACAGAACCTTGTTGGATCTGCCTGTGTGGTATGTTTAACTACTGCCTTCTGAAGGTTAACATTGGTTTTGCTTGTGTGAAGATGATGTGCTACATGGCTTTTGTGTGGTGTTTTTCAAGTGAAAGGGTAGGGGATTTGACTCACATGTACCTTTGTTTTGAAGGGAAGGATATAAGGCATGTGGTATTGAAGCAGAGTCTTTACCAGCTCAATGTTATGAAGGGGGTTATATGCTGCAGGTAAGGGGAGACCTAGTGGTGCATGGTTGAATATGGCAATTTGTTTACTGGTCTTTTGCATGTAACCTGACTGACATTTGTATAACTGGAAACAGAGCCAGCCACCTTCTGTATACCTTTTAGCACTGTGATTGTTGTTATGTAAAGTGTTGTGTAGGTAAATGTATTTGTAACGTCATAAAAGTAGACACATTTTCTGACCTCTGCAAAATACCAAAAATTGCATACTGCACACCACTCCACAGTGGTAACGTGTGGTGTGTGTTTTTTGTACAAAAACAGCATAATCAAAGCAAGACCAGTTATCCAGCTTTTCATGTGAGTGGAACCTATGCAACCTTTTAAAGGAAGGAATACGGCATACTGCTTCATATCTGGGAAAGCTGTAACAACGGTCAATTTATGTGCCATGAGCTTAAAATTTGTAACTGTATTAAAAACAGGGATAATCATTACTCTTTAACAGCTGCGCTAAAAGATCAAGATCATATTGCTGCATAAATGAAAGTTGATTGCATTAGTAGAACTCGTGTAATCTTTTAAAGGTGTAGATCACCTCCAAATAAAAGTGCCATCACTGGGAAAGTTCCTGGTGCCTTGCACACAATGCTGGACTTCCATTATGCAATGTTCTCATCATTGTATTCTTAAAATTCCTTTTGAAGCCAGTGATACATTGGGTGGGGCCGCTGTGTAGGTGGGGGCATTGATGTATGTTTTTATGACATTCATGTATGCTGGCAACAGGGCCATGCAAACACTGTAGAGGACCAAGTATCAAAAGTGTTGATCCTTGATCTTTTGCAGTTTATTGAGTAGCTGCAGATAAGAATCATTCTGGTGTGAGATGCTGGGTACAGTTTATGCACCAAAAAGTAAAAATCAATGGTTAATGTTGTATGTTTTTGTAAACTGTGGATAAAACCCCTATTTAAAACATAGGGTCTTATTTACAAACCCCTTGCGCCACTGTGGCATCATTTGTTTTGATGCAACGGTGGCACAAAGCAGCCCCCTACTGTGCACCACAATTACAAACTGGTACATTGGTACCATTGCACCCGTTTCTAAAGCCTTGTGCCACATAATACCTGTGGCAAGCATAATATATGCAAGGTAGGCGTCCCCCGTTAAAACCAATGCAAAACTGGTGCAAAATGCAGCATACATAGAAAGAGGAAGGAACAAGGAGAAATAAAGACTATTCTCCTCGCTTTGCATCCTCCGGTTTGCCAGGATTGGAAAATCTGGAGATGAGTCAACATCCATGTGTGGTGTGTGGGAACATGCACTGCAGCGCCCATGGAATACCTCCCTTGCGTGGAGTAAGGCAACACAGCAATTTGCACTGCCTTGCCTTACTTCATATCTATGAGGCCATTCAAAGCCACTCGAAGTGGCTTTGTCTGGCCTCATGGATATTATTGCAAGGTTTGCTCCACTGTTGCATCACAAAAAGCGCCACAACTGTGGCGCAAGGGACTCATAAATATGCCCCTAAGTCTGGGTACTTTGTAACACATAACTTGAAAGCAGGTAGCTTTTTATCTTTGGTCAGAAAAGATTCTGTAGTTGAATAAATCTAAAACATCAGTCTAGCAGATGACTACAACCTCTGTCTTTTTGTGAGTATTCCACATTGTCTTTAGCATCTGACATTTAGGCATTAATGTGCAACACTGACCTCTGAGGAAGGCAGTATCAAGAATCTCTTCACAAAGGAAACTATTTATCACTGGAACAATTCTTTGGCATATTTGTACCAAGGGTACATGGCCAGAAGTTTGTTAAACTCCTTCACTTCTGGAGAAGGCTCTGTATTTTCGGACAGTGTATGCTTCATTGACTACTCGGACAATAGCCAGAATTAATTATGTGGTGCACGACAAAGGCCTTGGTTCATCAATGTATATGACTCTGCGGTAGGGGCTTATTAAATAGATTGTTCCTAATCTTGCCTCATTTGATTTGACACATGGTCAACAAGAATATTACCGTGAGCCATTGCTCACTTACAAGTTGTGTCCACAGATGGATTTAACATACATTACAAGTAAGGATTTCAGTGATATTAAGGGATTTACTTCAAACACTTAGATCATCTATGCCACTATTCTTAGTTAATGTTACAGATTCACATTGTCTACTTTTACATTCAGGGCAATTTTGTTAAGCACAAGAAGTATATTGTGAATGGAACTGCATACATATTCAAGAGCAATAAGTAGGAAAATGTCCTCTTCAACTCTAGTGTGTCATTGCAGGTATAGCAGCAATCATAAGTCATTGCATCAGTCAGCACAGAAGCTCTGAGTCATCTGCATGCTAATCCTTCTCAGATCCTTACTAGGACCTCTTGTAATTCTTAGGTTCATGATCCAAAGCTTCTCAGAATTTATGCTGTTGGAAACCTCACAATCACAGCAAACTGTTCAAAATAAAATGTCAAGAAAGCCACTATCATAGTATAACTTCAGCTCCTTGGAAAGAACCAGTACATGAAATCGCAGAAACTCATTGCATGTCTAATAGCATTTCAGAATCTAGTGGTACACTTCATCACATGCACCTTTAAGCCTCCCCAAGCATTCTGGTCTATCAAAGCTTCATTAATTTCAGTACATTACTGACAAAGCAAATGGTGTAGGGATTCATGCAAAAATAAATCTTAGCAAAATTCTTAACTAACGTTTAACAGCTTCTGCTGTCATAGGTCCTCCTTACGAGATATTTATAATCTCTGATAGGATCATAATGAGGAATAACCTGGAATATCCGCTGCAGTAAATTGAATTCTCTTGCTATTACCGTTCCTATGTGGACCTTAAGGTCCAACTCTTAATAAGGGTCATTCAGGCCCATAATGTGGGGTTGGAATCTTTGATACCAATAGGAGACTACATTATAAGGTCCATATTAGTGTTCAGTCGGTGCTGTATATTTTCTTATGAACATTTCATGTTCATTGGAATCAACTACTGAGGAATTGTCAGCTTTTTGAATCATATAAATAATACAAAAGAAAGGAAAATGACATCCAGGCAGAAACAGGTAAACTAAAACTGCTTTGTAAAATTACTACTTGAGGTCTAAATTATGAAAGACTTTATGCCCCAATCTAAACTTATACATGTACAATCAACACATTAGAGCTTAACTTTCACATAGTATCTACAGTACTAGGTTTGATCAACTTTTAAAATAAGAAACCTAACTGCCACATGCAGGGTATTCACCCATATCTTAGGACTGCAATATATACAACTTTAGAGTTGGTCATATCTGAATGCAGCACCCTAGGTGATTTCCAGAAAATCATTAAATCACCTCCAGTTTTAGAACTGAGGTGGGTAAAAGACATTTCTTAATGGGAAGGTATATTTTCTATCGGAAAGGAAAAAGTTACATGCCCTACATCGCATTTGTTTCCAATGTACACATACAGAATAGTGTGTCTGAAAATCTGTATTCTTAAGTGTTGTGCATTGGAGCACTTAAGGAAAACTATAACTAAAGTAAATTACATGCAGGGAGGCTCCTCCATAAGGGTGGAGGAGCGTCACCCCCTCCACCAGCAGCAACCGCTGCAAATCCTTTGACAAGGAAGGGATAATAAACTGTGTTTGTTATCCCTTCCTTGTGAAAGGAGTGGGGCACTGGGGGGGACGAGCAGAGGGGACTGCACTGTGCACTCCCATCAGAGCGCATGTAAGTTTGCCTGGCTGTCTCGGACTGGCCAAACACACATGTGCACAGGACTCTCTCCAGCCCATAAACTCATTGCTGGGCTGGAGAGAGCCTGCGCCGGCGCCCAGTCTGCCTGGAAGCTCCCTTGCTGTGCGGTCCCAGCCAATCCTGATGCTGATTGGACGCAGGGCAGGCTAAGACCCTGTGAACGAGGATAAGCGCAGGAGTGGAGGTACATTTTTTTTTTAATATGTTAATTAATATCCCCCTCCCCCAGTGCGCCATCCTGCCCCACCCATGGGAATCCCCGTGAGCCACGACTGATTACATGGAGTACCTTGAAAAATCTTTGTCTATCCCTTAGAGGTCTCAAAACAGCTCTAAATATAAAGGCACTCCTAGAGGAGCAGGTTTCTAAATTTTGATTATTGGGCTTTGTGAATCAGGCACATATTTAACTCTCTATGTTATTAGTTCTTAAGCTTTTTAATTTTGTGTATCCCACTCAATAGCAATTGAGAGCCAGGGACCATCATCTAAACAATAACTATGATTTTAATCTCAAAACAATGCATAAAAGTGTGGAAACAACTATACACCAACAAATGCACAGATTATTGGATATTTTATCAAATTAATAAAAAAAGGTGCATATTGAAACTTTTATTATGAAGGTTGAACCTTTTCAAAATGTATTATTATTTCTAAAGCAGTTTGGTATGTTATATCACTGCCTTTTTTTTATCATTATGCATGTTCTCTTTTCATCGGTGCATATCAGTGCTCCATCAACTGAGGCTACCAATTGTCCATGCTAGATTCTGTTTGCTTTACTTGCCATGATCCAACAAATCCAGAAAAGCAATAATATCAACTTAACTTTAAGTTTACAACTTCAAATGCTTTCACGCTTACAGCATTTTAAAACTTACATTTTGCTTTTTATGTATATGTACTTCATTAATCAACTAATATTATTTAATTTTCCAAACAGTCTCGGACCACTTGAGTAAGTGTTGAAGGGGACCGCATACCACTGGCTAAGAACCACTGATGTATGTTATAGGAGAATGTAATTTAATGGAGATGGAGACTAAACCCATTGTGCATCCCAATAAACTAGCATGTGATGTCAAGAACCTAAAAAGTATCTGAAAGATTACAACAGGCAAACATATGTGTATGCACATATGTATGTATGTAGTATTTCTATAGCATGAACCTATCCAAAAGACAGTAGAGGGATGTAGAGGCTCAAAGATCATGCTAAAGTCAACGACTGGTAGGAGAGGTAGCTGGGTTGTGAACTGTCAATGCACTGTAATGTAGTGTTCTTTAAACAGTCTTCAACTCTTTTCTTAAGTTGGAGCAGCATTGGGGCAGTCTTGATGGAAATGGGATGCTGTTCAAAATTCTGGTAGAAAGGGCCTGCAACCTTAACTTTTCATTTTTACACTTTTTGGTCTTTAGTCTGATATTATCCTGCCTCTTCATGTGGCTAAAGCCATCAGAGATGTGTCTCCAAGATAGGCAGGAAGTGTGATTGTGACAGCTTTGTAAATTATGCAGGTGATTTTGAAGATGGTGTGATTTCACTTTCTTTAGAAGAGAGAGCTAGTACCACACCAGCTTAGTGTTGTGACAATGTGTTCCTTGAGGGCAAGGGTGGTTCCCTGAGTGAATCTAAGTGACCTGACAATCAATGAAAGTTGGGGTCCAAAGGTTTTTCAAGGGTCAATGTCAATGAGTCAGGTTTATACAGTTTTTTGTTCTTAGCAAATAACAGGAGTTTCTTTCTTGGTCGGGTTGAGCTTCAGGTAGGCCCTGAACATCCAGGTTTAATGGATGTGCAAGAAGTGCTTGAGGTGATGCATGTGTGAAGTAGAGAAGACTTTCAAGTGGACAAAAAACATAAGGGCTTATTTACAAGTCCCTTGTGCCGCCGCAGCTTCATTTTAATTTACACTCCAGCGGTGCAAAACAACTCCAAATCTACAATGTGATGCCAGAGGCCTTTAGCATCACTTTTCACCCCTGGGCAGCAGCTACCAGCAATAATATGCAAGGTAGGCATTCCAAGGCAAAAAAACAATGCAGAACTTATGCATTAAAGTTTACAACATTTCACTGTGCCTTTCTGCGGCTTCACTACGTTAGTCCAGCAATGCTTCAGGTTAGTGCCAACAGATTCATCAGAATTTCTGATGTATCTGTGAAAACGTGGGCATCCATGGCATTGCTAGGGAATCATTAAGCAGCACAGGAAACCTGACGCACCTGAGCCAATGTGTCAATTTCTTGTAAATGAGGCCCATAATGTCAGAAAAAGTGTACCTTCCCAAATCGAGCATTTCTCCCCAAATACCTTGGTTAGGTGCAAGTCATCATTAATCAATTTATGTTTGCACTTCCATGCTTCCATGATTCGTCCTAACACCTTTTTGGTTATAAAATAGAAAGCTGTGATATCTGTGAGCTTGCAGCTTACCTAACTTTCTAATGCTCCTTTGGAAAGTATGGTAGGTAATTTGAAAAGTATTCACCCATAACTACAAATCCTTTTCTAAAATAGTAGCAAGAAGTTTGCCAATTTGTTTATTAAAAGAACATCTTCAACAGCTAATGTAGGCAAGGTATGAACAATGCTATTCACAATCAGCCAGAACGCTCCAGGATTTCTTAGGACTTCGATTAGCAGCTTTCTCTAACAGGCATTACCCAACAATGATTAATTAGAGTAAGTAAAGAAGAATAAGTTGTGTATTAGTGGCATAAATATCTTATGGCAACTTTACCAGAAACACAAACATATGGCACGTATTTGTATGTTGTATCCACTGCCGATGTCTCTAACCTTTACCTGCCTTAGCCCAATTGTATCCCGTGTTTCCCAAATGGAGTGTGACCACAAGGGGCAACCCCCCTCCGTCAGTCCCCAGACCAGAGGCTATTTGCCTTGTTCATACAGGGTGAGACAATCAAACAGGTTTCCCTCACCCTTGCATGCATATGTTTAGTGTCCTCTGCATGATTTTATCAACCTTAGTGTGCTGTGGTTTGGAGTGCAGTGGCACAGAGATTTCACATCTTTTGGTTTTTATCCTCTTTCTCTTATAGGCCATACCCCTTTAACATACTCAGGGAGGCCCTCTTTCTTTTAAACACTCACCACTACCAACAAGTATCTAATGATGCTCTTCACTTCTAGGGATCCACGACCCTGGTGAATGCCCCAGACCGTTTAGGCTCTTAGCATGGGCAGAAACATGTTGGTCCCCAATCTTTAGACTCCTTGAGTCATCATACTCAAAGGCATCTCCATCCCTGTTTTTATTCTTACCTACAAATACCGATATTAAGTTTCCAAACCCAACAGGTGATTTGTAAGGTAGTTTTATCTATCACCACTCTCATCTGGATCCCTTTTAATATCCAGCAAGAAAAAATTTCAGCACTCTCTCTGAAGTTCCTTTGACTACAAGGTTGAGTCCGCCCAGGTAGTATTATCTTACCTGGGTGGGGCTAGGTGGCCATATGATGAAGCATGACACTGTGATGTGTGTGAGACCACCTAGTCCGTAAAGGGATCTCCCTCATAGGTTTAGCCACCTGTCACATCCATATCTCCACACCCACTAAGGCAATTGCCTAACCGGCATACTTTGAACAGGCCAAAAGAGGCTTGTTCTCTCTACTACCACCCCACACACTTTGTGTGATTGTAGTCCACTGCCGATGTGCCATGGCAGATTTAGGTGATGTGATGTCTCCCAATCATTTTGTATTTCCCCCATCCATCCAATTGCCAAACCTTCTTCCTCTGGTTGTGAAGTTTATTGTGTTATATTTCCAGTGTAATGTTTGTGTACTGTTTAAGTGCCAGACACACCATACAGACTTACTAGTATTTTTGGAAAAAGTCTTATGAGGAATGCTCTTTTTCATCTCTGTCTGTTCTTTATGGTCATAATTCACAGGGATCTATACTTGTTTTATTTGAGTTATTAACTTGATGTGAGGACATGTTGAAACAACTTGATTGAATGTTTAGTCAATCAGATGTTTAGAAAAAGGAAATAGCATACAACACACTTTTTAGTTCTAAAAGGGAACAAAGAAACCCTCAAACCTCACAATGAAGAAAAAGCAAAACAAAAGAGTCCATATAAAGCAGAAAAAGGAAAAGAGGGAATTTAAAAAGTAATCACTGTAAAGTATAAGAAAATAACTATCAGAAATATCTAGATTAGACCAAGACCCCTACCAGTTAAATCATAAATGATAATGATCATCTCCTCTACCCCCCTACTTTTATCTTAAAATTATGAATCTGGAGCCTAAATTAATGCAGCGTTATAGCTTGTTTATCTTTCTCCTTTTTGACATTCACAAACTTTATGATCTGCCATGACTGCATGTTATCACAGTTGTGAGCCACGACTAGTAGCTACTGGTGTGGTGGCAGCAGGCAACATGGTTTTCTGCAAAACAAAACATTTACAATGTTTGAAGAGAATGTTGTCCATTTAAATGATACCCGCAAGAGGACTTTTTTGGCATTGTGCTTCAATTAGCCTAGCACTCTTAGGTGGTGGTCACTGGCCTGCCGAGCAAGTATTGAGTCAGTCTTGCTGGAAGTCCCAATTTTGACCCCTGCTAGAGGTTTTGGTTTTCAATTTCATTTGACTACAGTAAAAAGTTTGTTACCACATTTAGCAGTCAACATTCCAACACCAAACCAGGAAAAACAAATGAGTTAAACACACTTTCTTCTTCTTCATCATCACAACACTTCACACTATGAAGCTGTGAAATTAGCTCAAAGCTTTGTGGCTTGGAAATTGGTTGCCTTTACCTCTTTCTACTGCACTACACTCCCCTCAGTGATATTAAGTACTTCCTGACATCTCATTCTTGGTGCCCATCTGCATATATTATTGTCTAGCTTAAGTATCAACCCAGGGGACAGCTTTCCCTTTGTGAATCAGTTACTAACCTAACATGGTAGGTCTTGAGTGAGAAATAACTTCAACTGCAATTCCAGTCACAAACCATTGATACAAAGCGTGCCAAATTGCTATGAAGAGTGGAAGTCCCATTCACACCGATCCCCACTCGTAATTCAGAAGGGATCTCAAAAGTTACTTAGGAAGTTGGAAAGCCTTTTCCCACTCCCTGAGTAACTTTTGTACATTTCAGCGCATTCTTTTACAGTCACAAAGGCTGTGATTTTATTAATCCTTTCCTTAGATACAACAACATGGTTGTATACATTGACCCCGTACGTCCTCCATGTCCAGACTTGGCTGGCATTACTCCTCTGACAATTAACATAGTTCCTCCTCTGGTCAAAGTATAGTGTCTCATTGCTACGTTGATATACTTTCCTTTGTTTGATTTGATTAATACCAAAGTGCAAGTGAGTTTTGCCTTGTTACTGATGTCTTCCAAGTTAAAAAGCAAGATTTTAAAAACAATCATGTTTTCCCAATTCACATTGTTCTTTAGAAAAATAGTAAAAATAAATTAAAATGGATTAGCATAAACAGACATATGAGACTAAAACACAGGTTCGGAGCCTGGGAGAGACACCGGGAAGAAGAAAATGCCAACTGACAATGACAATTACTGATATGGTCAGATCATGAGAAGAGTTACGGTCCCAACACTCAGCTGATCTGACTCTGGCATGCATTGCAGGAGACTAGGATAGCCCAAACCCTGCACAAAGAAACACTGCACTTCAACCCCCACAATTTCCTGGACAATCCATTAAACGACTGGGACTAAACCACTTTTTATCTTCGTTGCAACAAACAGTCTGTTCCATTCTTTGATATGATTTTCCCACAGTATCTTATATTCTGTAAATGAATATACTCTCCAAACTACAGCCACATTGCATGTACCTTGAGGCTTATCAGTTGAACTAGATAACCTCCTCCCCTGTGTCAGTGACGACATTAATATTTTGAAAAGAAAAACCACAGATATTCCTCTGTTATAGCTAGCAGCGCTACCTATACCTCATGCCCCGGCCATGCACTGCTTATGACCTCACATATGACATCTCTCATGACATGTTCTATGACATCTCTGATGACATTTCAAATGGCATCATTGATGACATCTCTGTTGACATCACTGATGATGTCATCCAAGCTTCTTTTGTACACATTGCTTTTTAAACTCGTATAGCATTAGACCTATGAAAGTAAGGGAAAAATAGGTCAGAATAATATGAATCATCTATACTGCTATAATACATACAATCCCTGGAAATAATCAAACTTGTGTTATATGCAAGATTGACCCTATACTATACACTTAATGTGTAGCCGAGTTCATGTCAACTATGAGCCACAGATGAAATGGTAACCTATCCTACACAAGGTGTTCAATCTGTACACAGCTTTTCGTGGAAAACCAAGTTCCTCCAGATACTCAAGCTCTGTTACATAACCAATGCGCTACTATGGACACTCTTTACCTGTATGAAACACTCAACAGACAGTTACTGAACCTACATTGAGAAATGAAGTTGATATTAGTGGAAAAGTGGGTACTGCTAACAGTGTTTACCCTATGTAGAGAGTTTACTCTGTACCACACTGTTCACAGACATTGAAAATCTCATGAGAAATACACCACAGAGTATTAAATAGTATCTACTAAGCACAGTGTACACTCTATGCAAAACATGTTCAAAGAGCAACTATTCACTTAAAATAACCAAGGTCTGAAGGTGCTAAGGATTGTACTACCGGCAGCCTTCAAACTGTGATGAAAGCGTTACAGATAACCAGATTTTCTGACGCAAAACGAACTTATGTACACAGGTTAATACCTAGTGCACACAGTCTTCTATGTTAAGTAGAAATTGTCATGCTGGGACGATTCTGTCCAATAGCTCAAGGCTGCTTACAATACTTAGTATGTACTAAGTAGCATCTTTGCCATGGTGGAACCTTTTTCTGAAGTACCAAAAAAAGTGTTTGGAACATAATGCACACAAGTCAACTGTCACCTGCACACACAGTTACTCTACAGTACAAAGATGTATTACTTGTTCAATACCTCTAAACACCTATGGTGCATTAGTACCACATGTGTTTTCTAAACACATATTGATTAGCTGGCACACGCTATATAAAATTAGGTAGCAGAGTAATATGTTTTTTACCCGCCACTTTTTAAAACTATAAAACAAAAAAACACACTCATTGGCTGATGTCACCAGTGATGTCACGAGTAATGTCATCAAAATAATCTTAGAAGTCATCAGGGATGTCATAAATGATGTCATAGAACGTGTCATGAGTGCTGGCATATGTGAGCTTATAAGCAATGCATGGTGGGGGTGCAAGTAATAGTTAGCATGCTAATTATAACTGGTGAATTTCTGGGGGTTATATAGTTCAAAACATTAATATTGACACTGGCAAATTCACCTAACTATAATTTTACTTTAATCTTTGTTTTTTTTCAGGGAATTCCTAGGGTTTCTAAAAGTAACCTAATATTTTATTACCATTGGTAAATCCAAGCTACTACCATGCTCAGCCTTTGGCCATGTGCTGTGGGCAGTTGTAGGGCCTGGCCAAAAGCACCCCACTGCACACAGCCTTTAGCTGTGCACAGTGTGCCTGGTTAAGTGTGATAAAAGGATCTGGTTTTTTTTCAAGAAAATCTTAGAAATTCACTAAAAAAACAAAGGTTAAACTAACAATATAGATAGGTGCATTTGTCAGTGTCAACAATAATGTTTTGAACTAAAAAATACAGAAATTCATCTGTTATAGTTAGCATTAATGCACTGCTTAGGACCTCACATATATTTTTGTTAAAACTTTTATTTTATTGCCATTTCAGTTGAAGTTTAAGCAGATATGACACTCGTACAAGTGACACATTTAGGCTTTACAGGCATAGCCAACTTACATCAAAGCATGGTAGTTGTGTTTTGTCACTAAAGTTCTCACCCCTTCATTAGAATGCCAGTAATATACGCTGTTCAATGGTTCTTAATAGAGACCTAGGGCAGTGGGGGATTGGGGCTGCCAATAATAATGTCACTTAAGGCCATTGTCTAATGCCTTCAGCAATACATATACATGCTCCCTAGGGATTACCAATCCACTTCATTATCTGCAATACTTATCAAGAGAGTCAATCAGAAATGAAGCCAACAATATAACAGAACTAAGAGAAACAAAAACAAACAATCTGCCCGTAGTCCTCGAATGTATACAAGCAAGCTGTGTGGCGACAATAGATATGGAAATCAGCTTTTGAGTACTATCCCGGAGTCTGTGCATGGGGATGGGTCTTCAGTGAGGTGGGTGTGCAGTGGAGGGACCACCCACCCATGTGTTGTTTCCCTGGAGGTCCTGGAGTTAGTACAAGGGTACTTTCCCTATATCCCTCATTGTGGTGCTTCCGGTCTCGCTTTCATGATCCGTGTCTAGTCCCGCAGCACTGTTTTCCCAGCCATCCATAACCTCTGTCCACAGTGGGGCCAGTGGCCTATGCCTCATCCCTTTGCCTTCTTCCCTCTTCAAGGCTCTCTCCTCCGCTATACCCCATCTTGTGACGTCTTGTGCCCAAGTCTGTAGGCTAGGACCTTCAGCATTTTTCCATACCATCAATACTCGTCGCATAGCCAGCACCAGAGCCAAATCAACAAATCTGTTGCCCACATTTTTGGGGCGTGGCCTAGTAAACAACCTTAGGAGGCATGTTTCCATCGCAGTTTCTAGTCGTCTATGCAGCGCATGGTTAATTTTATCGATGACCCCCTTCCCAAATTCTTGCAGCTGTGGACATCCCCATGTCATGTGCCCGAGTACTGCATCCAACAATCGGCACCATGTGCAACCCAACCCAGCCCCCCATATATGAGCGTCAGCCATCGTGGTGTTAGGTAAGTCCTATGTGTGTAGTTATATTGTATATATATATTAGTCAGGTGTTTCGGGAGACCGAGGGGGCATACACAAGTATCCTGTTCCATTCTTCATCAGTGAGGTGTCTATCTAGGTCCTTCTCCCACCTAGCCCGTAGAGCATCCAGTGGGTTATGTACCATTGCCAGTAGTGCCCTATAAAGCCAGGAGACCAAATGTGAGCCCCCCAATGGACAGCATAGTCTGTAAGACCTTGTGTGTGAGAGGTTAACCCTCTATCCCTCTCCAGAGGGCCCGGATAGACCCTATTATCACCTCGTATGTCAGAAACTGCATGCAAGGCAGACCAGTCTGGTCTGCAAGATTCTCAAACGGGATCAGCGATCCCTGACTGTACAGTGTACCCAGCATATGCAGGTCTGTGGCTGTCTAGCAGTGCAGTTGTCATTTTGCAAAACAAGAGAGGGGGTCACTATGGGGCATTCCCACTAGGGGCATATCTGGTACGTAAGGCACCTCCGTGTGTGTTCTTCTAAGGACTCTCCGGCAGTTGGCAAGAGCTGTTGTTAGTAATACGCCCTTCTTAGTGCCGCATACGGTAGGCAAAAGCAGCCAATCCACCAGTTGGTGTGTTGCTGAGATCTCCCCCGTCTGCTGTCAGTTCCGCAAGCCCCACTCTGCTGAGCCACCGCACAAGCCACTGCACCTGGGCTGCCAGGAAATAAAACTCAAAGTCGGGGACTCCAAGCCCCCCGCATCCTGGGGCAGTCGCAGAGTGGTCAGTGCCACTCGTTGCTGTCCCCATCCCAAATCAGTTCCCTAAGCAGCATGCCCAGTGGGCGATACCAAGAGGGCGGCAGGGTAATAGGCAAATTAGCAAAACAATATAGCAGTCTGGGCAGCACAACCATCTTAATAAGAGATACGCGGGCCATAATTGGCAAGCAAATGGATCGCCAGAAGGTTACACTGGACCGCAATGCCCAAATCGCTGGGTCCAAGTTACCCTCCCTGAGGTCCTGTGTCTCGCGGTAGATCTGGATGCCCAGATAACGGAAGGTGTGTGGCGCCCAAGATACCTCCTCCGGGCAAGAAGAAGGCCGGCTCGTTCCACGGACCGCTGGGAAGATATAAGTCTTTCATTTATTTAGTTGGAGTCCAGAGCAGACCCCGAACTCATCTAGCAGTTGGAACACCTTAAGTAAAGCTTCTAGACCATTGTGGAGATAGATAAGTGGATCATCTGCATACAAGGAGAATACATGGAAATGTCCACGTCGAAATATGCCCCAGTCTATGGCCTTATCTCGGAGTCTCGAGCCGTAGGTTGTGTATAGAGCAACTTAACCCAGTCACCCCAGGCCCTGCCCAAGTCCAGCCGCAGCATAATGGCATCCAAAAATTCCCAGCTCACTGTGTCGAAGGCTTATTCAAAATCCACCGACACAATTATTTCCATTGTATTAAGGGGATGAACATCATCATAGAACAGGGAGTATAACCTACGGAGGTTATTGTAAGTGCTGCAGGTTGGAAAGAACCTGCTCTGTTCCCCATGGATGAGGGTATTCATGTGGGGCAGCAGTCTTGTGGCAAGAGCTTTACTAAGGATATTAAAGTCAGTGTTGAGCATGGACAGAGGCCTAAAGTTTGTAACCCTCCTGTCGGCCTGTGTAGACTTGGGTAATGGGATTACTATGGCTTCCCTGGTCATGGCTGGCAACAGTTTGGTCTCATAGGCTTTCGCATACATCTCTGGCAGTCTAGGGGCCAGGACATCACAGCCCAATTTATAAAACTCAAAGGGCAGGCCTTTGGCACCCGGGGTCTTACCCACTGCTAGCATTTTGATGGCTGCCTTAATCTCCCCTACGGAGACCTGTACACCCAACCCCTCCCTGTCCTCGTCAGTCAGAATATTCCAAGGCAGTGCAGACAGGAAGCTCTCCCTCACAGTAGCTGAGTCCTCCTGCATGAGGCTATACAAGGATTTATAGTAAGCTGTGAATTCAGCACTGATCTGAGTAGGTGTGTAAATAATGTTTCCCTCTCTAGTCAATAGGCGGGTGATTGGTGTCCCCTCAGTCTCTGGACGAATCAGCCATGCCAGTAGCCTCCCCGCTTCCCCACCTCATCATGCACTTTAGCCATATAGGCTTATAGTAATGACATCTAAGGCGTTCTAGCCCGATGAGTATTTTTCCCTGAGCTCCAGTAGTTTTGCCTGTGCTTCTGGTGAACCATCTAGGTCATTGTCACTTCTGTGTAAGTTGTCCTCCAAGTGAGAAATGTCCAGTTCAAGGTCCTGTCGGATGCCCACCATCTGCCCAAGGCAATGGCCCCACACCGCCACTTTTAAGGCCTCCCATTCAATACCTCTACTGGACGCGGACAGTGTCAAATATTCCGTCAACCTTTTTAGTAGTGCTGTGCAATACACCTCATCTTCCAACGCTGCTGGGTACAAGCGCCTCGTCGGGACAGGTTGAAGATTCTCCATCGTGGTTAGATGGATCAACAGCGAACTATGGTCCAGATGTAGTTAGCCTTTTGCGCCTCGCAAACGGCGAAAAACGCCGTTTGCGAGGTGCAAAAGGCCTCACGCGATGCAGAAACACATTTTGCGAGTCGGTACCGACTCGCAAAATGTGTTTCCGACTCGCAAATAGGAAGGGGTGTTCCCTTCCTATTTGCAATTCGCACCGCGATGTAGAGTTGATTTGTGACCGCAAAAGCGGTTGCAAATCAAGTCGCAGCTACCATCCACTTGAAGTGGATGGTAACTCATTTGCAAACGGGAAGGGGTCCCCATGGGACCCCTTCCCCTTTGTGAATGCTCACAAAATTATTTTTTCAGAGCAGGCAATGGTCCTATGGACCACTGCCTACTCTGAAAAAAAACGAAACAAAAAGGTTTCGGTATGTTTTCTATTTGCAGCTCGTTTTCCTTTAAGGAAAACGGGCTGCAAAGAGAAAAAAAAAAACAGCTTTATTTGAAAGCAGTCACGGACATGGTGGTCTGCTGTCTCCAGCAGGCCACCATCCCTGTGAGTGCCTAGACTCGCTATGGGGTCGCAAACTGCGACCCACCTAATAAATATTTATGAGGTGGGTCTTTGCGACCCCATTGCGAGTCGCAGAAGTTTCTGAGACACCTTTCTGCATCGCAAATTGCGAGTCGCTATGACTCGCAAATTGCAAGTCGCAATTTGTGACTTACCTTCATCTGGCCCCAAGATCAGATACAGTCCAGCCCAAGTATTCAGAGTGTGTAGCTGATCCTGTAAGAGAGGTTGGGCAGAGCATTCTGTCTATTCTAGTATGCACATGGTAGAGGTGGGAATAGTATGTGTAGTCTCTACCAAGTGGGTTCTGAAGGTGCCAGAAATCCACCAGGTCCAAATGGGAGATCCAGGTCGACATGCCCTTGGCCACCCTGACAGCGACTTCCCCCCGCAGTGGGGCGGTAGAACAGTCCAGGTCAGGATCCAGTACCCCATTGAAATCTCCCCCAAGTAAGAATCAAACAGTAGTAAAACATGCTAGCCGGGCAGATAATGTGTGTAGGAACTGAAGCTGGTCCTGATTTGGAGCATATATACTGCTTAGGACCAACGGTCTGCCACACAGTTGCCCCTCCACCAATACATATCGGCCCTCCTTATCTATGTCAATATTAATGGGTTCAAAGGGGACACCTGCTCACACACACACCGCCGCCCCTCTTGCATATTCCGAGTATGTGGTTTCAAACAACTGCTACTGCCAACGCCTCCGAAGGCGATCTGTTTCCACTTGGATGAGGTGAGATTCCTGTAACATGGCAATCTGTACTCCCCTGCGCTTCATATAGGAAAGTAGCTTGTGTCATTTTGTAATCATACCCATACCCCTGACATTCCAAAACAGTAGTTTAGAAAAAGGACCTGTTGCAGCCATATCCTCTAAGAGGGCCACCAGGGAGCATGTACCTCCTTCCCACGCAGCTCCCTATTGACCATTGCAATAGCACATCGCATATGTCTAAGGGACCACAGGCTAAAACAGGCAATACTAACAATCCCTAACTCCCCATCCCAAGAGCAGACAAGCAACTGCTGCCCACCCAAACCATAATGACCAGTATATGAACAAGTGATGTCATCATCTGACTGGATTGCCCAGCGGGTGATCTGGGTGTGGTCCTGGAGCACAAAAGTGGTCTACTACTGCCCCAACCAGCCCACCTCTGAGCTGTATGAGAGCAACAGGGCTAAGAGTATGTAGGCCCTCCCGACTCAAACAATATCATCTGATGTCTGAGGCGTCACGTGGGGGGGGGCCTCCACCACACTAGACAATGATTCTACATCTGTGGAGTCTTCCCCATTTAAGGACTCAGGCTCTGAACTCTGGCCGTCCTCTCAGCTTCTTGTCTCCATCAGGGAGGCCGCCGCCTGTAGAGCAACTCTCTTCCCCTGGTGCGCCTGTCGGCTTGTGGGTTTTGTCACCCAGCGGTCACCCAGAGGGTCTCTGGTGTGTCTTCTCTTGCCACGGCATCGAGGTTGGTTGCACTCCACTTGTTTGTGGTCTATAGTGCCCACTCTGTAGGACTCAAGCCATGCCCACTCTTCATCAGGTTACTGAAAGAAGTGTGTTGTGCCATCTAATATAATCTCCAACTTGGATGGGAACAGCAAAGAATATCGGAGTCCCTCCTCCCGTAGGGCTCGTTTCACGTCCAGGAAGGTGGCTCGTCGAGCTTGGACCGCCAATGTAAAGTCTGGGAAAAAGGTGGCACGACCCTCCTCCACCTGGAAGCGGCCTGACTTGCGGGCCACCTGCAACAGTCTCAGTAATGTAGAAGCTTTGCCACTATTGGTCGGGGTGGTCTTCCTGGCTCTGGCCTACAAGTCCGGACTAGGTGCGCTCTCTCCAGGGCAAAGAAGGGCGTGAGGGGACGTTCATTCATAATGGTGCGCAGCCAGGTCTCTAGGTAGGGACTGCATCAGCGCTCTCAATGCCCTCTGGCAATCCAACAATTCGTATATTATTGCACCGACTGCAGCCCTCCGCATCCTCTGCGTGATGTTCCAATACCTGAAACCGCTCAGAGAGGCAGGTGACCTGAGTCCAGAGGGCCTGGTGCGCAGCTGCAGCTCCTCCAGGGATGTTTCAGTAGCTTCCACCCTGTCTACTAACTTCTGGTGATCCGTTCGTAAGTGACTTAGTTCAGAAGAGACCTTTCCTATTTCCTGGCTCAGAGTTAGCTTAGTATCTTCAATCGACCCCAGGATCTTATTCAGGGTATCCTGCATTGTGGTAGGCGCTGCACACTCCTCAGGTTCACCATTAGTCAACTGTCAGACATGCCCCTGCTCCACCTGGGACACTCCCTGTGATTTGTGCCTGACTTTTCCCATATTCAGTAAGACACTGGGGGCAGCCGGGATTCACTTCCATCTAGTGTCCAGCAATGTGGATGAGCCTCGCAGCGCAAAGCACCAGCGATCCTCAGCTCGCAGACCCCCACTCATGGTGAAGTAGTTCCCCAGGTCAGTTCCTCACATGGGGTCATTCCTCCACCTGAACAGGTCCACTTGTCATGCAGGGGAAAATATGGGGGCAACCGCAACCTCGGGCCCCGCGTCAGGCACCCCCAGTTCGTAGCGGAGGGTGAGGCAAGAAACACCCCTGCTGTTCACACTCCTCGGGGGGTGCTCTCCACCACCAACTCCTCCCCACATAGGGGGCCACGGAATCCAGGGGTCTCCATCAACCTCCTTGCTGTCTCCTCACCTCATTCCAGGCTTCCCACACGCCTCACTACCAGTCCCGTGTAGGGCCGCTGTCTGTTGTAGCACTGCCTGTGCTTCTGTATGTGGATCCGAGCCGGGCTGCACTCCTAGCACCTCTTCAGTTGTGCATGGGGCGGCTCACCACACCTCTCATTGGCATCCCTCCAGTCCGCCGAGATGCCTGCGCGGCCAGCAGTGGCACCCAGCACCCCCTGGGGTCCTCTGAGTGCCCCATCGATCGTATTCAGGGGCAGCGCACCTCACCCCGCTGCCCTGCTTCAGCACCTGGGTAACCGCCAAGCTCGGTGGCCCACTTATGCACCACCTGTTCTCCCATGCCTGTAGCCGCTTCCTGAATCAGCGGCCCATGCTGTAGTCCAGCTTGGGGTGTCCGCTCAGCCCGCGCGGCTCGCGGCAGCACCCGGCTCCTCCAGGGACTCCGTCTCCCATGTTTCCTCTGGCTAGCGAGCCCCAATCCGCTCACAGTGTCACGGGGGCCTCCCCAACAGCGTGATTTTTACAGGATTTTAGGTGGGCAGGCTCGGAGCTCCGGCTCTAAGCGGCGACCATCTTAGCCAGTCTAGGACCTCACATATGACATCACACATGACATGTTCTCATGACATTTCAAATGACATAATTGATATCACTGATGACATCATCCAAGCTTTGTTTTTCCACATATTACATGACCCATGATACGGCCTGGCGGTGTTCTGCTGACGGACGCTGCTGCTGGCAGCAGCGCCCCGACCTGTCTCCTGCCGGAGGACCCCCTGACAACAGGTAAGTCAGTTGCTCTGACAGGGAAGGGGGGTGGGGGTGTTGTGTGTGTGGGGGGGTATGTGTGTATGTCTGTGCATGTTTGTATGCAGGTGTGTGTTGCGTGTTGTATGTGTGTGCATGTATGGATGTGTGAGTGCATGTATGTTGTGTTGTGTGAATGAATGTGTGCTTGTATGTATGTCAGTGTGTGTAAATGGATGTGTGCATGCATGAATGAATGTGGGAATGAATGTATGTATGCGTGTGTTCATGGGTTAATGAAGGTGCGTGTATGTAGTGGGTGTCTGGGGAGGAAGGGGGCTGGGGGGAATCTCGTGGGGGAAGGGGGCAGGGAAAACCTCTATCAGTGACAGGGAAGGGATTCCCTGTCACTGATAGTGCCTACCGCCATGGTTTTCATGGGGGTAAGGTTACCACGAAAACCATGGCGGTAGCCGGGGTCATAATCCCGCAGGCGGGCAAGTGACGGCCGCTGCTGGGCTGGAGACTGAAGTCTCCAGCCTGGCGTTCGTTACCAGCGTGGGGGTCAGTGTGGTACATTGGCGGTATGGCTTAGCCAAACCACCAATGTCCTAATATGGAGAAAAGTACCACCAGCCTGTTGGCAGTGCTTTCCTCCATATCCGTCTGCAGGGTCATAATGACCCCCATTATGACTACCTTTTAATTTTGCAAACCCAGCCATTAGCCAATCATATACTGCTTTGCTATCGCCATGTATCATGGTATTCTGTGAAGTTACTGTGGTATACCCTCCCCAATATATATAACTAAGGCCAAAATCTATTATTGTTTTGAGCTACACTTGCGCCATGCATGGTCTTGCATAGGAAACACAATACTTAAGTCACATTTATAAAGTAACACAAGGCCACTATTCTTGGCCCTGCATTGCTTGGTAAATATGGAGAAACCCGAGGCAGCGCAAATCTCTGTCTTTCATTACTGTACACACCATATTGTACATTCAAGCAACGTTTTACGTACATGCATATGCCACTCCACTCTATTCCACTCCACTTTATGCAACTCCACTTTACGTCACTCCAGTTTATGCCACTCCACTGTACACCACTCCACTATATGCTACTCCTCTCTACTCTATTCCACTGTATACCTCTCCACTCAATTTTATGCCATTGTACTGTATTCCACTACACTGTATGCTGTTCCACTGTATGCCACTACACTGCATCAATTTATGCAATTCCACTCTACTCCACTCAAGTGTATGCCACTTCACTTTACACTACTCCTCTCTACGCTATTCCACTCTGCTGTTCCACTGTATGCCACTTCACTTCAAACCACTCCACTGTAGGCTATTCTACTGTATGCCACTCTACTTACACTACCCGACTTGACATCGTTCCACTGTATGCTATTCCACTCTATCCCACTCGACTGTATGCCACTCCAGTCTAGGTCCCTACGCTATAAGCCACTCTACTGTACGCTACGTCACTCTATGCTACTACACTCTACTCCATTTCACTACATGTAACTCCACTGTAAGATACTTCACTCTACACCACTCCAGCGTACTCTATTCCACTATACACCACTCAACTCTACGCTATTCTATTGGATGCCACTCTACTGAACCCACTTCATTCTGTTCTATTCCACTCTATGCAACTCCATTCTATGCCACTCCACTGAACGCCACTCCACTATACACTATTCCAATGTACTCTACGCCACTCAACACCACTCCTTTCTATGCTACTCTAGTCTGCACCACTCCACTGTATGCCACAACACTTTATGCCATAACTCTGTACGCCATAACACTGTACAGCACAATACTGTATATTATGACTCTCTAAGGCACAACACTGTACGACACTGTACTCTACTCCACTCTGTGCCAGTCGAGTACACTCCCCTCTATGACCATCTAGTTCACTCTATGCACCTCCAGTTTACCAGTTTCTACTCTTCTCTATGCTGGTCCATTCTATGCTACTCCACTGTATGCCACTCTTCTCTATGCTATTCCGCTATATGCCACTCCACTGTA
This sequence comes from Pleurodeles waltl, assembly GCF_031143425.1. Classification (NCBI taxonomy): domain Eukaryota; kingdom Metazoa; phylum Chordata; class Amphibia; order Caudata; family Salamandridae; genus Pleurodeles; species Pleurodeles waltl. The sequence continues at coordinate 1,483,555,864 of NC_090440.1, read as the reverse complement.
CACTATTTCAATACATGCAACCTCACTGTATGATACCCACTGTACACCACCCCAGTGTGCGCCACTCCACTGTACATCCTTCACTTATTCCATTGGATGCCACTCTACTCAACCCACTCCACTCTAAGCTAGTCCACTCTATGCTACTGCACTCTATGCCACTATATTGTAAGTCACTTCACTATACACTGTTCCAGTGTAATCCACTCCATTCTACACCTCTCCACTCTAAGCCACTCCACTCCACACCACTCCACTGTATACCACACCACTTTAAGGCGCAACACTCTACGCCTTCAAACTGTAGACCACAATACTCTACAGTATGACAATCTGACACAACACTGTACGACACTGCACTAGTCTGTGCCACTCAAGTCCACTACCCTCTACGGCCATCTAGTTCACACTGACACTCTGTCCCTCTACTCAGCAAACTCTACTCTACTCTATGCCACTCCACTGTACAACACTGTACTCCAGTCTTCGTAACTGTATAACACAGTAGTCCACTCTATGCCACTCTACCAGATCCTAACCCACTCTAACTCCCTCTACATCACTCCACTACAGTTTACTTTACTCTACCCTATAACACACTAGTCCACTCCACTTGAGTCTTCTCTACTACTGCACTCTGCACCACTCCGCTAAATGCACTGTATGCCTCTCATTTTTACAGCACTCTGCCTCTCCACTGTACTACACACTACCACTCTCTGTTCTTCTCAACCTCTGTTCACTCGACAACACTGTACTCCATTGTATGCCACTCATCTCTACTCCATTCTACAACAGTTTCCCACATTCTGACACAGCATACCACTCCACTGTATGACACGCCACTCCACTCTATGGCACACCACTCCAGTATATGCTACACTGTACTTCACTCAACTGCACTGCACTGTACGAGATGCCTCCTCACTGTATGCTACTTTACTCTGCACTACATTCCTCCACTATACTTGACGCAACTGTATGACTTTACCCCACTCTATGCCACTGTACAACACTTTACTCTATGTTGCTCCAATCTACAACACTCTACTCTATGGAAGTCCACTCTACAACACTCAACTCCACTCTTTGCCACTATGTGACACTTTTCTATCCCATTCTGTCACTGTACGACACTCTACCCAACTCTGTGCCACTCAACAACTCTATTCCAGTCTAAGACATCTATAACAAGCACCTCCACTTCACTCAATTCTAGAACATAGTACTCCACTGTAGTCTACTGTACTCCACTACTCCACTGAATGCCACTCCACTCTGTGCCACTTGACTCTGAAACACTCTATACCACCACACTCTACCACATTTACTTGAAACTGTACTGTAGGTCACTCAACTCTAAAACACTCTACTACACTCTTTGCCACTCCACTATACTCCAAGGGGCAACACTTGATATACAATCTATGACATGCCAGTCCACTCTACTGTGTGAGACAGCACTGCACTCTATCACACTTTACTCCACTGTATTATGTGCCAAACTCCTCTACTCCACTCCATGCCACTCTACTCCAAACCACTCCAGTCTACTCTACAACATAACACTCCGCCATATTACACTTCACCCCACTCTATCCCACGTGACTCCACTCAACTCTTCTTCACTCTACTGTATTACACTTCACCCCACTCTATGCCACTGTTCCATACTCCACTTTCCGCTGACCCACTATACAGCACCCTTCTGTACCGTATGCAGTTCCACTCTACTACACTCTATGCCACTTCACTCCAATCTATGCCCTATCAATCTAGGTCACTGTTCTACACTGCATGACACTCTAGCACATGCCACTCCACTCCTCTCTATGACACACTACTTCACTATATGACCTGGAACTCCACTCCACTTTAATATACTCTCCTCCACTGTACGACACTGTGCTACAGTCCACTGTACAAACACGCCACCTTATGACACTCCATTCTACAGCCTTACACTGTAGAGAAACTCCACTCCACAACACTGAACTGTAAGACAGTTTACTTCACTGTACTCCACTATAGATCATTACCTTTTACAACACTCCTCTCCACTCTATACCACTGTATGACACTCTACTTAACCACAGTCCACTCCATGGTACTTGTTTCCATGACACTACAGTCTATGACACTCCACTATACACTACCTTCACTTTACTGTAAGCTGCACACCTCTGTACACAGTCTATTATTTTGTTTAACCAACTTTTCTAAACATGGCATTGTTGTACAGTGACAATCAACACAATTGGAGCTCTGTTGTCATTTGCATAGTACAGTGTAGTGATAGGTTCATCTTCATACAGACATGCACAACAGGAGGCAGGAGTCATTGATTCTTATTAAGACATGAGCAATATAACAATAACAAGAACAAAAGAAGCAAAAAAACAGCTGTCATGTATCAAAGATGAAAGTGCGCAGAGGCATAGCAAATCCTCCATACACTGTCTTATCACCCCACTTGCTATATTATATTAACTAAAACTTTCCACTCTACACTGCAGTTTGTTCTCAGAAATGATGTCAGGTAATATGCAAGGGTTTAACCAAGACAAGGAGAGGGCATGAGTTATTGTTAATGTAGTGTGGGGAATGAATTGAAGGTGGTTTATTAGAACTGCACCAGCCTCAATGACATGAGACAACATCTTGTGAGACCTCGGCAGAAGTTAAGATGAGTTGTTGCACTGAGCATTTATGCCCCTTTAATTGCTGTGACAGGTATCACAGAGGTGAAATGTCTACCTACAAACCACAGACGCAGGAATGAGCAATGTTATGTTACTTCAGACAAATAATGGAAGCACTTGGACTCATTATGCCACTTTTCTGTGCAGTGACAACAGGGCCCAACCCATCCATACATTGTTAAAATCAGAACTCATGTCTAATAATGACAATGACATCAGCGTACATCACTGGGTCTTACCTTCGCACATTTCCCATCATCCATCTGCACAGGAAGCAACACTACTGGATTTCCGATCATCCATCTGCACAAGAAGTAACATTACTTCCTGTTTTCTGCCTACCTCAGTCAACTCTTCAGGGCATCCCATCACCCAGCTATCCCTATCAAAAGGCAAATACAAACAAGGGAATTGCATGTTTCTGCTTTTTTAGGGCCAGGAAGGGCCTTGGGCAAGAACCCCCTTTCCATTAAAACCTACAAGGTAAGATCAAAGTATTGCATCATCCAGCACCCATGCTGCCAATACCCACATTCACACCCAGGTGTAGACATCCCAGCTACTCAGATAACATTTGCACAACACATTGAACTAAACCCATATACATCCCACTAGCAACCACACACCCTCAATCTACAGAACACACATTTCAGCTCATTAAAGCTCGCTCAACAGTATTCCACACACCATCTATCGCAGACCTGAACATCACAATGAAACATGGCTCAGGCTCATATTTTCACATATCCTAGATGGCTTACTTCCCACCATCTACAGCATCCATCAAGTGGACCAAGCACTACAGAAAGGAGGAGGTCTTGGGGTCAACCATAAATCCTCTTGGTCTTACAGCCTATGCAATAAAGTAAGTCTCAACTCCATGGAGCTGCTGACATGCCATTTCCCATTCTCTGCAACTCAGACCTCCACCTTCCATCTCATCTATAGGACCATTCAACACAGCAATGACTTAATTGATGCATTCACAAATCTCCTCACTACATCCTCTGTGTGACATGCCCACACAATCCTCTTGCTTGATTGTAACCTCCCAGACAACACACACTCCAATAAACAAGAGGCACTCTCTTCAGCCTCATCAGTAAACTTAGCTTTGTACTGAATGTCACACAACCAACACCTTATCTTCTCAACATCACAAATAATCCAAGGCAAATCACCCTTACACCGTCACTGGACCAATCACATTGCCATCCCTAGCTCCCTGCTCAGCATCCTACCAACAAATCAAGGTGAACACAAAAGAGAAGACCAAACCTTCAGATCCTTCAACAATTTCTCCATAGACAACCAAATGCTTGAACTCATCAGTGACCCTACCAGCTCTGTCCAATGTTAACATCCTTCCTAACATCTTCATCATTTTTTAAAAAAGCTATATGAACATCAACACCTCAATTACAACATTCAAGAGCAAGCCAAAGTCTTTAGTACCTTAGTACCCTAAAGTCCTTGCTGACAATAAATAACTCATTTGCAGACAGGAAAGAAAACACAGGGAAAACAGAGCTCCAGAGGGCCTCTTGATACTGATGTCCCTCCATACAGCATGCAACATTTCACTGAAAAAAGAAGTTCTGTCAGCACATTGACAACACCAAGGCTTCAAATCCCACTCTGTAACAGACCTTGCTGATATACTTAAGTCCCTTAAAGCAACTTCTTATGAAGATGATGTATTAATATTAGTATCATCCTTCATCTGAGCTCTCTCTGGGTGCACTCTCTTACCGTTAACTTATCCAGTGTCTTCCAACTACTGGCCTATCACTCAATTACCATTTGTTGGGAAGATAACTGAAAAAGCAGACTGTGCTCAACTCCAAAATCATATTAATACTAATCATCTCCTGCATCACTACCAGTCTGGCTTCAGATCACACTTCAGTGCTGAGACCCCCACCTCACGCATCTAAGGCAATACTCTCTTATCCACAGATGATGATGACCCCTGCTTCCTGATACTGCTCGACTCCTGAGCTACCTTTGACAAAATGGGATTCACTAGCAATATCCTAGAAAGGTTTTCCTCCCACCTTTCTAGCTGGCATCAGTTCTTTCACATGGGCAACTACAGGTCACAAAATATCCCTATCACCTATGGGGTCCCCAGGGTTCCATACTGTCTTCAGTCATCTTCAGCCTTTACATGGAGCCCCTAATGCTCTACTCATAGCTAACAAGGAGAGATAAGGGTAACCTAAAAAAACCATGTGAACTTCAGTATCAGTATATACTGAGGTAAATACCAAAATTATTTAATGTTTTATACTTAAAGGTTTGATGAGAATCAAGTATAGTGTTGCTACACATTGTGATGTGCTGTAAATGAGGAACAAATCAACAATATTAAATAATAAATGTACAACAAGAGGGCAAAAAGAGAACATGAAGGTGTAGTTATGAAGATGCATTTTCTTTGTAAACTGTATAATTAAATCAAAGAACATAAATAGAAGGATGAGGCATATACATTCTATCAACCAGTGTAAACTTGCCCAATGGAAAAGGAAGAGACTAATAAATCCAAATAATTTAGACAGGTGCATGCTTGTCAACTCTTGTGCAGGAGTATCAAAAGTCTATAAAATTAAAGAACATTGATTATGGATGAAAGTTTGATATTTTTCATAATTATGTTTAAGAAATTGGGTTATTGGTTGAGAAGGGTGAGAACTCCTTGTCAGGGTGAACCACAAAAGTCAATAAATTAACCTGTGTTTAACCCTCGAGTAAGTTAGCACAAAGCAGTCAATCCTAAATTAGAGGCAATGTGTACAGTATTTATGCAGCCCACAAACAGTAATAAAGTGAAAACACAACACAAGACAAATTCCAAATCAACAAACTTTAATAAATAAAATGGTACCACAACCATAAAAATCAAATCAGTAGAACTTGAGTATTGATTTTAAAGGTTTACGTAAAAATAGTGTCAAAAGGCACACATCTACAACTGAGGATATCTACTCACGCTAGGCTGGGACAAAGTCACAAGTTCCAGCTGTGGATTGCAGGCCAGGCATAGGGGCCAAGTTTGGTCAACGAGGAGTTGTGCCTTAAGTCCTTAGGAGCATATTTATACTCTGTTTGCGCCGGATTAGCGTCGTTTTTTTTTACGCAAATCCGACGCAAAGCTAACTCCATATTTATACTTTGGCGTTAGACCCGTCTAGCGCCAAAGATCTTGGAGTTTGCGTCATTTTTTAGCGTGGACACCTACCTTGCGTTAATGATATGCAAGGTAGGCGTTCCCTTCTAAAAAATTACTCCAAGGCATGTGCGCCTTATTTAAACTCCCGTGCAAAAATGACGCACGGGAGTGGGCGGGCCTTAAAAAATGACGTCCAGCCGCTTTTGCGTCATTTTTTAAAGCCTGGTCAGGGCAGGCGTTAAGGGACCTGTGGGCTCGGAAGGAGCCCAGAGGTGCCCTCCCATGCCCCCAGGGACCCCCCCCTGCCACCCTTGCCCACCCCAGGAGGACGCCCAAGGATGGAGGGACCCATCCCAGGGAACTCAAGGTAAGTTCAGGTAAGTATTTTTTTTGTTGTTTTTTTTGTGGCATAGGGGGGCCTGATTTGTGCCCCCCTACATGCCACTATGCCCAATGACCATGCCCAGGGGACATAAGTCCCCTGGGCATGGCCATTGGGCAAGGGGGCATGACTCCTGTCTTTGCTAAGACAGGAGTCATTTCAATGCGGGTTGGGAGTAAAAGAAAATGGCGCAAATCGGGTTGAGGCCAATATTTTGCCTCAGACCTGACTTGCCCCATTTTTTGACGCCCAAGCTCCATTTTCCACTACGCCGGCGCTGCCTGGTGTGGGCGTTTTATTCTGACGCACACCAGTCCGCAGCGCCAGCTAACGCCATCCAATAAAGAAGGCGCCCGCATGGCGCTTTGGAATGGCGTTAGCCGGCGTTAAATGTTTTGACGCACAACTGCGTTGGCGCAGTTGTGCGACAAAAAGTATAAATATGGCCCTTAGCGTGAGTCCCGAGCAGTGTTGCTTCATAAGGCCATGCAAAGCTTGACATTGGTTCCAATGAAGCTTTCAGCTGTACCAGTAGGCTTTGTGGGGATTTGTTTCACTTGCCATTGGTTCTAATGATGCTTTCAGTTGTGTGGCAAGGTTTCGCATTTCTCTCCGATGGATCTGGGACCTGGGGATGCACCTCTTGGGGAATATGCTGTCACTCCAGCAGAGGACAGCAGGGCTACGGCAGGTCTTGTGCAGCAGATCAGCTGGGCAGTTGCAGGGAGGCCTCTGGAGCTTGTTGTGTTCCTGTAGTTCAGAACGGGAGGTCAGCCAACTGACGTTTGCAGTAACTCAGGTAGCCTGGAATGTAGGGAGCAGGTGCAGTCTCCATTTTCAGAGATCAGGGCAGGCCTCAAGCAACAGGACAGTCTTCTATGGGACAATGCTGGACTCTAGCAGCTGGGCAGTCTTCTGGTAGCAGGAGGGCAGCCCTCTGGCGACCAGGCAGGCCTCAAGCAGTAGGGCAGTCTTCTGAAGAACAAGACAGTCCTCCTTCTGTAGAGTTACAGGTTCAGGAGTGTACTGAAGAGGTGCTTCAGTAAGTCCAATATTTATAGCTTGTGCCAGCCTTTGAAATGGGGTGACATCCAGCTACCCACGCATATTTTTTGGAAAGCTCTTCTCTTCCCTGCCAAGGCTTCAAGTAGGCTGGAGTGACAAAGGGCTGGTGTCAGAACCCTTTGTGTATGTGCTGGAGGCAGGTATTTGAAAGGTAAGTGGGACAGAGAGCAGCTTTGTCACTCCCAACATGACAGGATGGCTCAGCCTGTCAACACATAGTCCCCCTTTGTCTCACTGTCTGAGAGGAACACACAAAGACTCTGTTAAATATCTCTGTTATTTTATCTTTGAAAATGAGTAGATATTGATAAAATGAGGTGTGGAGGTAGGGTGTACTTTTTGTGAGATAGTGCCTTTTCAGCTGAACTGTCACTGTACCTGATAGGGTTATTAGTAATGTAAGTGACATTGGGGGTCATTCTAACCCTGGCGGTCCAAGACCGCCAGGGCTAAAATGACGGGGGCACCGCCAACAGGCTGGCGGTGCCCCGCTGGGCATTCTGACCGCGGCGGTTCGGCCGCGGTCAGAAGTGGAAAACCGGCGGTCTTCCGCCGGTTTTCCGCTGCCCAAATGAATCCTCCATGGCGGCGCAGCAAGCTGCGCCGCCATGGAGGATTCTGACACCCCATACCACCATCCTGTTCCTGGCGGGAGAACAGGATGGCGGTATGGGGTGTTGCGGGGCCCCTGGGGGCCCCTGCAGTGCCCATGCCAATGGCATGGGCACTGCAGGGGCCCCCGTAAGAGGGCCCCAAAAAGAATTTCAGTGTCTGCTTTGCAGACACTGAAATTCGTGACGGGTGCAACTGCACTCGTCGCACCTTCCCACTCCGCCGGCTCAATTCTGAGCCGGCGTCCTCGTGGGAAGGGTGTTTTGCACTGGGCTGGCGGGCGGCCTTTTGGCGGTCGGCCGCCAACCCAGTGCAAAACCCAAAATACCCTCAGCGGTCTTTCGACCGCGGAGCGGTATTTTGGAGGGGGAAGTCTGGCGGGCGGCCTCCGCCGCCCGCCAGACTTAGAATCACCCCCATTGTGTCCTGTTCTGAGAAAATCTTCATTAAGCATGACTGTTCCTAAGAGTGTTAAGTGGATTCATTTATATTTTAGCTTACCTATTAAATATTTTAATCATACATGAAATGAATACCGAAACTATGAAAAATAGTGTATAGAATGTGGCATAAAATTGTACTTCTGCAAGTGAGGGAGTAAAAAAATATTAGAAAGGATCCCACGAATGCCGGAGGTCATGTTCAACAAATTAAATTTAAATCCATAGCTTTAGAGTAAGATAAATTGACCCAACTAAAGATTTTTCTGTCACAAGTCAATGGTTACAACTCCCACTGGAAGCTAGAACTTGCAACTGTGAAAATTGTTATGAGGAACCTTGTGAACATTTTTCTTGTTTCAAATAGTAATTGGATAAACTAAAAATAGTGCAGAAAGGCTTTTAGTGCTATAGAAAGGAAACATGATCAGTAAATTATGTTCATTTGCAGCAACCACTGTCCACTAGCTTGTAACATGTAATATGATGCTTATTGTCAGAAAGCCAGTAATTCATTCTCGATGTTTTGTTTTGGAAGTGAAAACAACTGTCAAAACAAACGTTATAGGAATTACAGGAGTAACATTAATCATGATCAGCGTCATCACTATGAATTATGATCAAAATTCGTATTAGGTACAACAATGTCAAACTCTTTTTTTGGGGTTACGCTTTCATTTAATTATGATGAAAGGTTCAGTATCTCCATGGACACACCATTGCCAAGATTTTCTCAGAAGCCATTCATTAACAAAAGGTGAGAACAGTGAAGTTGTTCACTATGAACTCACTGTGTTCGCAGTGAGGGTGGTGTTAGAAATGGGGTCTTTGGTTGGCAGTCAGCTTCCCCCCTGTCCAAGCAAAGACCATCACTCTAGTCAGGGTAAGTCACACACAATCCAAATTATCCTGTGCCCACCCTCTGGTAGCTTGGCAGTGAGCAGTCAGGCTTAATTTAGAAGGCAATGTGTAAAGTAATTGTGCAATTAATCATACAACAACACAGTATAGCACCACAAAAATACACCACACAGTGTTTAGAAAAATATATAATATTTATTTGATAAGATGCAGGTCGAAATGATTAATATGCAATAAGTAAATGTTGAGATGTCACTGTAAAAGTGATATAAAGGGGGTCATTACAACCCTGGCGGATGGTGTTAAAGCGGCGGTAAGACCGCCAACAGGCCGGTGGAAAAAAATTAGCAATTACGACTGTGGTGGAAACCGCCAACAAAGACAGCCACTTTAACACTCCGACCGCCACAGCGGTACAAACAAACAGTGCAGCGGTCACCGCCAACAGACAGGCGGGAAACAATGTACCGCCCACACTATTATGACAGGCCAATCCGCCACCTTTTCCGGGGCGGATTCACCGCGGATAAAAACACGGCGGAAACTGGAATTTTGAAGGGAAAACGCTCACCTCTACACACTCCACGAGGAACGAGGACACCATGGAACCGGAACTCCAAATTCTCCCTGCGTTAGTCTTCCTGCTCCTCTACCAGGAGCACGAATGCCGGCGGCGAAGACCACGTGAGTACTGTACCTACGACACAGGGGAGGGGGGAGGGAAAAAACAGGGACACACACACGCAACACCCCCACCCCCACCCTCACCCACTACAACACACACACTAATACATCATTATACATTACAGTTACACCCCCGTAACCGCCCCGGAAGAATGCAAAGACCAAAGAAAATGAGTGTAACCATCGGAATATATTAAAAACAAGTAGGCAGAAATATATATATACATGATGTACAAATTAAATACCAGGCATAGTAGTCCAGGTACTGCACTAAGAATGTCAGTGGAACACTGGGACCACACGGTATGGGCGAGGCCCACACAAGATCCCCGACCATGACGGAGAGAACACTGCAGGGGCATCAGAGAGCAAGAAAACAGGCACCTCAGGGGGAGGGAAAGGGGGGGCACCTCAGCCGGTTGAGGGCACGATGCCAAATCCACGACGGGACCACATGCCCACTGTTCAATCCTGGGGAGTGCAAAGCCACAGTCTCACAAGTCTATACAGTGGGTGGTCTGCCCAATGTTCAATCCTGGGGAGTGCAAAGCCACAGTCTCACAAGTCTATACAGTGGGTGGTCTGCCCACTGTTCAATCCTGGGGAGTGCAAAGCCACAGTCTCACAAGTCTATACAGTGGGTGGTCTGCCCACTGTTCAATCCGGGAGAGTGCAAAGCCACAGTCTCACAAGTGGATGACAGTCTACACTGGTTCTGGAGGGGGCATGGTGCCCAGAGTGCTTCATCCTGTTAAGGACAGAGGTAGTAGATGGATCTCTCCACTGGTTCTGGAGGGGGACTGGTGCCCAGAGTGCTTCATCCTGTTAAGGACAGAGGTAGTGGATGGATCTCTCCACTGGTTCTGGAGGGGGCATGGTGCCCAGAGTGCATCATTCACCCCGTGACGGACCCAGTTGCATCAGTGCCCCTGCCGCTCATGGGCTAGCGGTGCTTCAGATGGCGGTGCCCTGTCCAGAGGTGCTTCAGATGGCGGTGCCCTGTTCAGTGGTACTTCAGATGGCGGTCTACATTGCAGGGTCTCAGCTGCTGGCGGTCCTTCATGGCCCAACGGGCCTTTTGCTGGCGGTCCTTCATGGCCCAGCTGGGCTGGTGCTGGTGGTGGCCTCCTGGGCAGCTGGGCTGGTGCTGGCGGTGGCCTCCTGGGCAGCTGGGCTGGGGCTGGCGGTGGCCTCCGGGGCAGCTGGGCTGGGGCTGGCGATGGCCTCCTGGGCAGCTGGGATGGGGCTGGCGGTGGCCTCCTGGGCAGCTGGGCTAGGGCTGGCGGTGGCCTCCTGGGCAGCTGGGCTGGGGCTGGCGATGGCCTCCTGGGCAGCTGGGATGGGGCTGCGGTGGCCTCCTGGGCAGCTGGGCTGGGGCTGGAGGTGGCCTCCTGGGCAGCTGGGCTGGGGCTGGCGGTGGCCTCCTGGGAAGCTGGGCTGGGGCTGGCGGTGGCCTCCTTGCCAGCAGGGATGATGGCGGTCTTCTCCGCCGTGCTGCTCTTCCCAGACTTGCTGGGTTTCTTGTGGCCCTTCCCCAACTTGGAAGGTGTCACAGCTGAGTCCACACTCCCACTGGGACCCCTGGGAGCGGCTTTGGTGGCTGGAGTCTTCCCCCTCTCCCGCCGGGCACTGGCCAACTTCTGATGCTTGACAGGTGGGGGACTGTCTGTGCTGTGGCTTCGTGCCACACTGGCTGCCCTGGTGGCCGGTGCACTCCAGATTCCGGTGACTACAGGCACCACTGGTCCCGGAGATGTTGTGGCTGAGGTGCTACTTCGGGACTTATGAGATGGACGGGGTGGGGGAGGTGTGGGAAAGAGGTCAAGGGTGGACAGGAAACGTTTTTTGGACACACTGGGACGGGTAGCTGGAGGGGGTTTGGGAGTGGAGGAAGAGGTGGTGGCTGTAGGAGGTGTACGTTTGGTGACTTTGGGTGAAGGTGCATGTGCTGGAGGCTGTCATGAGGTGGATGGCTGTTGGGTGGGTGTGTGCCTGCGTTTGTGTATCTTGGGAGGGGGCGTCACAGACACACTGGTAGAGGACACAGGGGACGTGTGAATGGTAGTGGGGGTGGTGACTGCACGTGAGCGGGGTGTGGTGGTGGGTGTGCTAGAGAGGGACATAGTGGCTGTAGAGGTAGAGCATGCAGGTGTGAGTATAGACGAGACTGGGAGGGAGGAGGGAGATGAGGAGGAGGGGGACACACTGGAGGCAGTGGATGTTGGTGTGTCTGCATGTGCCTGATGCTTGTGTGAGTACCTGTGGGATGTGTAGTGCTTATGTTTGCTAGAGCTACCCTTGTGTGTTGACGTGTGTGCATGTTGGTCTGTAGGTGTGCTTGGGATAGGCAGAGGTACAGGGGATTGGGTTGGGGTGGAGGAAGTTTTAGGGGGGAGGCTAGAGACGGGGACAATGGCTGCCATCAGTGCTGAGGCCAGAGTCTGAAAAGCTCGGTGAAGGGCCGCCTGACCAGAATGAATGCCCTACAGGAATGCATTTGTTTGTTGCAACTGCCTCTCTACACCCTGGATGGCATTCAAAATGGTAGACTGCCCAACAGTGAGGGACCTGAGGAGGTCAATGGCCTCCTCACTGAGGGCAGCAGGGGTGACTGGGGCAGGGCCTGAGGTGCCTGGGGCGAAGGTGATGCCCACCCTCCTGGGTGAGCGGGCACGGGGCAAAGGCTGAGGGGCTTCTGGGAGGGCGGTGCTGGTAGGGGGGGTGGCGGCTTTACCTGAAGATGCGGGGGGCACAGATGTTGCCGCCACCACAAGGGAGCTCCCATCAGAGGACGAGTCCGTGTCACTGGTCTCAGCTCCTGTCCCCACGGTGGAGCTCCCCTCGCCCTCCGTCCCACTGGTGAATTCTGACTCCGTAGTGTCACCCTTCAGGGCCATGTGGGATGCAGTCCCCTCGTGCTCTGGTGCCACTGCTCCTCTGCCTGATGATGCTAATGCACACGAGCACAGGGAGACCAAAAAAGGGGGGGGGGGGGGAAACAGAAGAAAGACATGTTGAGTGCATGCATTACCGATACAGTTGGCGGACATGACAGACACAGAAGCCCCCTGCACTACGCTGCGCTCTTGGGGTCCACTGTTCAATTCCTGGGAAATGGCCTACAAGGCTATGGACGACATCTGCACACATAGATGACACAGGGGCATGAAAAGCTGTACTTGGCACTCTACAGAGGTGGGGTGGGGTGCCACAGGGTCTGCCTTACGGAGGGGCCTTGCCTATGGAACTCGCCCTGGCCTAGGGAAACCCACAGCCCACATCCCCCACCCAGACACCTCGTAATGCGCGCAAAGTCAGCTGAATGAGAGTGTGCTCACCCCCTTGTGTCTGCTGTGATGTCCTCAAGCGCCCATCCAACTCCGGGTAGGCCACCGCCATGATCCTGAACATCTGGAGGGTCATGGTGTGACGGGCACCCCTCCCACGTTGGTAGGCCATCCCCAGCTGAACCTCCGCTGTCTTCTTGCTCCAGCGGCGAATGTCCTCCCATCTTTTACGGCAGTGGGTGCTCCGTCTGTGGTAGACCCCCAGGGTCCGGACGTCCTTGGCAATGGCACGCCAAATATCTTTCTTTTGGTGGGCGCTGACCTACATGAAATGTACAGGGGAAAAAGAGAAGTTTTTACCAACTGAACCGTCAAACTGATTGGCCCCATCCCTACCCTTGCCATGTGGCACATGCATTCACCGTCTTTCAAGCACGCATCACTCTGCCCCCTTCCTTCTTACATCCTGCCCTCTCCACACAGGCATAGCCCATACAACATGCTTCCTGTGTACTTACTTGTTTGTCTGGAGGACCGTAGAGTAGCTTGTACTGGGGGAGGACGAGTTTCTCCAACTCCTCCGATGTGAAGGCAGGGGCCCTTCCCTCAGACACTCGAGCCATTGTTTCTTCCAGACCGAGGTCACAGCAGCACTTGCAGTGTAGGGCCTCTCCTGTCGGAGATCAGGTATCGAGTGATTGAACAGATAGAAAATGGCGGTCACGTCCGTGGCGGTGCGTACCGTCACCGCCGGTGTACATCATCATTGGCTCCTGGGACCCATAGCGTCCAATGTTAACCAATGCAGCATTGCGCCACGATCTTCGACCGCCTACTGCTACGGTGTACAACGCAGCGCAGTTACCTCACATCCCATTGTCCCACTTTAGAGGTCAGGCAGCCGCCATTTCAGGGGCCCACATGGCCTCATTTTCAACTGCGTCACACAGACCTAGGCCTAGACTCAACACACATACAGGCCACCTTTTGTGTATGAATGGTGTTCTGTGTAAACCGTGGGTACGTACCTCTGAGTAGTTTGACTCTGTGCTTGCTGTTGTCCTTCATAGGCACCGTCCGCTGGGACATGTGAGGAGATGGCGTCATCCTCCGGTGTACCGACCGTTGGTGGGCCTGTCGACAATGGAGGAGCGACATGTGCTTATCACAAACAGGCTTGACCGTGCCACAATCCAGGAACTGTGTACCCAGTTGGAGCCAGACCTGATGTCAGCAATCCGCCATCCCACAGGAATCCCCCCCTCAAGTGCAGGTGTTGTCAGTGCTCCATTTCCTTGCAAGTGGCTCATTTTAAACAACTGTGGCCATGGCATCAGGGAAGTCCCAGCCTATGTTTCCCAATGTATTGTCCAGAGTGTTGTCTGCCCTTCTGAAACACATGCGGAGCTACATCGTTTTCCCTCAGGTGGAGGATTTGCCTACAGTGAAAGGTGATTTCTATTCCCTGTGCCATTGATGGGACATCATGTGGCTTTGGCCCCCCCCCACAGGAGTGAACAGGTGTACAGAAACCGGAAGAGTTATCATTCCATGAATGTACGGATGGTATGTTTGGCCGACCAGTACATCTCCCATGTGAATGCCATGTTCCCTGGCTCAGTACATGACGCCTACATCCTGCGGAATAGCAGCATCCCTTATGTGATGGGTCAACTCCAGAGGCACCGTGTGTGGCTATTAGGTGAGCACCTGGAAGCAAGTCAGTGGGAATGGTTGTCTGGGTCTGGGGATATCCCTACAGGTTAGTGTGTGTCTGACAGTTGTCCCTCACCATTTGCAGGTGACTCTGGTTACCCCAACATGTCATGGCTACTGACCCCAGTGAGGAATCCCAGGACAAGGGCAGAGGAACACTACAATGAGGCCCATGGGCAAACTAGGAGGGTGATCGAGTGGACCTTCGGCCTCCTGAAGGCCAGGTTCAGGTGCCTCTATGTGACAGGTGGATCCCTATTCTACTCACCAAAGAAGGTGTGCCAGATCATCGTGGCCTGCTGTATGCTTCACAACTTGGCTTTGCGACGACAGGTGCCTTTTCTGCAGGAGGATGGTCCAGATGGCGGTGTTGTTGCAGCTGTGGAGCCTGTGGACAGTGAAGACGAGGAAGCAGAGGAAGAAGACATGCACAACATGGACTCAGTGATCCTGCAATATTTCCAGTGAGACACAGCTAAGATTACAAACCTACCTACTACATGTACTTTAACACTACTACTTCTCTACTGTCTGTAATTTTCACCCAGTGTATGGTCACTGAGTTGTCACTTTCCCTAACGATTTCACAGATGTGGGTCCCACTGTGTGACATCTGCTTAGATTCCTCATGGACTAGAGCTGTGTGACATAGGTATGTTGACATTACTATTTAAAAAGCATTTTGTCACAGTAATTGCTAATACACTATTTCGAAATCACAGACAGACTCCAGATCGTTTTGTGCTTTAGGTGTGTTTATTTAAGTGCTCAATATTGGAGGGGGTGGTGAAATGGTGAGGGGTGATGGCGGACGAATGTCCATGGCAGAGTCCAGTCTATTAGTCTCACAGGTGCATTGCCCATATGGGCATAGGAAGTGGAGCTGGGGCTGTTAAAGTATGGACAGGGTGACAAAGTGGGACAGTAGGATGACAATCAGGGTGGTCTCATTTCTTGGCAGGGGTCTTGGCATCGTGCTCTGTCTTTGTCGTGGATCTCAGGGACCATTTGTGGGGTGGTTCTCCCTCTGCAGGGGGTGGGGTGCTGGTGTGGTGGTCCTGTGGCGGGGCATCCCCGTTCACTAGCGCCAGCGGAGGTGGTGGGCAGTTCATCGTCCATGCTAGTGTCAGGGGCCCCTTGTAGTGCCACAGTGTCCCTCCTGGTGTTCACAAGTTCCTTCAGCACCCCTACGATGGTGCCCAGGGTGGAGCTGATGGTTCTGAGTTCCTCCCTGAAGCCCATATACTGTTCCTCCTGCAGGTGCTGGGTCTCCTGAAACTTGGCCAGCACCGTTGCCATTGTCTCCTGGGAGTGGTGGTAGGCTCCCATGATGCAGGAGAGGGCCTCGTGGAGAGTGAGCTCCCTAGGCCTGTCCGCCCCCTGTCGCACAGCAGCCCTCCCAGTTCCCCTGTGTTCCTGGGCCTCCGTCCCCTGGACCGTGTGCCCACTACCACTGCCCCCAGGTTCCTGTTGTTGGTGGGGTGGTGAGTTATCCTAGGTTCCCTGTAGTGGTGGACACACAGCTGATTGACGTGTCCTAGGGACGGAGGTATGGGCCCGCTGGGTGGGTGCTGTGCTGGTGTTTCAAGAGGGTGGAAGGTCTGTAGTGGCCTGTGGCTGTGTGATGGGAACCGACTGTCCCGAGGTCCCCGATAGGCCGGGCTGGTCATCTAGATCCAGTTGGACAGAGCTGCTGTCATCACTTTGGGCCTCTTCTGTTGGTGGTGTGGACATGTGTGGACCCTCCTGTCCGGTGACGTTGGGTAGGGGTCCTGCAGGGGTATAAAAGGATGGTTATTACATCTGTGTGTGTCATGGTGTGCAATGGGTGGGTGACCGTGTACCCCAGTGCTTGCATTCCTGTGTGGACCTTGTGTGATGATGGTTTAGGGGGTTGTATGGGTATGTGCAGTGGGCATGCTTTAGTGATGGGTGTCCATGCTTTGTTGTTGCATGCGGCTTTTACTGCCACTGTTGTAATGAGGGCCAAAGTTTCTTAAGTCTTTGAAAAACAAATAAATGTCTCTTAAAACAATAAAGATCTCTTGCAAGCACAAAGTACCTGGTTCGCGTTCAAAATCTCCGCAAGGGACCGCAGAGGAGGCGATGCGTGGAAAACTGGGCGGTGTGTGTCGGTTTCACCACTTCGCACACCTACTTGTGACATTTTCCACACAGGGGAAGACTTTGTATCAATTTCTGGCACGCTGACTTGGTTCCTCCTCGGGTTGCAGGGTTTTCTGGTGCCCCGGGGATAGTGCGTGGAATCCTGGGCTTGCAGAGCGAAGTCACAAGCGCTGCGTTGATCCAGTGGGTGTTGCGTGGAAATTTCTCCCGCATGGCAGGCGCTGCATTGATTCCTCTCTGGAAGTCGGGCTGCATCATCCCAGGTCGGTTGTGCGTTGTACGGTGCGCTGTGCGTCGAAGTTCCAGTCACTACGCAGGCCATGCATCGATCTTCTCTTCCCAAAGTCAGGCTGCGTTGTTCCGGTTCGACGTGCAGTGAATTCCTCTCCGCAGGGCAGGCTTTGCGTAGTTTTTAGCAGGCTGTGTATCGAATTTTCGCTGCACAAGGAGTCCAGTTGCAGGAGGGAAGTCTTTTTGGTCCTGAGACTTCAGAGAACAGGAGGCAAGCTCTATCCAAGCCCTTGGAGAGCACTTCTTAGCACAGCCAGGGGGCAGAAAGGCAGCAGGGCAACAGCAACGCAGCAGTCCTTCTCAGAAAAGCCAGGAGAGTCCTTTGGGCAGCCAGGCAGTTCCTCTTGGCAGGTCTGTTTCAGGGATTCTTCGCCAGCAGGTTTCTTGTCCAGAAGTGTCTGTGTGGTAGATTGTCTCCCCAAAAAAGTGTCTAAAGTCTGTGGTTTTGGGTCCTCTTCTTATACCCATTTTGGCCTTTGAAGTAGGATTACCTCAAAGAAAAGTCTCACTTGTTTGTGAAATCCTACCTTGCCCAGGAAAGGCCTCAGACACACACCAGTGGGTTGGAGTCTGCATTGTGTGAGGGCAGGCACAGCCCTTTCAGGTGCGGGTGACCTAACGCCCTCTTCCTCCTAACACAGATGGCTCATCAGAATATGCAGGTTACACCCCAGCCCCCTTTGTGTCACTGTCTGGAGAGAGGTGCAAACAGCCCAACTGTCAAACTAACCCAGACAGAGAATCCACAAACAGGCAGAGTCACAAAAATGGTTCAGGTAAGAAAATGCCCACTTTCTAAAAGTGGCATTTTCAAACACACAGGGGGTGATTCTGATTCTGGCGGGCGGCGGAGGCCGCCCGCCAGAATTCCGCCCCCAAAATACCGCGCCGCGGTCAAAAGACCGCAGCGGGTATTTCAAGTTTTCCCCTGGGCTGGCGGGCGGCCGCCAAAAGGCCGCCCGCCAGCCCAGGGGAAAACGACCTTCCCACGAGGATGCCGGCTCGTAATCGAGCCGGCGGAGTGGGAAGGTGCGACGGGTGCATTTGCACCCGTCGCGTATTTCACTGTCTGCCAAGCAGACAGTGAAATACTTGTAGGGGCCCTCTTACGGGGGCCCCTGCAGTGCCCATGCCAGTGGCATGGGCACTGCAGGGGCCCCCAGGGGCCCCGCGACCCCCCCTACCGCCATCCGGTTCCCGGCGGGCGGACCGCCGGGAACTGGATGGCGGTAGGGGGGGTCGGAATCCCCTCGGCGGCGCAGCTAGCTGCGCCGCCTTGGAGGATTCAACAGGGCAGCGGTACACTGGCGGGAGACGCCAGTGTTGCCAGTCTGACCGCGGCTTTACCGCCGTGGTCAGAATGCCCTGCGGGGCACCGCCGGCCTGTCGGCGGTGCTCCCGCCGACCCTGGCCCCGGCGGTCTAAGACCGCCGGGGTCAGAATCACCCCCACAGTCTTAAAACCAACTTTACTAAAAGATGTATTTTTAAATTGTGAGTTCAGAGGTCCCAAACTCCGCATGTCTATATGCTCTTTAATCATATTTAAAGGCAGCCCCCCAGGTTAACCTATGAGAGAGATAGGCCGTGCAACAGGGAAAAAAGAATTTGGCAGTATTTCACTGTCAGGACATGTAAAACCCATTAGTATGTGTCCTAACTTAACCATACACTGCACTCTGCCCTCGGGGGTACCTAGGGCCTACGTTAGGGGTGTCTTATATGTAGGGAAAGGGAAGGGTTAGGCCTGGCAAGTGGGGACAAGTCAAATTTACAGTTTAAAACTGCACACACAGACACTGCAGTAGCAGGTCTGAGACATGATTACAGGGCTACTTATGTGGGTGGCACAACCAGTGCTGCAGGCCCACTAGTAGCATTTGATTTACAGGCCCTGGGCACCTCTAGTGCACTTTCCTAGGGACTTACCAGTAAATCAAATATGCCAATCATGGATAAACTAATCAATAAGACAATTTACACGGAGAGCATATGCCCATAGCACTGGTTAGCAGTAGTCAAGTGTTCAGAGTTCTAAAGCCAACAAAAACAGGTCAGGGAAAATAGGAGGAAGTAGGCAAAAAGTATGGGGAGGACCCTACAAAAAGGGCCAGATCCAACAGCTGGGACTAGGGCAGAAAGCAGGACCTGGCACCAAAATAAGTGCCCAACCTTTATTAACTGCGTACTAAAGAAAAGTAGCCCACATTTTTAAATGGAGTAACTCTCAACTACATGCTGTCTGGGTAATCTCCGAGGGGTGGGGAACGATATGTGGTTGTGCTTACTATGGGCAATGTGTTGTGATATTTGATAAATGTATCAGTGAAATTCACTATATTCATTCCCTATCAAAAAGATGAAAAAATGAAGCATCCTGTCATTCGTCCCACAAAGTGCGATTGGTCCATTGATGCTGCTAGACAGTTCTGCTTGTTACTCCTGCCTAGTCTTTATTTAAAGATGTTTACAACACTAGCTTGCATGGAGCCACAAAAGCGACCCAACAAACTACAAAACTGGCCCCCTCACAGCCACAAAACTGGCCCGTACCCTGACTTATCAGACTTCTAACACTGCCAGATTGCCCTATAAACAGGGCCACTAGAATTATGCTATTATGGGGCCACAGTGATTTTTGCCTTAATTGTAGATTTGCCGCATTTACCACATATTCCATCATATATCACATAATCTGCATATTTTAGCAAAAAACTTTGTTTCTAGCTCAAAAGTTGGTACAAATGCAGCAACACATGTTGCCTTGCAGTGGAAGACTCTTTGGAAAGCTTGACTGGTCACCTTTCTGTAGCTTATTGCTATATTTGGGTGTTAAACTGGTACTGATGAGGTACAAATAATGCCCAGACAGTGTTAACAAGTTTAAAAATGACTAAATAATGAATAATATTGTTACAAACTGTACCGTAAAATGCAGCATAATTTTCCTTTTCTTGCTGCATAATTTACTCAACCCTGCAGCATAATTTGACCCTCCCCAGATTATAAACCAGCTCGACCCTGTTGGTAGTCACTTTTATAGGATGTGTAGATGAGGGTACAGTTCTTAGGAATGTAATGGATGACAGATATACAACTGTATGTTTGACAAAAATGAGGAAACATGGTGAAAATACTATGGGGGTCATTACGACCCTGGCGGTCTGAGACCCCCAGAGCTAAAGTGGCATACGTACCGCCAACAGGCTGGCGGTACGGAGACCCATATTTCGACCGCGGCGGTAGCGCTGTGGTCGCACCGCCGGGGCCGGCGGTTTCCCACCGTTTTAGCCCCGGCGGTGATAATCCGCCAGGGCAGCGCTGCAAGCAGCGCTGCCCTGGGGATTATGACTTCCCTACCGCCAGCCTGTTTCTGGCGGTTTGCACTGCCAGGAAGAGGCTGGCGGTAAGGGGAGTCCTGGGGCCCCTGGGCATGGGCATGGGCAGTGCAGGGGTCCCCTAACAGGGCCCCATGCAACTTTTCACTGTCTGCATGGCAGACAGTGAAAAGCGCGACGGGTGCACCTGCACCCGTCGCACGGCCGCAACACCGCCGGCTCCATTAGGAGCCGGCTCCTATGTTGCGGCCGCATCCCCGCTGGGCCGGCGGGCGTAAACTAGGTTTGCACCCGCCGCCCCAGCGGGGATGTTGTAATGGGCACCGCAGGAGTGCGGCCGCCAATACAGCTTGGCGGGCGGCTGTTGTAATGACCCCCTATGTCTGTATATTTAGAGAAATATATCCAGATTTTCTTGTTAACAAAAAGAGTGAAATAGAACTGTGTGCCAGGTTGTTGAGTGTTTTACATGGAATATGGTTTAGTGTTTTGTCTTTTCTAATCAACTGCAGAACATTTGCTTATGTCCGCACTAATACTCAATGCTGCATTGATGGGCATAGTCCTTTAACAGTGCCCTAACTAAATTGCTGAACATAATGATTTTCAACCCTTCTAAGGGACTAGTCATGAGTTGCGTGGTGCAGGGGGCTTTAATTACCAGGACCGAAGTCACAGATTCCAGCCACTAACTTCTACCTTCCACCGTACCATTCTATGTTTTGGACTAAAGCATGAGAAAAATTGTGGGGCCCATACGTATTAAGCACATTCCTGTATGCCTTTCCTGCTTCTGGCTATGATTATCTGGACAGGTTCCTCCTTCTTCCTGTAGTATTGAGCAACGTAGTCTCTCCAACTTCGCCCTCCTCCGAAGTACCAGTTGCGCAACCTCATGATTGGGCCCTATATATAAACTTTTGATGCTCCAGAAAAACCAATGGAAAAATATTGATATAAATGGGAAGTGAATTTCCACACAATTACACTTACTACCATCTTTTTAGTAGACGTGTGGTAGGTGAAAAGAAAAATAGTTGATAATGCATGAAATGAAGATTGTCACAATTTTTATGGGATTTTAATAATTATAGGCCTCTGTGAAACACACTATTGTATGGTGATTTATTGTAGCTGTTTGGCACACATGAAAATCAGACATTGGTTAGGCCAAATTATATCATTATTTGCTATAACATAATTAGATAAGTTGGTGGCTGGAAACCAACTCCCTAATGTGTTGTTCCCATGTGACTACAGAGCCTGAGACTTGGTCTTAACACCAATGGCATGATGCTTATGAGCAAGAGTTTTAATCTTTTTTTGACAGCCTTACAGCATTTATTTTGACGCTGTGCATCATGGAGGGGATGTGTCATCAATGGAGACTGCCCAAACCATCTCCATCCCATCCTGGGGCTAGATGAAGGCATCATAGGTTTTCTTTGGGAGAGTGATTACTTTGTTAGTGCTTTCTTCTTATGCAATGTGGCAGCTTTAAGTCCAAGGAAGTCATAGCAGGTGGATAATGCATGATAATAGGTGGGTGGAGGGATGTGGTAGAGACAAAGTGATTTGATAGACCTGGGCAGTTGGTCCCTTGGGCTGGGACGGCGTGATAGAAATATGAATATGCAGTTCTGCTCTGATGTGCAGAACTGTGAATCAGCATTTGGTTGCATCTGTTGGTCTGTTAGCTCCCACCCAGAAAAAACGGTTCTCACACTCATCTTACTTCACTAAAAAAGAGGGGAGCAGTGTCTAGATTCCTGTGAATCTGTGCTTCATGCCTCAAAATCCTTTCTATGCCATATATCTTACTCCCCTCTTTAGCATAGCACTTCCATGTGCAGACCT
Organism: Pleurodeles waltl; assembly: GCF_031143425.1. Classification (NCBI taxonomy): domain Eukaryota; kingdom Metazoa; phylum Chordata; class Amphibia; order Caudata; family Salamandridae; genus Pleurodeles; species Pleurodeles waltl. Next base: position 1,483,533,328 of record NC_090440.1, on the reverse strand, counting down.
TTTTCCCTTTAAAGTCATCCAACCTTTGCACCTGTCCTATGTGCACGCTGACATTGATCATACCTGAGACACATGTTGTGCCTGTCCTCTTCCCTTTTCTCTACTCTACCTTTCCTCTTAGCTTCTCCTGCTTTGCCCTCCATCATTTCTACCCTGTTTACAACGGTCTGCCTGAATGTTCTAACTTGGTACATTTCTATTCCTGCTGCTCCCTTGCTTTCTCCTTACCTTCACCTTCTTCCTCTTTATCACTACAGGCACCTTTTCCCCTGCCCAAGTCATCTTCCCTCTCAGCACTTGCCATCTGGTGGAATTCATTGATCTTAGTCTGCATGGAAACTTGATTTCTGCCCCACATTTGTGGATCAGTGGCCAGAGGTGTGGTCCTCCACTAGGGTGCTTGAGGCCTGGACTGACTTCTCTGATCTAAGATGGAGCCAGGAGCTAAGAAATTCACCTTTCTTATGGCCTCAAAATAGGGTGTTTGCAACCCAGTGGGAATTCTTCTGACCAAAGCCAAGTTGGTAAGCTCTTCAGATCAGCCCTGTGAGTCAATGGCTGGGTCATGCTCCACTCTGACAGTTTTATGTCCAGCTGATGAGAGAACCCCTACAGAGAACCCTCTGATTATAATCTGTTAGACGTGGGATCACTGTAAACTTAGGGAGAGTATTTTGTCAGTCCAGCTCTGATTTCTGCATATGAACAGATGATCAACATGAGAAACATCTCATTACAGATTTATCCTTTGCCTGAATAGCTGGCTGTGAGTATGGCACTAAGGTAGGAGCTGGGCAGTGAGTAGAGTGTCTTAGCTTTTCCACATTACATTGCTACCCAGTTTTGTGGTTCTCCCTTGGCTGTTACAGTCGGTCTGTGTGTAGGGATCTGTGGAATCAACCCTCCGTCAAAGTTCACTGAGACCAGGATATTTGGGTGCCATGCTCAATCAGTGTGCAATGCTGGCATTTGCTACTTCCTTTGTCCTGTCTTCAGGAGAATAATTATTTTCGCCAGTTACATACAGGATTCTCTATATAATTATACTTTTAGGCCCAACTCTTGTTCTACAAACTACAGATTACTGAACAAAGGATCACAAACTAGTCCATTCTACATGAAAGTGATGAATCACTTTCTTACCCCATCCCACAATTCCAGTTGACCCCAACTCAACCCATCTTCTCACACTGATACTTAAAAACACAGCCAAATAATTTTCATACACAATCGCAGTATACCCACATATAGCAGGCCATGCATCAACACTTCTATAGTTCAGAAAACACCTTGTATACCCCAACCCAATTTCCACACTCTGTGATTATGAATAAGTAAAATGCTCAGTCTAGAGTATCTGTCCTTTGAAGTGCTCCTCTTATAAATCCATATGCAGACAGAGATGGAGTACAAAGTAACCCCAAAACACAAACGTTGATTATGAAACCATATTACCATGTTTGAAGGAGAATGCACCACCACTTTACCACTGGTCAGCAGTGGTAAAATGCACAGAGTCCTGAGGGCAACAAAAACAAGATCAGCAAAAATGAGAGGATGAAGGCAAAAGGTATAGACGGGGACCATCATCAGACTGATAGGTCTAACACTTGTGTTTCTGATGGATAAGGTGAAATAACTAGTAACAACATGCTTAGTGCTGTTAATTGAAAAACATAACTGGTTGAAAATTTGTCCTCATAACATAGGACCTATGGACTGCTAGCAGAATGAAATAGACTGTCAGGTTATATTCCAACATTGTGTGACCTAAGAAAAGTAGTGTGTGATTTTCCAAGTTTTAAAGCCACTCCTTAGCATAATGACAACATAATTGAAAATTGCATCTTACTACCTTTTTACCCAGTGAAGACACCACAGGATATCACCAAATATCACTTCACGTACTGTGAGACCAAGGAGGATGACTCACATAGACTGCTTTGTGAATTACTGTTAGTATATGTGAAATTCTGTGGCCTGATCCAAATGTGACAGACAAGCCATCAAGCTAATGCCTAAAAGAGCTCACCCAAACAAATTGTCTGAAGAGTGTTGACCAAAAGCTCTTTTGATATTCATTATGTGTTTACATGGTATTTGTTATGTGTTTACATGAGGTTTTTTCAATCTATAAATCTTTTTGCAGCCATACCTGTTGGAAATTATCATCTTTTCTGGCATTCCCCGCGATTTTTGTCTCCTTCTGCTGAACCAGTTTTTGTTGGTAATTGGACTCTGCACACTTTACTCCAGCTAAGCAGTGGTAGAGTGCTTGTGTACTCCCTTTTTAAACATGGTAAATGGGCATATGCATAATTGGCACATGTAAGTTACTTATAAGTCACTAGGAAATAGTAATATATGTACCTAAGGTCTAAAATTAAATGACAAAAGTAGCACAAGTGGGCTGAAGCAATCATTGTGCTACCATCTAAAGCAGTACGGTAAAACATGTCTCCAGCCCTGCCCTTGCAGCATGGATGTGTAGTTTTAAATTGTCATATCAACCTGGCGAAATAAGTGTTTTGTCAGCCCAAAACCTTCCTCTTTAATACTTATAAGTCACCCCTAAGCTAGGACCTAAATGCCCATAGGACAGGGTGCATAATAGTTAAATGCAGGACATGTATAATTAAAGTTTGACATGTCCTGGCAGTGAAAAACCTTCAAAGTCTTTTTTACTATCTCTCCTATAGCAAAACACTAGGTTACATTATAACAGTTCATAATGTTTTACTTCGGTTTGGAAGAAGCTAGAAACATGTGTCAAAGACTCATTTGAACATTAATTTAAAGTCCAACCAAATGGAAAAGTCTAGTTTTAGATTATATTTTGGAAATAACACTTTTAGAAAGTTTTCATTTTCATGCCTAAGCCAAATGTGTTCCTCTGCCAGTGTCACCTGACCTCTGATGGCTCCCATGTAGTTGTATGTGTGTTGCTTGTAGACAGTAGACAAAGGGTCTTAAGTGTAAACAGGGTTGTTCCTCTCCTACGCAGGGTGGCCTGGGGGATGCACCCACTCCCTGCCTGAGCTTCGAAGGGTAGCCCAGGGGCTGTACCCAGCCAATTCCTGACTTCCAAAGTGACCTACCCTGTAACTGGAAGATGCAAGTCACACCTGGGCCTGCCTGTCCTTTATCTCTGTAGTCAGGCAGGCACCAAACTCAGTGAGGGTAAAGGAACATTTATAAAAACAATATTGTACTACCACGCAGATGAAAATAACTACATCAGCAGACAATATTTCTTCATGTAACATCTACTTAAAAAAGAAGTACAAAACAAGTTATATGATAAAGTCGTTAAAATATTCTCTAGTAGGTTAAAGAAAGATGTTTTATGTGCCTTGGCTGAGTTACAACTGAAACAAAAACAGTAGCACCATTCAGTGGTGTATACAAGTTTTCTCAAAGAGCTTTTGTTTCACTAACTATCAATATGTAAAAAGCTAAAAGTGTAGTTAGAACATTGTCCTGGAAGGCGCAAATGATCAAAACTATGTTCTCACGACTCATCAGTAGTATGTGTAGTTCTTTTTCTCTACAAGCTGCCTTGTACAATTAAGTTATAAAGGGCAAGGCTACTGATGGAGGGTCTGGGCAGAACTCCAAAGCCCATCGGCATTAATGCTGTTTCAAAAAGGAGCCCCAGTGGATGCAGGCACAAGCACAAATAGTGTGTTTCCATTCCCCTTGGTGCCAGGCCAGGCCAAAAGTGGGCCCGTTTGTGACATTCAGAGCCCAGAAAAAGCTGGGCTGGGCCCACTCCCTTTCTCTTGTCTTAGCGGATCTCATCAGTTTTGGGAAAAGGAAAGTTACTGCTGATTCTCAATCCAACCACATATCCTCAGTCATTTATGGCTTCCTCAGTTGTACTATCTGAGGTTATCAGAAAGCAAATAGAGCTGGCTAAAAGTAGAATTTTTTCTGATGGTGATGCATCAGTTAGTGGGCTACCCATAGAATTTATATCTTCAGCAAGCTTAGCTTTAGAGACAAGTGCAACCTGGGACTATGACTTTAAATCTTAGAGCCTGTAGCTAAAAGGGGGTCAAAGCTCCAAAGGCACTGATGCTAGAAGTTTTAACACATTGGTGGATTTATGTGGGTCTGTTCTCGCTAAGCCACTACTGGCAACATTTGCATTATTGATTGGACAACATTTAAAACCCCCTACAAGTGTGGCTGGACAGGATTGAGGTGTTCCTAAGTGCAGAATTAAACAGGCCCTGTAAATCACTAGTGTCTGTTATGACTATTCGCCATTCCAATCCACCAAATGCTAAGGTGTTTTTTGATGGACCCTGGGACAAAACAAGCTAATACTGGCCAGGGCCTATCAACTTGTGTGGAGCAGCCCTCTCTTAGTGCAGGTAGTAGCCTGCCCAAACCACATAATGGAGCTGACCCCACCATTGCATGCACTCAGTTTCGAGCCCCGGCCTCAAAAGAATGTTGGCTGGCAAACCCTCATCTTGTCAATGATCGCACTCAAATCAGAGTTTCCGACTGGCTGCTTGCTCATATGTCAACATTTTAGTTAATGTTCCTAGTTAATGTTCCCACTCTGAGTATTCAAGAAGGGGATGTGGATTTTCAGGTAAAAAATAAATCCATGCTTTGGTTGTTGAAACATGTACATTTTAAAATTTCTAGCTCTACATACAACCTTTCAGTGAGAATAATTTAATGGATTGGATTGGACCCTCATAGCAATGGTTGAAGGGATCTGTATAGTTGTGAACTTTATTAAACCTAGTTTTGTTCATATCCTACTTGCCACCCTGCATAGTCCTGATGTGAAGCAGTTTGTATCCAGGTTATGCCATTAGTGTTTTTGTTAGAGGCCTATACTTCCTCAGTCAGCCTCTTGCCCAGGTAGTGCCCATTAGGATATATATCCCACAACTTTCAACATGGAGCATCTTTCTAACGAGTTTTTTCCACGGTGTACCTTGAAAACGGACTGACAATCCACATTGTTGGATGATGTCCCTGCATTCTTCTTTGCTAATATCAAGGTCAGTGTTCCTTAATTTTCCACTCAACTGCAGATGACTAGTGATGCTTCCAATAAAATTATTAGCTGTAACCTTGCTGATTTAACACCCAAACTTTCAAATAAAGATTAGCTTTCTTTGATTAGCTTATATGATATAGTGGCACTACGGGACGCCTAATCAGTTACCAATATTTTTTATGATAGGTACACGTGTTTTTCGATCCCTGCTATTGAGAGTAATTTTGACAGGTCTCCAGAGGGCCTCACATTATGGTTTAAACTAGCATTATACCTAAGTCTAAGTAATATCCCACGGAATAATATGGGGGTTCAATCTTTTCACGTAGAAATAACTTTATTTTAATGATGAGTTCAGCTGTTTTAATATTACAAATTTTCATGATCTGTTTGACATTATGGAGAATAGGCTTGCCACATCTAGGATTTCCACTTGGACCCAAAATAGGATAGTCTGTAGAGATTTCAATGCCCAGTTAAAATGTAAGCACATGGTAGCACTCACCAATGCTACAATTGACTCAGACAGACAGTTCTTACCACAATTACGGAGGGGTCAAATCAAGCAGGTATATCTCTGATTTTGATTTGGTTAAAATTCATAAAAGCATGATTTACACAATATGTTTATTTCTCCCTTTTTGGCAGTGGTTGTGCGTCTGTGATCAATTATATATCTTTTTCTAGGGGCCTCCTTTGGCAGTTGTTTTCCTCCAACATATTGCATCCTAAATATGGCGCTCATGTCAGTTATGTCATCTCCATTAGCCGTGAGATCCAGTCCGTATGTAGTAGCTACCGGTTTATGCCCAGCACAAAATCATTTGTATGTTGTTTGGAAAATTAAGAACCCAAATGCTATTTTGGAAACCTTGGTTAAATTGAAGCTCATCAGAAAAAATGAAAGAGGGGTGAACAAGTGAGAGATGCATATGGTTCAGTGCATCGGTCTCCCTGTGTGAATGCAATCAAAAGATGCAGTGCTCCAAAGAATGAGACCCAACCCTGCCAACTAAGGCAGGAGTCTTGGGATCCCTGCAAGCATTCAACTGCCGGGAACAATAGCCCTCACTCACCATTAGGTGACATGCTTAATTATTGGGTCAATTTGAATGCATCTTTTTGTTTAACGCCTCATTCTTGCACTCACTTCTGGCAATTTTATCAAACAAATCTCTGGCAAAGAGCCCTCTAACTGTGCCCGACAGGCATTGCAGTGCTGGCCTGACGAGGAGCATGGCGCAGAGAAGAAGAATGTCACCTAATGGTGAGTGAGGGTTATTGTTCCTGGCAAACAAATGCCCACAGGGATTCCAAGACCTAGTAGGTAGTGTGGAGTCTCATTTCTTGGAATGGTAAATTGAAGCTTATCCACTTTGAAATGTGTCTATCTACTTCTAAAAGGGGAGATGTAATTTTATCTGCCTATGGGGCAGTTGGTGATGCCACTCATTGCCTTCTCCCGAAGCCAGTTGCCCAAAGCAAGGACCATTCAGCATGATGGTTTGACAAAACTTGTTCTGTAGCAAGTAGACATTTGAAGCATGTCCTAGTGAAGAAATTGCGAGACCCAATCTTAGTTGCTATCCAACTTTTTAAATACAAAATAGGCCTTCAAGATAGGAAAAGGTGATCAGAGAGAGTGATTTTAGTTTCTAAATATAAGAACACCAGCACTTTTTGGGAAACAGTAAATAGGACCTGATATGGCTAATCCCAAATGTCAAAAATGATCTTCCATATATCTGCTGCGTAGTGGGCCAGTCATTTTTCTAAAATGTATTCAAAGTCGAACTCTGTAGAATCATCAGGGAGGCTTTCAGGAGGCAATGTGTTCTCATTCAAGCTTGAGGTTTAACTGCAGGAAGCTATTTATGCTCTGTCTGCATGTCCACAGACAAGGCCCTGGACCTGGATACAATTCTGATGGACCTCTTTAAATGTAATGTTCATATACTGGCCCCTATGCTTATAAATATTATAAAGTGTTAATGCCCCACAAATTCACCAGGCTCCTGGTCTAACTTGATAATTGTACCAATCATTATAAAAGGCAAGCATACTGACCCATGTCAATATAGGACCATCTCATGACTCAATTTAACTGCCAAAGTCTTGGGTAGGGTAATATTTAACATGATTAAGCTTTGGACAAACAAACATGGCATCCTAAGTATCTGCCAATATAGGTTAATGGAAGGGTGAGGCACAATGGAACAATGCCTAGATTTGCAGCTTACAGTTAGCAAATATATCTTTGATTGGTGCTGCTTCTTGCACCTGGCCTTCGTGGATCTAGCTAGCAATTTCAACCAGGTGAACCAGTCAAAGCTATCCGTGGTGTTTTCACACTTGGGGTTAGACTCATTTCTAGTTAACTTTTGGTTTGTTTTACGTAATGATTTGACTGCAAGAGTTACATTTGGACCTGTGTGAGAATGCTCTGACACTTTTAAATTTTACAGAGGAGTATGTCAACTGGATTCTGGCCCCTGTGCTATTTGTACTTTATATTTGCAGTCTTAGTTAGTGCTAGTGGAGTATGGGTTAGATGTGCCCACTGTAAGTTCTGTAATTACTCGACCACTATTGTGTGCTGATGACGCCATGTTGCTGGGTTGCAGCCTTGTAAGCTTATCGAAATTGGTATCTATATTTGAATGATCTAGATTTGAGAATGAATCACAAACCTTGGTCTGTGGCAATAGCAATATCATCCACATGGGTTTCATCTCTGTGACGGGGAACAAGCTATTGTGGGTTTCTAATTTTCTTTATCTAGGGATAACATTTGGTGCTGTTTAGACTGACATATAAACACATCATTAAGAAGGGAAAGGTTATCTCAGCAGTTGGGGCATTATTCAGTCTTACTCCTTCTCTGGGAGGCAAAACGTTATCACCATTTCTGGATACTCAGAAAGCTCAAAGCATCCCAATCACTAGTTGTGGCACCATAAAATGGGGTTACTCAAATACCTAGGCCCAAATATATGGAGATTGGCTGCAGGGTAGCGCAGCAAGTCACCTTGCATCAAAGCGAAACAGCAGGAATGTGCCCTATCTATGGCATACAGCATATTAGTGTCCTTTCCCTATATGCTAGTGCTGTTTCAGCAGCCTAGTGCCAATGCAGGCACCCTTGCAGCCTAGTGCCAACTCAGGCACCTTTACACCATGGTGCAAGGATGTCAGCATTGTAGGCAGGATTGTTGTTGTGCTGGAAGGGGCACCTATCTGCACAAAAACAATCTTGGAAAGATTTTTCCTCATTCTATGTGTGCTGCAGAATGCAGCATGCCTAGGAAGAGAGAAATACGAGGAGAAACAAAGATATTTCTCCTCAATGCACTTCACCTAGGTAGGGATAAGGTATTGGTGCATCCCCAGATTTACAGGCTCTTGTAAATCTATGAGATGAGTCAAAATCTATGTTTGTTGTGTGGGAAACCCCACTGCAATGCCCATGGAATGTCTTCCTGGTGCAGAGTAAGGCAACAAGGTAATTTGCGCTGCCTTGTCTTAATTCATATTTATTAGATCATTCAAAGCCAAGAAAAGTGACTTTGCGTGGCCTCATAGATATGGTTGAGAGGTTTGAGCTGCTGTTGCATCATTTAAAGTGACTCAAAGACAGCGCATGCCTCTCACAAATATGCCTCCAAGTCACTACAGATTGAAGAAAAATAATTTTGCAGATGTCTTGTCTCTATTCTGCCTGCCAGCTCCTTTGTTATGAGGAGTTGGTCTCTCCTACATACTTAGATGTTATAAAGGTTCCCCCATTGTCAAGGAAATTTTATCGTGGATGTTAGAAATGGGGTCTTTGGTTGGCAGTCAGGTTACCCTTTGTCGAAGCAAGGACCATCACTCTAGTCAGGGTAAAGGAGAATCACCCTCAGCTAACCCTCACTCACCCCCTTGGTAGCTTGGCACGAGCAGGCAGGCTTAACTTCAGAGTGCTAGGTGTAAAGTAATTGTACAAACACACACAGTAACTTAATGAAAACACTACAAAATGACACAACACAGGTTTAAAAAAATTGAAAATATTTATCTAAACAAAACAAGACCAAAACTACAAAAGTCCAACAAACATAAGTCAAGTTATTATTATTTAAAATGCAAAAAGAGTCTTATATCCTTTTGTAAATGAGTAAAACACTGTTAGCGTTGAAAAGTACCTGGGTAGCGTCAAATAACACGCACAGGCGAGTATGCATCAAAAAAGGTAAGTGGTTAGTCGATTTCTCATCAACAAGAGACGTGTGCCGTTTCTCCTTCTCCGGTCAGGTCGGTGTGCGTTGTTTTTCCTCTGCACAGGAGAGCGATGCATCGATCTGGGCAGCACTCAGGTCCAGGCTGACGGTGCATCATTTTCCCCGCTCAGCAAGGTTTGCGTCGAAAATCCTGCTGCACGGTATCAGCAAAACCACGCAATGTGGATTGTGACGTTAACAGCCTCCGTCAGCAGGTGCTGCGCATCGTTCTTGGAGCTATGTGTGTCGATTTTTGAGCCGCGATGCCTGTGAAGTGTCGATTTCTGTCGTGAAGCTGGCGGCGTGTCATTTCTCAGCTGCGTCTCAGATGGTGTGCCGATATTTTCCCCGCACGGCAGTCTGTGCGTGGATTTTCAGTCTTGGTCTGCCAGCTTCACCTTCCAAGGCCCCAGGGACTGGATAGGGCACCACTTGGCAGGGCAGGAGTCTCAGTAGAGAGTCCAGGTGCTGGCAGGAGAAGTCTTTGATGGCCCTGAGACTTCAACAACAAGAGGCAAGCTCAGGACAAGCCAGTGGATATTTCTTCACAAGCAGGAAGGCACGCAAAGTCCAGTCTTTGTCCTCTTGCACAGGCAGAAGCAGCAACTGCAGGATGGCTCCACAAAGCACAGTCTCAGTCAGGGCAGCACTTCCCCTCAGCTTTTCAGCTCTTCTCCAGGCAGAGGTTCCTCTTGATGTCTAGAAGCGATCTAAAGTCTGTGGTTTTGGGTGCCCTTGTTATACCCATTTTGGCCTTTGAAGTAGGCCTACTTCAACGCAAAGTCTCTCTTGTTTGTGATATCCTGCCTTGCCTAGGCCAGGCCCCAGACACACACCAGGGGGTTGGAGTCTGCATTGTGTAAGGGCAGGCACAGTCCTTTCAGGTGTAAGTGACCACTCCTCCCTTCCCTCCTAGAACAGATGGCTCATCAGGATATGCAGGCTACACCTCAGCTCCCTTTGTGTCACTGTCTACAGAGAGGTGCAAACAGCCCAACTTTCAAACTGACCCAGACAGGGAATCCACAAACAGGCAGAGTCACAGAATGGTTAAGCAAGAAAAGGCCCACTTTCTAAAAGTGGCATTTTCAAACACACAATCTTAAAATCAAGTTTACTAAAAGATGTATTTTTAAATTGTGAGCTCAGCGACCCCAAACTCCACATGTCTATCTGCTCCCAAAGGGAAACTACGCTTTAATCGTTTTTAAAGGTAGCCCCCATGTTAACCTATGCAGAGATAGGCTTTGCAACAGTGAAAACCGAATTTGGCAGTATTTCACTATCAGGACATATAAAAGACATTAGTATATGTCCTACCTTAAACATACACTTCACCCTGACCATGGGGCTACCTAGGGCCTACCTTAGGGGTGTCTTACATGTAAGAAAAGGGAAGGTTTAGGCCTGGCAAGTGGTTACACTTGCCAAGTCGAATTGGCTGTTAAAATCTGCACACACCGACACTGCAGTGGCAGGTCTGAGCCATGTTTACAAGGCTACTAATGCGGGTGGCACAACCAGTGCTGCGGGCCCAATAGTAGCATTTGATTTACAGGCCCTGGGCACCTCTAGTGCACTGTACTAGGGACTTACCAGTAAATCAAATATGCCAATCATGGAAAGCCAATTACATACACATTTTATACAGGAGCACTTGCACGTTAGTACTGGTTAGCAGTGGTAAAGTGCCCAGAGTAACAAAAACAGCAAAAACAGAGTCCAGCACATGTCAACAACCTGGGAAACAGAGGCAAAACGTTAGAGGAGACCATGCCAAGGATGAAAAGTCTAACAGTGGGTGAGTGTTTGTGGTGCTCCACCCCCCTAATAAACGTGTTTTGAAATAAATGGTTGGGTACAAATGCTTTCAGTCAGGTATCGCGAAGTGTGTGTTGGATTTCACCAGGGATTTTTAAACATACACAGATAAACACGCACACACACTCTCTCTCTCTCTGTTTTGAAAGTCTTAAATTTTTTTGGTTATTTTACAAAATATTGTTTTTTCGCTTGTTTAGTACCACTACTGATCTGCATTCTTCCCTCTTTCCACTGCCCCTTAGGTCCCTCTCATGCACCCTACTTGTTGCATAATATAGTTTAATATTATATGCCCGAGTGATAGTTGGAAATTCTGAAGCTTACACCTCCCAATCATGCTGACCAAACTACGCCCCTGCCCATTGTTACTCCCTCCTATCTGTTTGATCTGAAGACCTCACCTTGCACTGAGCCTTATCTTTTTTTCCCAATACGGGCAATTGCGAGCAATCTTTGTTTTTCAGATTTACATATGGAACCATTTGCTTCCCGCTCAGTTTTCCTTTAGGTCAGTATGCAATCAATACTTTTGATGTTCGCCAAATGATGAAATTACCAAGGAGGCACTGCTACATTTTACCTTTTTCTGCAAATGTTATGTTTTGTAAATGGTTTTGAATTTCTGTTTTAAAACTTCAAAAGTTTAAAATTGTTCATCTGCCCCACACGTTTTGCAATTATTAACTGATGAAGACATCTGCTTATCTGTTGGTTCCTTTTTAAAATGTGTTGTGCAATACAGAAAACTCCAAGCTCGAGTAATTGTTAGGTATTGTCTGATGTATTTTAAACAATTTGATGGTTTTATGTTTTTTCTACTTTGTATAATTATACTTAAATACTACAACATTGACTATGGACTATATGGTCTAATGTTTGCTAAGCTGAGGTTACCACTTGGTTCGTCATGCTAAAAGATCTGTTGAATGGTGCTTGATAAGCACCAAACTTGACTTTATAGATTGTATTTGCATGGATGTAATGTGTTGGGCAATGCTACCTCCACTTCCCATATTCTTCCCCTCAAAGTCTCTGTGTGCCTTGATGTCAGCCTACCTTTGTTGCACCTGCATCTGCCCTTCAACACTAACCTCCTTTCCTCATATCGAAGTGTTAGGAACAGGGTCTCTAATTGGCAGTGGTTTGCACCATGTCCAAGTAGGGACCTTCACTCTAGTCAGGGTAAGGGAGTCTCACAGCAAAGATTCTCTCTGCTCACTCCCTTGGTAGCTTGGCTCAAGCAGTTAGGCTTTTCTCATAGGCAATGTGTAAAGTATTTGCACATACACCCAGTAAGACAGTTAATCACCACAAAAGTACTCCACAACAGTTTAGAACATGAGTTATTAATTATCGGAGCAAAACAAGACCCAAACAACAAAAATCCAACATACACAAGTAAAGATACACATTTTCAAAAGATTAAATCCTACTCACTCTATAGCTTAGAAACACAATAGCTCCACCTGCGGCTATCATGGCATCTTATTGGAGTTGCTTCCAGCAGTCCAATGCCACTCGCTGGGTAGAAAGAGCCAGTCACAGAGTCACGTGGGCCCCAGGTACAGTACCCTGAAAAACAATGAGGAAAACAAAGATGTTGCATGGAGTCGGGGTGGTGAAGCTTTGCTGGAGCTGGTGCAGCTTCAGTTACTTACTGCTTCCAGGGAGATGAGGCATTGGTTTCTTACTGCTAGGTAGGGGAGGTGAGGCTTTGATTCCTTAAGGTTGCAGGGGAGGCAATGAGGCATCAGTTGCGAGGAGTCAGTTCCTTACGACAAGGTGGGGTTGATGACTCCAGCAGCTCAAGATGCAAAGCAGAAACTTAGTGGAGTCGCAATCACACCATGGGGCCACAGGTGCTGTGGAGGAGTTGGAATCAGCTGTCATGGAGGTCGGTGACACAGCTCCCAGGGCTCATGCTGTGGTGGGACTTTGGAGGTGCTGCAGTAGCATCAGGCCTATGTTCCAGGTCACAGCCATTGCACTCAGCTGGGACTACGGCTCTGGTGCAGGCAGTGGCACAGAGTAAGAGAGTGGTGCCAGTTCCGAAGACACTCTGGAGTAGTGCTTAGTTTCTTCTTAGTTGCACCAGAGCTCACTTCCAAGGGCTCAGGAACTGGATTTTCCACCACTTGGCAAGTCAGAACTCTCAGCAAGAGAGACAAGGTGCTGGCAGGTGAAGTATTTGATGGCCCTGATACTTCTTAACAGGAGGACAAGCTCAGGTTAAGGCCCATGGAGAACCTTGGAAAGCAGGATGTAGAAAGCAAAGTCCAGTTTCTGTCTTTGAAGTAGTCAAACTTTGTAGTGCACACCCTGCAGTTCCCTGCCTTGCCCGAGGCACACCCCAGGGGTTCAAGACTGCTTTGTGGCTTTGTGTAAGGACAGGCATAGCCCTATTCAGGTGCAAGTGTCAGCTCCTCCCACCACTTTAGTTCAGGAAGACCAATCAGCCTGGTGATTGGCCATCAGGATATGCAGGGCACGCCTCAGTTCCCTTTGTGTGAATGCATGAACAACCCAACTGTCTTCCTGACCCAGACATGTATTCCAGAGACTGTAGTGGATCCTATTTAGTTTTATTGGGAATCAGGAGATAGCTTAGCCTTCTAGCTTGCAGGCCCGTGCCCCTGACACCTAGTGACTTTTACATAGCCTGCTCTGTTCTAGCACATTTATTCAATTATTTATTCTTAGATGGCTGCTCTGTTTATAGTTAGAAAGATGTTTTGATTTCACGTTATCAGTGCCACTATGTGAAGGCGTCACTATCAGCGTCAAAAACAAGTGAGATACGTAGGTATTCACATCATGTACTTTCCCACTTACATGTGACAGTAACATAATGTACCTTTTCAGGGAATTAATTATATGATTGCGGCCCCAACCATGCCTTTTTATCTATTGTTTGGGAACATACCTGCGTCAGGGGTCCTGCAAGATCTGTATAATACATCTCACTCAGACAGGGTTATCCGAGGGATTCCTACCCGATGCTCTCAACGCTATCTATGCTACACGTCACTTTGATGCAGACCCAACCTTCGTGTCCCCACGGAGTCTGATCTAGAGACCTCATTCTAAGGCTACTAGGGCTGGCTCATGGACATGGTACTTGCAGATTAGGTTCACCACACCTAGCTCTCTTTAGGGTAGAGATTAGCTTCACCATGCTACGGTATTAGGGCCTCTTTCACATCTATTTCACATTTCATGTTATTGAAAGATGGTGGGGGTCTTTATAGTCACAACTCTCATTTTTACAATTCTTGCATTGTTCATTATCCTAGTCATTGCAGCTCATGCATTTTACAGTAGATTGCAGTCTTGTTAATAAAACCTATTGGAAAATTTAATGCATCTCCTTCATTGTCTGTGTGTGACTGACACTTGTTGTTCATGTGAGAAAAGGGTCATTTAACCACGACTCCCCTGAGATGTCGGTCTCTTGAGTTAGTGCATAAAAGCTGGCACAAATCATCTTTTACTATTTGGGTTTTTGGTGCGAAACTGCTTGTGACCAGAGAGCGTTGGGCCAACAGTTGCGACTTGTTGTAGGATTGGCCTAGTCGCCTTCAATGAAAGTGCGGTCATCCCTAAACCAGCAGTCTTGCCTAGAGCGAGAGTCCAACGACGACAAGACAGGCAGAGGCACAGCATGCTTAAGCAAAAAAATTGGCACTTTCTAAAAGTAGCATTTTCAAACCTACAATTCAAAAAACAACTTCAACTAAAGATGTATTTTTAAATTGTGAGTTCAGGTACCCCAGACTTTATATCTCTATCTGCTACCAATGGGAAACTACACTTGCGAGGTATTTCAAGGCAATCCCCAATGTTGCCCTACGGGAGAGACAGGTCTTGCAATAGTGGAAACCAAATTTAGCAGTATTTCACTATCAGGACATGTAAAACACACCAGTATATTTCCTACCTTTTCAATACACTGCACTGTGCCCATGGGGCTGCCTTTGGTCTACTATAGGGGTGACGTACATGTAGTAAAAGGGAAGGTTTGGGCCTGGCGATAGGGTGTACTTGCCAGGTCAAAATAGTAGTTTAAAATAGCCCACACAGACACTACAAGGACAGGTCTGACACATGTTTACAGAGCTACTCATATGTGTGGTACAATCAGCGCTGCAGGCCCACTAGTAGCATTTGATTTGCAGGCCCTGGGCATACATGGTGCACTATACTAAGGACTTATCAGTAAATCAAATAATGCTATTATGGATAAACCAATGACCAATACAATTTAGACAGAGCACACTTGCGCTCTATCATTGGTCAGCAATGGTAGACTGCCTAGAGTCCTAAAGCCAGCAAAAACGAAAATCAGCACAGGTTTAAAAAATAGGAGGTCAGAAGCAAAAAGACAGGGAAACCAATGGCAAGAGATGACAGGTCTAACATGAAGCCAGAAAGGCCAAGGAAGAGTAGGTGAAGTACTAATTGGGGCATCCATAAAAGTATAGAAAAGTGGAGTAGTCTCTTCTGTTTTTACAAAAGCGAGTGTAGGAAGGCTTCCAGAACTTTAAGAACTGTAAGAACTTCTAGAACTTTAAGAAATTAATATTTTCCTTATGGGGTAATGACTCCCCTTACCTTTTCGTGTTCTTGTTTTGTCTTTTTACTCTATAACCCTTTATCCTTTGATTTGAATTTGTTCTGTGGTTTTCCTTCTTCCATTTATACTTTCGTAGATGGGATACTTGGTGTTCTCCCTATGTTATTCTTTCCTACCCTATTCTTTTTCCTAGCTTTTTATAATATCGATCTAACGTTCCCCGCCCTTGCTGTGTGTTATTCCTTTTCTAAATTGTGAGGTTTTCAATTTTTGTTGAGAATGATCACATTGAAAGTGCTCCTTATCGAAAAGCAATTCCTAATGCTCTTGTAAATCAGGGGTCTGTTGTATGAATATTTGTGCGTAATGCAAGGGCAACGCCGTTTGTTTATAAATCTGGTCCCAGGTCCATCGAGTTGAAGAATGATTCAGGGAGTACAGAATTGCTGACGTTTTTTGTAAGATATGGAATGAAGGAGTATTTAATTCTCATGTGGAGTTGCATGGGCATTTTAATGCTTCAAATACACAATATAGTAGTGTTAATTAATGCTGTCAACAGAAAGTATTTAGCTGCAAATATGGCTCCTAATTGTAAATGTGAAAGTGTTAACATTTCATGTAGTTCCGGATTAATTAATAAGTATCACTTTAAGTTTATATAACATGCTCTGTTTCGTGCTAATTCTATAATTAGTCTGTATAACAAGCCACATTAATAGTTTATGTAGACTTTTCCAACACAGCTGATTTGTTTTTAGGATTATAAGTATATTTAATAAAGCAAAATTATTATTTAAAGAAGTCTTTTTGATTAAGAGTTGTAAAAGCATATGATCGGCAAAAGGGACACCACGTCTCATAAAGATAGAAGTCATTATCCACTTCATCTGTTTAGCCTTCTCAATTTCGCCTCGCGCTGCAACTTTTTTACTATCATTGACTATGTGCTTTCGTTTCTTCACATTGTGTATATTCAGAATAACTCTACTGGGATCCAATAAAAGTGTTCTGTTCGATAAACCTTATGTGATTCATTACATTTTACAAAAGATAGGCACATTCTGCTTCAAATAGAGATTGTGATTCATAGACTCTAAAATAAAACGTGCCATGCACATTTATGGGAAATAGAAATGAAGGTGAATTTCTATTTCTGGTATTGGTTAACATCTTGGGCCCGATTTACCTAAGTGTCCTCGAAGGCAGCGCACAGCGGTGTAGCGGGGTCAGTAAGATTTGGAGGGTGTAACCTTCACATTTTCCAACAATCAGGCTGGCATATAGGGGGTCATTCCGACCCTGGCGGTCCATGACCGCCAGGGCCAGGGACCGCGGAAGCACCGCCAACAGGCTGGCGGTGCTTCCTGGGCCATTGCCGCGGTCAGAAAAGGGCAACCGGCGGTTTCCCGCCGGTTTACCCCTGGCCCAGGGAATCCGCCATGGGGATTCCGACCCCCTTCCCGCCATCCTGTTCCTGGCGGGTGCACTGCCCATGCCACTGGTGCGGTCATTCGGCGGTGACCGCATGGCGGGCGGCGACCGCCTCCCGCTGCGGTCATAGTGTTAAAATACATATGACAAGCAGTGAACATGAGAGGGGCTTAAGGGAGCATAAAGGGAGAGTACCAAGTGAGAGAAAACATAATATGTTGAGGACTTTCAAAACAGAGATGGAGAAAGTGTGTGTGTTTTTGTCTGTGTGTATGCAAAAATCCTGGTGAAATCCGTCAGACACCTCACCATACCTGACTGAAAGCACATGTACCCAACTACTCATCAGAAAATACATTTATTAGGTGGGTGTAACACCCCAAACAACCCCTGAAGCTACGCCCCTGGCAGCATAGCAGCCACAAATGATGTGCTGCATTGCGTGACAGGGAGAGCGTGCCATATCTACAAAGATATAGCACTTTCCTTGTCTCTCCTTAGTGCAGACACAGAATTTTACTGCCGTACATCTCCCAAACACATGTTTGCGCCACAGTGCAAGGGTGTGTGTGTGAGTCTAGCATAGGTTTTGTACTTGCAAGTCAGCCTTCCTGTAAAAAATACTATGCCTAGACAGCTTTTAAAACTTTTCCTACATTGTATGTGTGTTGTACAGTAAAGCACACATGCTAAGTCAGAAAAAAAGGAGAAATTTAAATATATCTCCTTTTAACTCCTGCTTTCAAGTGGAGTTATTTTTATGCAAAACCCTGTCTACTATTGTTAGTAGATAAGGTTTTGCGTCAAAAACCATGAGTTGTTGAAAGGGAACTCCTATATACCACCCATGAAACACCCCCATGATGCAAAGTAATGCAAAGCAGTGCTTCTCGTTGATGTGTATTACTTTTAGGCAGTTTTCCAGTGCAAAAGAAGTTTTGGCTTGGAAAGTCAATAACATTAAAAAGTTGTTCTGGTTTGATTCACTTTTGTGATGCAAACACAGCGCAAAATGTTCATAAATCTGGCTCCTTGTGTTTCTGGACAAATTACTGTGGCCCAGATTTTCCAAGCATTTCATTCAGGGCAGCAAGTGATGTTGCTACGCTGTGCTGTGTGGAAAGGAGAGACCAACATTGGTGCAAATGGCTGGCCTTTGTCATAATGCAAGGGTGCCTTCAAGGATTATGTTTCTGCCGGAAGCAAACATACAAAGAAGAAATAAAAAGTAGAAATATAGATAATTTTCCTCGTTACACCAGGCTCAGGTAGGCACACAAATCTGTATTGCTTTGTAAATACCAAAATGGATTTTGAATTGAGTCTGCATCAAAGTATTGAACCAAACCTGACAAAACATCTTTGCAAATCTGGGCCTAAATCTTCCCACGCCTTAAAAAAAAAAAAGAATCTTACCTTATGTAATTTACTTTGGTGCTCATGTAGAGTACTCCCATGTCTTTGGGGCAAGACCCCACTATATAAAAAAGAAGTCCTCCTATCTGAAATAAAGAAAAAAATATATATTTTGAGTTAAGTGATTAGGAAAATGTTATGATACATTCAAGAAATGAGACAAAACATTTTATTACAGGTGTCTACCAGAAATTCAAATTGTTCACACTTTGGCACAAACCCAGTATAGCTGTTAAAATGTCTATGTATCACTTTTAAAATTTCTAAGGGCAAGAGGCTAATGACCTGGTTATGAGTTTGGTGGTCTTGGGACAGGCATGTTAGCGGCGAAGGTCACCCAGTGCTGGCGGTCTGACCGCCATATTATGATGCATGTGGTTACATAGATGAAAGACCACTGTGGTCCCGCCGACACTGCCAGCAAATCTAGATTTCACTGTTGGCAAGATAGGTCAATGTGTCTGTCAGAGGGTAGGCCGCCGGTGTAACCGCCAGACCAATTACGAGGTCGCTTTCCGCTGACTAGACTGTGGCGGTCCAACCACCAGATCTGAGCTGGTGGAAAAGGAGGCATATAAGGCCGAAACTCACCTGTACTCAGCTTCTCACATCCTGTGCCACCATGGAGCTGATCATACATGCACTTCCGCTGCTTGTGCTGCTAGATGACACCCAAAATCAATGCCATTGTGGACGCAACCGATGATAATCCAAACACCCATTTCTATCAAGTCCAAAGCAAATCGATGCCCACCATGAACTTTGAAAAGGGTATGTGGTCCGTGGGAGAAACATATTTTGTGGGCCCCTGTTTGGAGTTTACTCAATATATGACTCAGTCACAGCCCTATGATGCCTTCTTTGGCCAGGTCACTGACACTGCACAGGCACACTCTTCTAAATTTTAAATGTGTGCACACCCAATATTCAGGGATAGTGATGTGTCCATAAAATTGTGTCACACAACAGCAACTCCTCATCAATATCCCACCTACAAATCTAAGGGACACTCTGACATTGCTCACATACCATGGCCTGTTGTGATATCAAAGCTATATCGGTATGGATGTGTCATTGAACTGAAACATGCCTTCTCTGCTAAATATCTGGAATGAGCATCTACTTCAAAATAATGCAAGGTAAATGAGATACAAAATAATCAGGGTGGAAAAAAAAAATTGAAGGTCACAATATAAAGAATCCATGCAGAATAGGTATGCCTCTACCAGGGGGACCCTTGGAAGGCTGGTCCGTGGGGCCACATTGCACTTTGCACATGCCTCAAAACCACTATTTGCACTGGGGCTGTGGCTTGATGTGTACCAGGGGCAACCAATAGTATGACCAAGTGCCTTGTATATGCTGGAAATGTGTAAGCGCAAGTCATGAAAGCAAATACAGTAGTAACAGCATGGATCACACATGAAAATTGACAGGTCAATTAAAATGTATACAAAGATATGACAGATGAACACCCTCCATGCATGGACTAACACATTTCTAGCTTGCACACATTAAACAAAGGATCAACCTACATCATAGGGAGAAAGGTAACCTAATTGATATTGACAGTGGCCAAGTCAAGATGAAATACCATGTGAAACACCACCCAATGCAGTGTCAGACCCAATAAGATTACATCACACATTTCCATCCGTTGAACATTTCCCCTTGTCCTGGGTGACTCCAGCACTGGTTCCAAGGTCAGATAATAAAAACCATATCAACTGGATCATCAATCGGGGGAAACAAACACAACTGTAGTCATACATCCCAAAGTATCCATGAACATCAAAATGGCAGGTGTAACATGCATGAAAACTACCAACTTTATAAACAAAAGAAGACGTTGTCAAGGCCAATAGCCAGTCCAATTGTCCAAATGTGGTTCAGCACACTGATGTGCCACTGAACCTTCCACACAGAAGGTGGCCATGGGAACTTCCGCAGGAAGTATCCTCTAGTGGACAGTGCAGGCACCTCAGTGATGTCCTTTGGAAGGGGTAGGTTTGTTTTTTGGATGAGTGGGTTTGGTTTGGGAAGGATGGGCCTGACTTTAGAAGGGGTGTCCTTTTTTGGGGGGGTTTCTTTGGAGTATGGCTGGGTTTCAGTGGGCGGGGGATCAGGTGTCAGAGAGGAGGACTTGGTTGTGGAAGGGATGGGCCGGGGAGTGGATGTAGTCCCTTTGGATTTGGGACTGTGTGTTATTTTTAGAGGGGTATGGGCAGGGGCAAACATTAAACCTTCTTTTTGACAATGGGTATGGTGTCCAGAAGGGGTTAGGGGTTGGGAGGTTGAGGAAGTGTCAGGTGTGAGTTTGTGTGGTGTTGGTGCTGCCCTCTCTGTGTCAGAAGTATGATGGTTCTGCTTTCTAGGTGTCTGTTGTGTGGGTGAGTGTAGGTGTTTGTGTTTGGTTATGCTGGGAGTGGAGGTTGTGTCTGTTGGTGTGGGTGTGATGTCTGGGGCTATGGTGGGAGTGGCGGATGTGTCTGTTGGTGTGGATGTGATAACTGGAGGTATGGTGGTAGGGATGGATGTGTCTTGATGCGGTGCCTGTGGGTATGTTGGAAGTGGTGCCTTGGTATGTGGATGTGGTGCCTGGGAGTATGGTGGGAGTGGTAGGTAGGTCTGTGGATGTGGCTGTGGTACATGTGGTATGGTGGGGGTGGTTAGTTGAGTGAGTATCTGGTGAGTGGCTGCGTGCTTGTGTGTTTTGTGGTGTTTCTGTTTACATGTGTTGCTTCGGGCTGTTGAGGAGTGTGAGTGCTTATGTATGAGTGTGCTTGGAACAGGTAAGGGAATAGAGAAATCGGAAGGGGGAGAGGTAGGTTGTGGGGTGGAAGTAGTGGATTGGTGGAAGGCTGCCATGAGGGAGGAGGCCAGAGACTGAAAAGATCTCTGTAGGGCAGACATAGAACTGTGGATGCCTTCCCAGTAGATTGCTATCTGTTGCAGATGGCTGCCCTGCACCTGGGTGGCTTTCAATAGTGCCGTCTGACCCACAGAGATGTTTCTCAGGAGGTCAATAGCCTCCTCACTGAGGGCAGGAGGGGGAACAGGGCAGGGAGCAAGGTACCTGGGAACGAAGGAGACGGCCCTCCTCTTGTGTGAACAGGCCCAGCCAACTGGGTGGCGAGTGTAGGAGGCTGGCCTGGTGTGGGGTGGGTACTTAAGGTACGTACACCTTATAATAGGTCCAGGTATCCCTTATTAGTGTAGTGTAGTCAGTGTCTGGAAGCCAGGCTCTCTAGAGGTAGCTGTGGATGAGCAACCAAGGTTTATATAGGAGACATGCAAAGCTCATGCAATACCACTCTAGTGACACAGTACTTACACACATGAAAGAAAACACCCAGTGTTACAAAAATAAAGGTACTTTATTTTGGTGACACAAACACCAAAAATACCACAGAGGCTATACTCCCTAAGGAGCTAAGTAATAAACAAATTATATACATAGGTATGCAGAAATAGTCATAAAAACAGTTAGAAAACAGTGTGATTGGTGAAGATCACAATCAAGAGAAATAGGGAGCACAAACCATATACTAAAAAAGTGGAATGCAAGAATCGATCCCTCAAATAGGTAAGTGGAGTGTGTAGAATGGGGTTAGGAGTACTAGGAAAGCCCAAAGGTAAGTACCAAAATCACCCCCCAGCGACCAGGAAAGGGGCAGTAAATCAGTGTAAATTCCCCAGAACACCCACTTGGAAGAAAAGAAGATGTATGCATAACCCAGAAGAGACTGCAAGACACCAACAGTGGAGTCCTGGACAAGAAGACCTGTGGAAGGATGGGACCAAGTCCAGAAAACACAGCAAAGTCCAGGAAGGGCAGGAGCCCCTACCCAGAGGACTGACTGTGCAAGAGATGAGTCGACGGTGATGAAGGAGAGTTAGCACTGCACCAAAAAAGACAAAGTCGAGTTCCTGGAGAATGCAGGTGATGTCCCATGCCGGAAGGAGGATTGCAGTCAGGTTTACATCTTCGGATGCCACCAACAAGCCTTGACACATACAAAACTCACGGTTGGCGGAAAGTGGGGCTGCCGGGGATCATGAAAGACCAGGTGGACTCTACCCAGGAGAGGGAGCCCAAGGTGTCCCTCAGCAACACAGAGAGCCCACAGAAGCACAGGCAGCACCCACACAGGAGTCCCACAGGACGGAGACACAAAAGTCGAAGAAGGAGACCATGCAGCACTACAAAAAGTGATCACACGCCGCTGGAGAACCACACAGGGAGCTGTGCGTCGCAGGATGGAGTGCTGGGGGCTGGAGCTTCAAGATGCCTGAAGACCCTTTGAAAAAATTGCCAACAAGCCTTGGCAGCTGCAAATTATGCAATGCACAGGTGTAGTGTCTGGTGTGGCCAGGCAAGGGCTTAACTTCACCCAAGTTGGAAAGCTGGAAGAGAGGAATGTTGGGACCACTTCAGTCTACCACCTCTGATGCAGATTCCACGCAGTTCAGGAGGAAAGGGAATCCACGCAGCCAGTCATCATTGCAGTTGGTGCTGGCAGATGCAGGGATGTGACTCCTTCACCACAAGGTAGATTCCTTCTTCTTTCTGTTGCAGACTGAAGACAGGCTGTCCTCAGAGGATGCATGACTGGGGAAATGTTGCAGTTGCTGGAAGGTGCCATGGATACGATGTTGCAGGAGGCGTCTTGCTTCTTTGTTGCAAGTTGTCGGGTCCTGCAGTGTACAGATGCAGTTGTTTTAGTCAGAAGTCAAAGTGGAGGTTGCAGCGGAATCCTGCTGGAATCTTGCAGACCAAATCTGAGAGACCCTAAATAGCCCTGAAAGGGAGTTTGGTCACCTAGCGGGATGACCACCTATCAGGAGGGGGCTCTGACATCACCTGCCTGCACTGGCCACTCAGATGCTTCCAGAGTTCCCTGCCAACCTTGAATCCAAGATGGCAAAACCCAGAGACCCTCTGGAGGATCTCTGAGCACCACCCCTTTGGTGGTGATGGACAGAGAAGTGGTCCCTCCTCTTTCTTTTGTCCAGTTTCATGCCAGAGCAGGGACTGGGGGACTCTGAATCAGTGTAGACTGTTTATGCAAGGAAGGCACCTATTTCCAAACGGAGAGGGTGTAACAACCCCCAACTAAAGAAAATCCTTTGTTCTGCCTTCCTCGGCTTGAGCTGCTCAAGCAAGAGAAGGGCAGAAACCTGTCTTTGAGGTGGCAGCAGCTTGAGCTGCCTGGAAACCCTCAGAAGGCTGTAATGGCAATACTGGGGTTCTCTAAGGAGTCTCCAAAGTGCATGGAATCATACAACCAGTGCTTGCAAAAGCATTGGGGTATGATTCCAACATGTTTGATATCAAACATGCCTATGTCCGGAGTAACCATTATGTAGCTGTACATAGGACTTCACCTATGTCCAGTACACATGTATAATGGCGTGCCCGCACTCACCAAGTTCAGGAAAATGAGCGTGAGGCACCTCTGCTAGTGCAGGGGTGCCCTCACACACACATACTTTGCATCCTATCCTCTGGGCTGGAAGGCCTGCCATAGGGGTGACTTATTAGTGACCTGGTGCAGTGAAATGTGCCAGTGAAAGGGTGCTTTTACCTTTTCACTCAGGCTTCAATGGCAGTCCTGTAGAACCCTTGGCTTGGGTTCCCTATGGGTAGTAAAATATATGCTGCAGCCCCTAGGGATCCCCTGGAAACCCAGTACCCGGGGTACTAGTTACCAAATACTACGGACTTACAGTGGGGCACCTATATGCCAATTGTGGAATGAAATACAGAGTTTTTGGGAGAGAGCATAATCACTGGGGTCCTGGTTAGCAGGATCCCAGTAAACACAGTCAAAAACACTGACATCAGGCAGAAAAAGGGGGTAACCATACCAAGAAAGAGGGTCATTTCATACACAACTGCCCACACGAAGGACAAGAAGGCTAACCTTGCCCAGGTGAATCTTCCTTGTCTAAGTAGAAATATCTGGATAGTCCATCTGCATTGGAGTGGTTACTCCCAGGTCTATGTTCCACTGTAAAGTCCATCCTCTGTAGGGAAATGGACCACCTTAACAATTTGGGGTTTTCCCCTTTCCTCTGTTTAAGCCATAAGAGAGGTGTGTGGTCTCTCTGAACAATGAAGTGAGCACTAAAGAGGTAGGGTCTCAACTTCTTCAAGGCCCAGACCACAGCAAAGGCCTCCCTCTCTATGACTGACCATCGCTTTTCTCTTGGGGTCAACCTTCTGCTAATGAAAGCTACTGGTTAATCCTGGCCCTCTGTATTAAGTTGTGAGAGAACTGC
This sequence comes from Pleurodeles waltl, assembly GCF_031143425.1. Classification (NCBI taxonomy): domain Eukaryota; kingdom Metazoa; phylum Chordata; class Amphibia; order Caudata; family Salamandridae; genus Pleurodeles; species Pleurodeles waltl. The sequence continues at coordinate 1,483,508,511 of NC_090440.1, read as the reverse complement.
CCCAACCTCTACTTCTGAAGCACCAGTTTGCACTATGAACTTCTTGAAGTAGTAGGGCTTTTAGAAAAGGAGAAGAGCACATGGCCTGTTTCAGTTCCTCAAAAGGTTTTTGACAGCTTGCTGTCCATAACACCTTTTTAGGCATTTTCTTAGATGTGAGGTCATTTGGAGGGGCTGCAATGGAGAGATAGTTCTTAATGATCCTCCTGTAATACTCAGTGAGGCCTGAGAAGGCTCTGATCTAAGTTTGTGTAGTAGGGGGAGTCCAATCCAAGATGGTTTGGATCTTTCCCTGTAGTGGCTGAATCTGTTCCCCACCTACTAGGTGTCCCAGAAAAAACACCATCCTCTGCCCTATCTGGCACTTTGAAGCCTTGATAGTGAGGCCTGCTTCCAGAGGTGGACCAGGTGATCATCTAGGTGGAGCTAAAGACACCTATGTCATCCAGATATGCTGCACTATAGGCTTCCAGACCTTGGAGGATTGTGTTCACCAGCCTCTAAAAAGTAACAGGTGCATTCTTCAGACCAAAGGGCATTACTGTGAATTGATAGTGCCCTCCAATGGTTGAGAATGCAGTTTTGGGGTTAGCCTCTTCTGACAACTTAATCTGCCAATAACCAGATGTAAGGTCAGAAGGATGAGCATCAGTTTTGGTTACTGTATTGAACCTTCTATAGGCAACACAAAACCTCATCTCTCTTTCCCCAATTTTGAGAGTGGGCATTTGGGACCAGAGCCACTCAGCTAGCCCAAGGGCTATCAAAGTGCTCAATGACATCTAGGTCCAGTATCTTTTGCACTTCTGCTTTGATGCGGTCCCTTACATGGCCAGGTTGCCTGGAATTTTTACTCTTAACAGGTAGTCTGTCCCCTGTGTCAATGGGGTGTTCACACCATGTGATTTGTCGAGGTGTAAGGGAAAACAGTTCTGAGAACTGCCCTAAGAGATTTCTGCAGTCTTCTTTTTGAGACTCAGAAAGGCAATCTGCTAGGACTACCCCCTCAACTGTGCCAACTGCTGCAATATTGGAGAAACGATCGGGGAGAGGATCACTCTCCTCTTCCGGTCCCTCATCAGTGGCCATGAGCAGGGTTAAGTCAGCTCTGTCATAGTAGAGCTTTAGGCGGTTCACATGAAGCACCCTGAGGGGACTTCTTGGAGTGCCAAAGTCTTCTAAATAAGTGACCTCACCCTTTTTTCCCACAATGGTATGTGGTTCACTCCATTTGTCCTGGAGTGCCCTGGGAGCTACAGGCTCCAGGACCCACACTTTCTGTCCTGGTTGGTACACAATTAAGACAGCCTTCTGGTCGTGCCATTGCTTTTGCAATTCTTGGCTAGCCTGAAGGTTTTTACTGGACTTCTTCATGTATTCAGCCATCCTTGATCTGAGGCCAAGAACATAATTCACTATGTCTTGTTTAGGGAGTTTCAGGGGTTGTTCCCATCCCTCCTTCACAAGAGAAAGTGGACCCCTAATGGGGTGACCAAAAACAAGTTCAAAGGGGCTGTAGCCCACTCCCCTCTGGTGTACCTCCCTGTAGGCAAGGAGGAGGCATGATAAAAAAACATCACATCTCCTCTTGAGTTTTTCAGAAAGTCCCATAATCATGTCTTTGAGTGTGTGTTAACATGCTCAACCAACCCATTTGTTTTGGGATGGTAAGGTGTGGTGAATTTCTAGGTTACACCACACTCTTTCTACATAGCTTTTAAGTATGCAGACATGAAGTTGCTACCTCTCTCTGATACTACCTCTTTTGGGAAACCCACCCTGGAAAAGATTCCCAGGACGGCTTTGGCCACTGCAGGAGGTGTAGTAGTCCTAAGAGGTATGACTTTTGGATCCATGTTTCCAGAAGATGTGGGAGGGTCTAGGAGGCCAATAATGTCAACCCCTACCCTTTCAAAGGGTACCCCAACCACTGGACATGGAATTAAGGGGGCTTTTGGAGTGCCACCTGTCTTGCCACTGAGTTGGCAGGTGACAGAAGAGTGACAAAACTCATTTGTTTCTTCAGACATATGGGACCATTGAAAGTGAATGACTAGTCTGTCCCAAGTTTTGCTTTGCCCCAGGTGACCAGCCAGGGGAATGCCATGTACCAAGGTTAACAAAAACTCTCTGTATTGCAGAGGTATTACCAATCTCCTGGTGGCACCAGGCTTTGATTCCCTAGGCACTGAAACTCTGAATACAGGAGGTTGTCTTCCCAGTACACCTTGTGGGTGCCACTGACATCCCTTGTCTCCTGTTTGACAGCTTGCTGTCTCAAACCCTCAAGTGTGGGACAAGTCTTTTGAGCCACACCTAGCTCCTCTCTGGCAGGAACCCCCGCACCTCAGAGCTCAGCTGTTTCAGCCTGGAGTTCTTCAGGTGAAGGTTCTGTCCAAGGAGTAGATTCCTCCTCCTCAAAGGGGGAATCATCAGTGGAGAGAGGGATAGGGGATAATTTCTTACCCTTTCTACCCCTGCTTTTCGGAAGTTCTTGGTCCATACATTCAGGATCCAGGTTTCCCTGTTCTCTTTGCTTCTTGGCCTGAGCCCTGGTCAAAGCAAAGATATGCCCAGGATTGCTGTATGGGCCACCAACTCATCTTCAGCCCAAGCTGGAGTCTCCAAGCCAATCCCTAGAAGACACTCTACAGGTAGGTTTGTGGACACTACAACCTTTTTAGGACTAGTAAACCCCTCACCCCCATCTGAGATCAACACCTCCCATGGGGTGGCTCACAGTATTGTTGTTGGCGTCAGTCGCTTGGTACAGATGACCCATTTTAACATATGGCATGTAATGGAGATTGTTACATGTGATGTTATGTATGACAATACACATTGACAATCTATCAGCTCTGATACTTTGGGTAGTGCATGTTAGGAAAGTAGATGAACAACACAATGGCAAAAGGTGACTCCACTCCCCCAGCTATTCCTGTCAAGCCCTCATGATGCAGGATGGCTAAGACGTTCTCTTCTTCACCAGGAGTTGTAATGGGGTACTAGGAGGACCACTGCCAGACTTCTGGGACTCCATGTGTTGCCTGGAGGCCAGTGAATGCACCTTCCCTCTCAGGTCGTTCCACTTCTTCCTAATAGCCTCCTTTGTGCACAACGTGGTGCCTACAGCATTCACTCTTTTGACGATCACTTTGCCACATTTCCATTTTCCTACTGAGAAGAATATACTGGACTTGGACTCCAAACAAAAGTGGCTCTACCCACATGATTTTGTCCACCATGATTCTCAACTCATTCTCTGAAAAACATGGATTTTTGGTCTGTGATATGACTAAATTAAAGTGAGTGACAGTGACTAACTAAACAAGACAAGTGATATTGAGGGAAAAAATAAGAAAAAGTGTGTGAAAGGTGTTAAATGGGATGAGGAAAAAATGGCTGCCTTAGGTAACAAAAATGCAAAAATGATGTGTGGTCTCTGTCTTGCTGTGCTGCAGTAGAGAGGCAAAGGATCACGGTCTGGAATAGGGTTTGTTTTATAGCATGATTTGCAGGTGTGTCCACTTGGCCAATGGATGTCAGCTTTGTTGTTTTTGAATCTGTTTAATGGGCACTTTTCTGGTGATTTGCTGAGAGCATACCGTGACAGCTGGCTGCTGTCAACTAACATCTGTAAGGGGGTCGCCATGTTAACTGTGTTTTTAGAATTGACTCAGAGGTTGGTTGCGGCTATGACGGCAACAGAGTACACACCGCCAACATTGCAGCCCAGCACAACACTGGCAGGCAGAAAGATGTTGACATGGTTGGCAGTGCAATCTGAAAAACATTTTAATACAGCAGGAGAGAGATAGCTGGCACAGTGGTCTTTTTGGGATCGCCATGGCGGCAGATTGGCAGTCCGACAACCAAACTAGTATTCGGGCCCTAAAACAACCCAGGACACAATTGTAAAACTAGTGAGAAAAAATAAATTAATAGGGATGTGTATGTATACACAAAGTGTTCTAATGACATGTGGGGTGCTTTTCTGGCACACCATACACAAGACAGTGTTGGATAACAAATGAAGCAAATCAAATATGTGAATGAGATCAAAGAGTACAGTAAAGAAAAAACGTCCAATGGGGAATCAGAAGGCTTGACCTCCGAGAACTTGAGAAGAGCATATGAACTTATAGGTAGGTAAAAAATGCCTGAGAGCAGGGGGGTTTGGGAACCGAAGAAAAATACTCCAAATGGTATTTGTCAGTTGCCCTGCAGGAACTCACCCAGTTGGCTTAATTCCCACCATCTCTTCATATTCACTAAAAGTTGATGTTGCATACACTGTCAAGAGATGGGCATCACAATCTATATGATATCCACATTTTCTAAAATATTATCATGTATCACCATCATCAAGGATAAGTACCAATGTGGGTACATGGTCAGCAAGGGTTTAACAACAATTTAATCCAAATATCCAATGAAATCAAATGGATAACTATGCAAATTTGAGTGAATATGTTTGCATATCATAGAGAGAGGCGGCCTACATTGTTATAATTCAGTAGAAATGCCAATCATTCAAAATGCTGTAACTTACTCTTATACACTAGGTTTCTCAGTTATTAAAGTGTTTTATGGATCTCATAGCATCATAGACCTACGTCTATCAACTACATTATCAAATTGCACAAAACAATATATGCATCCTGATGAGATCGTGAACAAGACCCGCTTCTATTCAAAACGTGTTGGAGTGTTGCTCTGTTACAAAATAAAGTAGCTCTATAACTTACAGACTGGAATGCGGCAGCTTATTATCTTTTTGTTGTGGTAATGGCAAAGAATTAGCTTGCACCTCCAAAAGGTGTCCACAAAAAGTATTTTCAAAACAACAGTCGAGAAGAGGTGCACATGGTCTGGTGCCCTACTACCCCATGGCACATGAATAGTGTACCCGGGTATACACAGAATACAACAAACAAAAGCGACCACAGCACACAAAGCATATATAGTAGTTGAACACAAGTGCAATCTATGATGAAGCAAATCCGTTGTTGAATAGTACAGTATTCTTCTTTGTATTTCAGAAAATCGTTTATTTGGATCAATAGTAGTAAGTCAAAGAATACAGTCAGTCAAGCACAGCCAACACGTGTTTCATCACACAGTGGCTTTTTCAAGGCTGTAAAAAATATATTGTACAGAGGTTTTAACTAGAAATAGTTTTACTGAAAAAGCGTAGGTTAAAGAAAATTGCAGATTTGCCAGGTTACATGCCAAAGTGACTGATTGTGTAAAAACGTAAAAATACATATGTGTGTGCATGAGAGAAAGTAGGCGAATGGGAAAATATATATTAAAAAACGTGTTATTAGAACGTAGAAAATGTTCACTGAGACCCATAGTGTTCAGAGAAACCAAGCCCCAAACGTGTTTAAGATAAAATAACTTACGAGACAAAGTGTGTACAGAGCAGCAGGTGAGTAAAAAGATAGCGTAGAGTAGTAGGATAAGCAGGCCTACCTAGACTGGAGACAAATAGATAGAACATCAAATTTGGACTGATGAAGTAAGGAAATTGCAGTGAGGACTGGGAAGAGAAAGATATAAAGGAAACATTAATTAATAAGGGAGGTGAGCGATGAGGTAAGTGGACCTAGAAGAAAACATGACAAAAGCAAGTACTGAAAGGTAAAGGTACTTGTATCCTATCTTTTGATAGAAAAGGAGGTATGTGTTTTCAGTGTCTGTGTCTGTAAGCATGTGTAGACACCAATAGTTAGTATAGGCCAAATGTACGCAGGTAGTCGAGTCCTGAGTCCTGAGTAAGCGACAAGTCCAAGGACCTTGTTAAATCCTGTAAAAAGACACTATGAGGTGTAAAAGTAGCAGACTATTTAGCAAGGACAAGAGGTAGTAGTAGTCCGATCCAATCACCATATCGGTAAAGAACATGCTGTCAGAAAAATAAAGTACGATAATTTGTTAGCCTGATGTGACCTGGTAGCAATCACCAAGTGAAAAGGTTAATTGAAAAACAGACCTACGATGCCAAGTTCAAGGCAAAGTCTAGACAAACGTGCCCTAGCAGCTGGAATAAATTTAAAATAGAAGAATAAAATAGAAGAATATCTAGTGTCGGAAGTCAGGGGGCTAAGCTGTGACCCTCAAAGGTAGGTATGTACACGCCAATACGATGCATGTGTTCAAAACGCTATGCATTGAAAGAGGTGCCAATGCTAGCAAACAAAGTAACAACAAGGCTGTAAAAATGACTGGTACGGTGAACGGTCAAATCGAGTCAAGCGAAAGGCCCATCCAAAGTAGTAAAAGTACTCCTATGGTGCCCCGCCAAAGATCGTTTTATGCCAATGTGCAAAACTAGATCAAACATACTAAAAGAATGATGATTCGTCAATGTAAGGTATATACAATGACAAAGCTCAAAGCCATAAACTAGGAACGGTGGGCAAAGCTTACCTGAAAGTAGTAATTAATTGTGCGCCACTACATTGAAAAGATACATTGAACTAAGAAAGGTCCCCCGGGGATTGCGAGTTATCATTTTCCCTTCCTTTGATGACCTTGATCCAGACCTCTTAGGGGAATGGGAACATCTTATCTCCTCCCCATCTATCAGGATGATGAGTATACTGATAAAACATGCAGACAGGAAAAGGGATAAACTTCTGATAGATATTGCTTCTTTGCAACAAGATATCAAGAATTTGAATCTGACGGAAGCAAAGGACAAAAACGATAATATCCTTAAAGAAATACTTCACGAACACCAACTCTACATCAAAGACAAAAAACAAAAAAAAGCTCATAAGGGAAGAGAACAACTATCTTAATGGCCGCATTTACACATTTGCACGCAAGTTTGGCCAGGTTAAATTTGACAGTCACTCTAAAACTTCCAATACTCACTCTATCAACATATTGGCCCCAAACAGTATGACGGACGTTTCAAGCATCTCCAGCAGTGAATCAGTTCATCCGACCGAAGGGACCTCGGGCAATATGCCAACACCTGGGAGTACCCAGACATCCTCTTTTTTAGAGGAATTGTCGAGCTACAGAAAAGGCAAACGGCAAAAGTACAACCGACCAGGCCCAAACCCAAAACAATCACAAGAGGAGGAAAGAAGTATAGGCTCGGACAAAAGGGAAGGCGCAACAACACGCTCGGTTGCGAGAAATCAGCGAACATGAGTGCAAGTTCCATACCATGCCACAATACTACCGATCATGACACTGTTCAAGTTATCAATCTGTCCTCCTCTGTTCTTTCCCAAGATGAAATAAATATATTGAGCAAAGGCCTTGGTTTTTGTCCTGTCTCTAGACCTGACTATAACGGTATACACATTGATTTATTCAAATACATGCGTTGCCTTAAACTTAAGAAGTTCTTCGTGGACAAACCAGGTTACAACATGAACTCTGTTACATCTTTACCTAGTTGCAACAAAACAATCAGGGACATGCAGGACATTCATACGATCATGTATCTTGGCACTCTGACTTCTTCTACTCCTAGTCTTGATGAACTTCTGGAACACTTAAACATACAGCCAAATCTGGATCTAAACAGTGGACTTAGACCCAAATCCACCTTCATGCCCACCTTACCACCAGATAACAACATAGATATCTTTTACAAAGCAGTTAGTGCAGATTTCTTTAATCTGGAGGATAAACATAGAACTAGTGGCCTTAGATACAGAAATAATCTCAGTCCGACAGAACTGAAAGCACTTAAGCAACTCTCCTCCTGCACTAACCTTGTAATAAGGGAGGCTGATAAGGGTGGGAATGTGGTATGGATGGACAGAAGTGACTATGGTGGTCATTACAACCCTGGTGGACGGTGTTAAAGCTGCGGAAATACCGCAAACAGGGCGGTGAAAAAAAAAAGGGAATTATGGCCCTGGCGGTAACCGCCAACAAAGACAGCCACTTTAACACACCGCCCGCCACGGCAGTACAGACAAGCAGCACGGCGGTCACCGCCAACAGACAGGCAGGAGACAATGTACCGCCCACACTATTACAACCCGCCAATCCGCCACCTTTTCCGGGGCGGATTCACTGTGGATAAAAACACGGCAGAAACAGCTTTTGCTATGGGAAAACGCTCACCTCAACATACTCCACGAGGAAGGAGGACACCATGGAGGCCGAATTACAAATCTTACCTGCCCTTGTCTTTCTGCTCCTCTACGACCAACAGCTACGTAGGCGCCGAAGACACCGGTGAGTACTGCATCTACGACACGGGGGAGGGAGGAGGCAAAAGTTAGGGGGACACCCACCAAACACCCCCACCCTCGCATATTACAACATACACACCAATGCATTCACAAAAATCACAGTAACAACCCACAATCCCCCCGGAAGAATGAAAAGACAATACGAAATTCGGTCAAACATTGTAATGTGCCAATATACATGTCATACAAAAATATACATATATATAAATCTCAAAATCACTCTTATTTACACATGCAATCCGAGAAGTAGTGCAGATATGTACACAACAATGTCTGTGCACCAACAGTCCAAAAATGCATGGGCGAGGCCCACAAACTATACCTGACCAAAATCGGAGAGAACACTGCCGGGGCATCAGATAGAAACACTACAGGCACCTCAGGGGGAAGGGAAGGGGGGGCACCTCAGCCAGATGAATGCGAAGCCAGATCCACGACGGGCTCCATGCCCATTGATGTATCCTGGGGAGTGCAAAGCCACAGTCTCTCAAAACTCTACAGTGGGTGGGTTGCCCACTGTGCCATCCTGGGGAGTGCAAAGCCACAGTCTCTCAAGTCTATACAGTGGGTGGGTTGCCCACTGTGCCATCCTGGGGAGTGCAAAGCCACAGTCTCTCAAGTCTCTACAGTGGGTGGTTTGCCCACTGTGCCATCCTGGGGAGTGCAAAGCCACAGTCTCTCAAGTCTCTACAGTGGGTGGTTTGCCCACTGCTTTATCCTGGGGAGTGCAAGGCCACAGTCTCTCAAGTCTATACAGTGGGTGGTTTGCCCACTGTGCCATCCTTGGAAGTGCAAGGCCACAGTCTCTCAAGTCTATACAGTGGGTGGGTTGCCCACGGTGCCATCCTGGGGAGTGCAAAGCCACAGTCTCTCAAGTAGATGCAGTTCTCTACTGGTACTGGGGGGGACAGGTGCCCAGACTGGATGAGTCTCCCCGTGAAAGTTCATGTCCTGTCACTGTCCCAGCTGCACATGGGAGAAGGATGCCTGATGTGGCGGCCTTTTCATTCCTACACGGTGCATGCCCTGTTCAGCGGTGCTTTGCCATGGCGGTCTTTGCCCTGTTCAGCGGTGCTTTGCCATGGCGGTCTATGGACTGTTCAGCGGTGCTTTGCCATGGCGGTTCTGGACTGTTCAGCGGTGCTTTGCCATGGTCGTCTATGGACTGTTCAGCGGTGCTTTGCCATGGTGGTCTATGGACTGTTCAGCGGTGCTTTGCCATGGCGGTTCTGGACTGTTCAGCGGTGCTTTGCCATGGCGGTCTATGGACTGTTCAGCGGTGCTTTGCCATGGCGGTCTATGGACTGTTCAGTGGTGATTTGCCATGGCGGTTCTGATACGGACATTGGTGTGTGGCATGACGATCTATACACTGGGCATTGGTGTGTGGCATGACGTTCTCTCCAATGAGCATTGGTGGGTGGCATGACGTTCCATCATTGCCCAGCGGGGCTGTGGCATCCGGGCCCCTCCTGTGCTGTGACTCCGGCGGTGGTCTCCTGACAAGTGACGATACTTGGGCCCTCCTGGGCTGTGACTCCGGCAGTGGCGGTGGTCTCCTGACCAGTGACGATACTTGTGCCCTCCTGGGCTGTGACTCTGGCGGTAGTCTCTGGACCAGTGACGATACTTGGGCCCTCCTGGGCTGTGACTCTGGCGGTGGTCTCCTGACCAGTGACGATACTTGTGCCCTCCTGGGCTGTGACTCCGGCGGTGGCGGTGGTCTCCTGACCAGTGACGATACTTGTGCCCTCCTGGGCTGTGACTCTGGTGGTAGTCTCTGGACCAGTGACGATACTTGGGCCCTCCTGGGCTGTGACTCCGGCGGTGGTCTCCAGACCAGTGACAATACTTGTGCCCTCCAGGGCTGTGACTCTGGCGGTGGTCTCTGGACCAGTGACGATACTTGTGCCCTCCTGGGCTGTGACATCCGGTGGTGGCAGTGGTCTCTGGACCAGTGACGATACTTGGGCCCTCCTGGGCTGTGACTCCGGCGGTGGCGGTGGTCTCCTGACCAATGACGATACTTGTGCCCTCCTGGCCTGTGACTCCGGCGGTGGCGGTGGTCTCCTGACCAGTGACGATACTTGTGCCCTCCTGGGCTGTGACTCTGGCAGTGGTCTCTGGACCAGTGACGATACTTGGGCCCTACTGGGCTGTGACTCCGGCGGTGGTCTCCGGACCAGTGACGATACTTGTGCCCTCCAAGGCTGTGACTCTGGCGGTGGTCTCTGGACCAGTGACGATACTTGGGCCCTCCTGGGCTGTGACTCCGGCGGTGGTCTCCGGACCAGTGATGATACTTGTGCCCTCCTGGGCTTTGACTCCGGCGGTGGTCTCCTGACCAGTGACGATACTTGTGCCCTCCTGGGCTGTGACCCTGGCGGTGGTCTCTGGACCAGTGATGATACTTGTGCCCTCCTGGGCTGTGACTCAGGCGGTGGCGGTGGTCTCTGGACCAGTGACGACGGTGCTGGCGGTTGTGTCTGGACCGCCGGAAATGATGGCGCACTTCTCCGCCTTGACACTCACAACAGGCTGGGCAGACTTCCTCTGGACCTTCCCCACCTTTGTTGGAGTTACAGCTGACTCACCAATCCCCTTCGAACCAATGTCACTTGTTGTCCCACCAGGAGTCTTAACACGGTCCCGTCGTCCACTCTCCAATTTTAGAGCCTTTACAGGGGGTGGGCTGCCAGTGCCGTGGCTCCGGGTCCTACTGCCTGCCCTGGTGGCCGGTGCACTCCACAAACCTTGAACAGGCACCAGTGGTATTGGAGGCTTTTTGGCTGAGGCGCTACGACGGGACTGATGAATTGGAGGGTGGGGGCAAAAAGGTCAATTTGACATAGGGACAGTTTCTGACGGACACTGGGATGGGTAGCTGGAGGGGGTCTGGGAGTGGAGGAAGAGAAGCTGGTTGTAGGAGGTGTCACTTTAGGTGTTTTGGGTGCAGGTACTGGAGGCTGTCGTGAGGTGGATGGATGTTGGGTGAGTGATTGCCGGCGTTTGTGTACTTTGGGAGGGGGCGTCACTGACACACTGGGAGAGGACACAGGGGACGTGTAAATGGGAGTGGAGGTGGTGAGTGCAGGTGAGCGGCTTGTGGTGCTGGGTGTCCTGGTGCGAGTCCTAGTGCCTGTAGATGTGGTGCATGTAGGTGTGTGTGTAGACGAGACTGGGAGGGAGGAGGGAGAAGAGGAGGAGGGGGACACAGTGGAGACAGTGGATGTTGCTGTGTCTGTATGTGGGTGAGGCTTGCGTGAGTGCCTGTGGTGTGTGTGGTGCCTATGTTTGCTTGAGCTACTTGTGTGTGTTGACTTGTGTGCATGCTGGTCTGTAGGTGTGCTTGGGATGGGCTGGGGTACAGGGGATTGGGTCTGGGTGGAGGAAGTTGGATGGGGGAGGCTGGACACAGGGACAATTGCTGCCATCAGTGCTGAGGCCAGAGATTGCAGGGTTCGCTGAAGGACAGCCTGACCAGAATGAATGCCCTCCAGGAATGCATTACCGTGTTGCAACTCTCGTTCTACACCCTGGATGGCATTCACAATGGTAGACTGCCCAACAGTGAGTGACCTGAGGAGGTCAATGGCCTCCTCACTGAGGGCAGCAGGGGTGACTGGGACAGGACCTGAGGTGCCTGGGGCGAAGGTGATGCCCACCCTCCTGGGTGAGCGGGCACAGGGCGAACGCTGAGGGGCTGCTGGGAGGGAGGTGCTGGTAGGGGAGGTGGTGGATGTACCTGTAGAAGTGGGGCGCACAGATGGTGCCGCCACCACAGGGGAGCTCCCATCGGCGAACGAGTTCCGTGTCGCTGGTTGGTGATCCGGTGGCTGACGTGAAGCTCCCCTCGCCCTCCGTCCCACTGGTGCATTCAGAGTCTGTGGTGTGGCCCTCCATGGCCATGTGGGATGCAGCTCCCTCGTGCTCCGGTGCCACTGTACCTCCGCCTGATGATGCTGATGTACAAAAGGACAGGGAGAGCAGGAAAAGGGGGGGGAGACAGAAGAAAGAGAGTTTTAGTGCATAGCATTCCGCTACCGTTGGCGGACAAGACAGACGCAGCAGCCCCCTGCATTACGCCGTGCTCCTGCACTCTGCACATGCTATTTCTGGGATATGGCCTACATGGCAATGGTGGACATGTGCGCACATGGATGCCACAGGGGCAACTATACCTCAACTTGGCACTCTGGTGAGGTGGGGTAGAGTGCCACATGGCCTACATTACGGAGGGGCCTTGCCTACCGAATTCGCCCTGGCCTAGGGAGACCCACAGCCCACCTCCCCACCCAGACCCCTCCACTGCACGCAAAGTCCGCAGAATGAGGTTGTACTCACCCCCTTGTGTCTGCTGTGATGTCCTCAAGCGCCCATCCAACTCCGGGTAGGCCACCGCCAGGATCCAGAACATCAGGGGGGTCATGGTGCGACGGTCACCCCTCCCACGTTGGAAGGCCATCCCCAGCTGAGCCTCCGCCGTCTTCTTGCTGCAGCGGTGAATGTCCTCCCATCTCTTCCGGCAGTGGGTGCCCCGTCTCTGGTGGGCCCCCAGGGTCCGGACCTCCTTGGCGATGGCACGCCAAATGTCCCTCTTTTGGTGGGCGCTGACCTACATGACATGCACAAGGGAAGAGGTACGGTCATTACCAACTGCACCGTCAATGTGAGTGGCCCCCTCCCTACTCTGGCCATGTGGCCCATTCATTCCCATGCATAACTGTTCAATGTACTCTGCCCCCTTCCCTCTTCCACCCAGCCCTCTCCACCCAGGCCTAGCCCATACAACGTGCTCCATCTGTACTAACCTGTTGGTATGGAGGACCATAGAGTAGCGTGTACTGGGGGAGGACCCCATCCACAAGTTTCTCCAACTCCTGTGCAGTGAAGGAAGGGGCCCTTCCTTCACTGCACAGGCATCGGCCATCGTCGCTTCCAGACCGAGGTCACAGCAGCACTAGCAGTGTAGGTCCTCTCCTGTCGAAGGTCAGGTATCTAGTGATTGAACAGATAGAAAATGGCGGTGACGTCCGCAGCAGTGACGTCCGTGGCGGTGCGCATCATCACCGCCAGCGCACCTGTTCATTGGCTCCTGGGACCCATAGGGTCCAATGTTAACCAATGCAGCATTGCGCCGCGGTCTACGACCGCCTACCGCGACGGTGTGCAACGCCAGCGCAGTTACCCCACAATCCCATTGTCCCAGTTTAGAGGTCAGGCATCCGCCATTTCAGGGGCCCACATGGCTTCATTTACTACTGTGTCACACATAGCTAGGCCTACAGTCAACACACATACAGGAAGGGTTTTGTGTCTGGTGTAGTCTTGTGTGTAACAGTGGGTACATACCTGGATGAATAATGACTGGTTCTTCGCTGTTGTCCTTCGTAGGCACCGTCAGCTGGGACATATGAGAAGATGGCGGAATCCTCCGGTGTACCGACCGCTGGTGGACCTGTTGACAATGGAAGAAAGACATGTCATCGTCACCTACAGGTTTGACCGTGCCACTATCCAGGAACTATGTACCCAGTTGGAGCCAGACCTGATGTCACCGATCCGCCATCCGACTGGAATCCCCCCTGACGTGCAGGTGCTGTCAGTGCTCCATTTCCTTGCAAGTGGGTCATTTCAGACAACAGTGGCCATGGCACCAGGGATGTCCCAGCCTATGTTTTCCAACGTCTTGTCCAGAGTGTTGTCTGCCCTGCTGAAACACGTAAGGAGATTCATCATATTCCCTCAGGTGGAGGATTTACCTACAGTGAAAGGTGACTTCTATGCCCTTGGACATATCTCCAACGTCATAGGTACCATTGATGGGACCCATGTAGCTCTGGTCCCCCCCGCAGGAGTGAACAGGTGTACAGGAACAGGAAGAGTTATCATTCTATGAATGTCCAGATGGTCTGTTTGGCAGACCAATACATCTCGCAGGTAAATGCTATGTTCCCTGGCTCAGTGCATGACGCCTACATCCTGCGCAATAGCAGCATATCTGATATGATGGGTCAATTCCAGAGGCACCGTGCATGGCTATTGGGGGACTCTGGTTACCCCAACCTTTCCTGGCTATTGACCCCAGTGAGGAATCTCAGGACCAGGGTAGAGGAACGGTACAATGATGCCCATGGGCTGACTAGGAGGGTTAACGAACGCACCTTCGGCCTCCTTAAGGCCAGGTTCAGGTGCCTCCATATGACAGATGGATCCCTATTCTACTCACCGAAGAAGGTGTGCGACATCATCGTCGCCTGCTCCATGCTCCATAATTTGGCATTGCGATTCCAGGTGCCATTTCTGCCCATGGGCGGACTAGGAGGGTTAAAGAACGCACCTTCGGCCTCCTTAAGGCCAGGTTCAGGTGCCTCCATATGACAGGTGGATCCCTATTCTACTCATCGAAGAAGGTGTGCGACATCATCGTCGCCTGCTCCATGCTCCATAATTTGGCATTGCGATGCCAGGTGCCATTTCTGCAGGAGGATGATCCAGATGACGGTGTTGTAGCAGCTGTGGAGCCTGTGGAGCCTGTGGACAGTGATGAGGATGAAGCTGCGGAAGAAGAAAACGACAACAGGGATTCAGTCATACAGCAATATTTCCAGTGACACACAGGTCAGAACATTTTCTGCTTTAACATTACATTAACTTTCACACGTCTACCTCTATCCTATACCTACATTTCACTCACTATTTGTTAATTGAGTTGTACCCTGCCATTTCAGTTTCACAAGTGTGGTAACCTACGTGTCAACTGCTTGCATCCTTCAAGGGCTTGTGATGTGTGACATAGGTATGTTAGCCTTACAATGGGTAACCCATTATGACCCTGTGATTGATAATACAAAGTACCAAATCATAGACTGACTCCAGATTTTTTGGTGTTTCAAGGGTGTTTATTTAAGTGCTCAAAAAATGAAGGGGGGTTGTAAAATGGTGATGGGTGATGGGGCGGGAATGTCCATGGCAGAGTCCAGTCTATTAGTCTCACAGGTGCACTGCTGATCTGGGCATAGGAAGTGGAGCTGGGGCAGTTCGAATATGGACAGGGTAACAAAGTGGGACAGTGGGAGGACAATCAGGGTGGTCTTATTTCCTGGCGGGGTCTTGCCATCTTGCTCTGTCCTGTTCCTGGATCTCAGGGACCGCTTGCGTGGTGGTTGTCCGTCTGCAGGGGGTGGGGTGCTGGTGTGGTGGTCCTGTGGCGGGGCATCCTATCCACTAGCGCCGGCAGAGGTGGTGGGCAGTTCATCGTCGTGGCTAGAGTCAGGGGCCCCTTGGAGTGCTACGGTGTCCCTCAAGGTCTTTTGAATGTCCGTCAGCACCCCTACGATGGTGCCCAGGGCGGAGCCGATGGTCCTGAGCTCCTCCCTGAACCCCAAATACTGCTCCTCCTGCAGGCACAGGGTCTCCTGCAACTTGTCCAGGACCGTCGCCATTGTCTCCTGGGAATGGTGGTATGCTCCCATGATGGAGGAGAGGGCCTCGTGGAGAGTTGGTTCCCTTGGCCTGTCCTCCCTCTGTCGCACAGCAGCCCTCCCAGTTCCCCTGTGTTCCTGTGCCTCCGTCCCCTGGACCGTGTGCCCACTACCACTGCCCCCAGGTCCCTGTTGTTGTTGAGGTGGTGGGTTACCCTGGGTGCCCTGTAGTGGTGGACACACCGCTGATTGACCTGTCCTGGGTAGGGAGGTTTGGGCCCGCTGGGTGGGTGCTGTGCTGGTGTTACCAGAGGGTGGCAGCTCGGTGTTGGGCTGTGGCTGGGCAAGGGGAACCGACTGTCCTGAGGCCCACGATGGTCTGGGCTGGTCATCAAGATCCAGTGGGACAGAGCTGCTGTCGTCACTGTGGGCCTCTTCTGGGGGTGGAGGGGTGTTGTCTGGACCCTCTGGTGTGGTGACATTCCTTCGGGTTCCTGCAGGGGTATGAGAACATGATTTTGCATGTGTGTGTTTCATGGTGTGCAATGGGTGGGTGTTTGTGTATCCCAGTGCAAGCATTCCTGTGTGGGGGCTTGTGTGATGATGGTTGGGGGGGTGTTCTGGGTATGTGCAGTGAGCATGCTTTAGTGAGGGGTGCCCATGCTTAGTTGTGTCATGCAGGGCCTGCTGTTGGGATGGGTGGTTTGTGTTATGGGTACATTACTGAGGATTTGGGGTGATAGGGGAGGTTGTGAGGGTGGGGGTGTGTGATAGCATGCAGGTAGGGTGGGGGATGTGATAGTTAAGATTTGACTTACCAGTGTCCCATCCTCCACCGACTCCTCCGAGGCCCTCAGGATGCAAGATGGTCAAGACTTGCTCCTCCCATGTTGTTAGTTGTGGGGGAGGAGGTGGGGATCCGCCGCCAGTCCGCTGCACCGCGATGTTGTGCCTGGATACTGTGGAACGCACCTTCCCCCGTAGGTCATTCCACCTCTTCCTGATGTCCTCCCTATTTCTTGGGTGCTGTCCCACGCCGTTCACCCTGTCCACTATTCTGCGCCATAACTCCATCTTCCTGGCTATTGATGTGTGCTGTACCTGTGAGCCAAATAGTTGTGGCTCTACCCGTATGATTTCCTCCACCATGACCCTGAGCTCCTCCTCGGAGAAGCGGGGGTGTCTTTGGCGTGACATGGGGTGGTGTGTGTGAGGTGTGGGGTGGTGTAGTGTAGTGGTATGTGGTGTTTTGTGCGTGGATGTTGTGTGGGTGATGGTGTTGTGTGCCTCTGTGTGATGGGGTTGTCAATAGCTGTGCTCTCTCTCTGGCCTTCTCTCAGAATTTCTGGTTGTAGGTGTTTGTGGGTGATGTGGGTGTGTGTTTTATATTGTGTTGGGTGTGTGGGAGTGGTGTTTGTATGTGTATCAGGTGTGTGTATTTGGAATTGTCCAATGTGGTGGTGTTTTGTAGATGTGTGTGTATTTTGAGCGCAGCGGTGTGTACCGCCAATGGAATACCGCGGTTGAAAGACCGCCGTGTGGATTTGTGGGTCGTAATAACATGGGCGTGTTTCTGTTGGCGTGGAGGTGGAGGATTTGTTTCCGCATGTTTATCGCTGACCTTTGGTGTGGCGAGGTTGTGTGGGTGTCTGAATTTCGGCGGATTCCGTGATGTGTGTCATAATAGCTGTGGCGGTCTACCGCCGCGGTGTATTGGCGGTCTTCTGGACGGCGGTAAGCGCCTTATACCACCAATGTTGTAATGACCCCCTATATGTCTGAAATCAACCGACAACTAGGGGATGCACAGGCATACATACGCCTTCCAGACAATCCCCTGCCTAGGATTACTAAGGAAATAGGTAACAGACTGTCTCATTGGGAGAACCAATGTCTCATCTCAGAACATGAGTTTAGATACATGCACAACACTACACCCCGAGCACCATGTATCTACATACTACCTAAAGTTCACAAATCGGGAACCTTCCCTCCAGGTAGGCCTATCATCTCAGGTATAGGTTCACCCATGGAACACATTTTCGAATACATTGACTCTTTCCTACAACCATTGGTATGCAACTTACCTTCCTACATCCAGGACACAAGAGATTTGTTATCTCACCTAGAGGACATTGACTGGACTGAAGATTGTTGCTTCGTCACCTTAGATGTAAACTCACCTTACACGTCTATCCCATTGGAACGTGGACTAGAGACTCTGTCAATGGCACTCTCTAGCAGAGATGCAACACTCCATGAAAACACCAACATGTTACTTCACCTCACATGACTAGTTCTAGAGAACAATTGAGAGTGACTGGTACAAACAGTCCCAAGGAGTGGCAATGGGAGCAAAATTCTCACCTTCATATGCTAATCTGTACATGGGTCAGTTTGAAAAACAACATCTTTGGACTGACTCCCCTCCTACCATCACACAACATATTCTCTTCTGGGGAAGATACATTGATGATATCCTTACCATTTGGACTAGAAATAGACAGGACCTAGATACGCTTATAGACCATTTGAACAACAACAATTTTACCTGGCTTTTACACATTAGGTAGATTGTGACCATATTGAGTTCCTTGATCTTCTCCTATATGTTACCAACAACAACATCTTTTCGAGAATATACAGAAAACCCACTGCATGCAACTCCATTCTACATGCACTTAGTGCACACCCCAGTGCTCAGATTAAGGCCATCCCATATGGCAAAATTATAAGAACTAGATGTAACTGCAGCGATAATTAGATTTTTTCGCAAGTATTGGGACTAATGGCTCAACGCTTCCGCAATAGAGGATACTCAGAAGAAACAGTCTCCAAGGCCAGCAAACGTGCACTTTCCAAACAACGAGACACTCTACTCATTAGGGGACACAAAAAATCCAGAACTAATAAGAGAAGGGATATTTTCCTTATTACTAGATTTAGGGCCATATGTACCAACGCATTTTCCCATAGACACAGAATGGATAAAACCCTTTGATACATCTTGCCCTTAGTCCTGCCAGTAATCTATTATTTCGTATACTCAAGAAACACTGGCATCTGTTACTTCTGGATACGAGGCTTGGGACGGTTATAGGTAAGACAGCATCCATTACCCATAGTAGGGGCCGCACTTTGAGAAACATTTTTTGTCCTAGATACATAGCGCCTCTTCCACAAACTCACCCTCAACAAACCTGCTGTTTACCCAACAAGCCTGCTGGTTTCTATAAATGCGGTTGCTGCATCTCGTGTCAGTTTGCACTAAATAGGACCATGACGTTCACATATAACACAGGAATAACCTACCATGTCACACAGTTTATCAACTGCAACACGAAATACACAGTCTACTGCATCATATGCATCTGTGGATTGGTTTATGTGGGAAGTACTATTCGCCCTCTAAAAGAACGCATCCAGGAACACATTAGAGCAATCAGGAATTACAACCCCAGCTATCCCCTTGCCGGACATTTCAATTTGCAACATGATGAGTCTAATATCCCTGGTATCAGATTCCATGGCATTACCAAATTCACTACATCACCTAGGCTGGAAGATAGGACTAAAGAACTGCGAAAATGTGAAGCAAAATGGATACTCAAACTATGAGCTGTGGTAAAGGGTATAAACATCGACAGGGAACTTCATGTATTCCTGACTTAGAAATACACCGTATTGTTATGCACCATGAGGTTTCACCCTGTTATAATACACAGGTGTATATACATTATGTAAAACTGACATTCTCTTCTACGGATCTCACATATTTGTCTGTATATGTAATGTAACAACATAATGTAACCACTCATACAACATAACTGCACAGGGCCTTGTGTTGTATCTTTTCAAATTTTATGACGTTCTTTGTTTGACTTAGTTTCAACTATGGCTCTCCAAGTATATACAATGCTCTATCTGTTACTCTATGAACTTATTAGGGTCATAATATTTGCACACTATCATTCTCATTTACTCACCTTGCATAACTGTTTATAACTATGTGCCTTAACAGTACATATGTACTCACTCACAAAACATAACTGATCAGGAGTTTAGTGTTATATCTCCTCTGAACTATATGAGGTTAATTGTTTACTTTAATCCTAACTTTGGCACTTCACACCTATTTGTTGCAATTTTTTGTGACCTTTTTTCTATCCACTGGCTTCTTTCTTCTATCTTCATTACTTCTTTCCTTTTTTTTTCTCTTACTACTTTATCCTTTTTCAGATTTCACTTACAGACGTATTTCCCCTTAATACTCTTTGCCCGACTCCCTTACTATTATTATTACTATTATTTTTATTATTATTTTTTCCATCATTCAGCCTTCGGTTCCATTGATGGCTGCTACTTGAACCCATTTTCTTTCTTACGTTACCTTGGACTCTGCTAGATTTGAATCGTAGACTTTTGATCTTCCATTTTAATACTTTTGCCCGTTTATCCTACCTTCCGATCACTTGGCATTTCTTTTCAAATATGGCCGCCGTTCTAACTTGCTTCGTTCAGGAGTCATTTCGCGTCTCAGTCCTTCTTTTATTTCCATTGCTCCAAATGCTACTTATTCTAGACGCATACTGAACTCTATCAGACTTGACACCGGAACCGCTACAGTGTATACTTAATTACTACTTTCAGGTAGGCTTTGTCCATCGTTCCTAGTTTATGGCTTTGAACTTTGTCATTGTATATACGTTACATTGATGAATCATCATTCTTTTAGTATGTTTGATCTAGTTTTGCACATTGGCATACACGATCTTTGGCGGGGCACCATAGGACTACTTCTACCACTTTGGATGGGCATTTTGCTTGACTCGATTTGACCGTTCACCATACCAGTCATTATTCTATTTTTACAGCTTTGTCGTTACTTTGTTTGCTAGCATTGATCTCATAGGACAGGACTTACCAAGGTCCTTGGACTCGTCGCTTACTCAGGACTCGACTACCTGCGTACATTTGGCCTATACTAACTATTGGTTTCTACACATGCTTACAGACACAGACACTGAAAAGACATACCTCCTATTCTATCAAAAGATAGGCTACAGGTACCTTTACCTTTCAATATTTGCTTTCGTCATGTTTTCTTCTAGGTCCACTTACCTCATCGCTCACCTCCCTTATTATTTAATTTTTCCTTGATATCTTTCTCTTTCCAGTCCTCGCTGCAATTTCCTTACTTCATCAGTCCAAATTTGATGTTCTATCTACTTGTCTCCAGTCTAGGTAGGCCTGCTTACCCTACTACTCTACGCTACCTTTTTACTCACTTGCTACTATGTACACACATGGTCTTGTAACTTATTCTATCTTAAACACGGTTGGGGCTTGATCTCTCTGAACACTATGGGTCTCAGTGAACATTTTCCAAGTTCTTATAACACGTTTTTTAATATATATTTTCCCATTCACCTACTTTCTCTCATGCACACACATATGTATTTTTACGTTTCACAATCAGTCACTTTTGTCATGTCTGTAACCTCACAAATCTGCTATTTTCTTTAACCTATGCTTTTCAGTATAACTATTTCTAGTTAAAACCTCTGTACAATATATTTTTTACAACCTTGAAAAAGTCACTGTGTGACGAAACACGTGTTGGCTGTGCTTGACTGACTGTATTCTTTGACATACTACCATTGATCCGAATAAATGATTTTCTGAAATACAAAGAAGAATACTGTACTATTCAACAATGGATTTGCTTCATCATAGTTTGCACTTGTTTTCAACTACTATATATGCTTTGTGTGCTGTGGTCGAATTTGTTTGTCATCTTTCTGTTGTGGGAATTAAACAAGGGACAATCGGCATACCCCTTCACTGACAGCTGAGTGAACCATCATTACAACCTTGAGACCGTATTCAACGCAGTATATATATATATATATATATATATATATATATGGTTGGAAAAAGGATTATTAGAGGAAGAGGAGTACAGATATAGGGGGTCATTCTGACCCCGGCGGCCAGGGTCGGCGGGAGCACCGCCGACAGACCGGTGGTGCCCCGCAGGGCATTCTGACCGCGGCGGTTCGGCCGCGGTCAGATGTGGGAAACCGCCAGGAACAGGATGGCGGTAGGGGGTGCCGCGGGGCCCCTGGGGGCCCCTGCAGTGCCCATGCCAATGGCATGGGCACTGCAGGGGCCCCGTAAGAGGGCCCCACAAAGTATTTCAGTGTCTGCTATGCAGACACTGAAATACGCGACGGGTGCCACTGCACCCGTCACACCTTCCCACTCCGCCGGCTCAATTCTGAGCCGGCGTCCTCGTGGGAAGGCTGATTTGCCCTGGGCTGGCGGGCGGCCTTTTGGCAGCCGCCCGCCAGCCCAGGGCAAATCCCAAAATACCCTCAGCGGTCTTTCGACCGCGGAGCGGTATTTTGGTGGGCGAACTTCGGCGGGCGGCCTCCGCCGCCCGCCGAAGTTAGAATCACCCCCATAGTTTTTGCCTAAAATTCATAAAAATAGATCAAAGCCACCAGGACGTCCTATAGTAAGTTCCATAGGGTAATTGTTGAAAAACACCTCAAGATTTATAGATATGTTCCTGTTCCCAAATGCCTCAGGTCTTCCATCATATTTGAGAGATTCAATGGACTTTTTTAACAGGATTAATAATATACCTTCGAAGAGTACCTATGTTATGGTCACAGTTGATGTCTCACTCTACACCTCAATCAAACACAAAGATGGACTAAAAGCCTGTCGACATTTCTTAAGATTGAGGTCTGTCAGCCTCCTTGAACACTCAGAAATGTTAATGGAAATGCTAGAGTACTGTCTGACCCATAATGTCTTCATCTTTGATGGCAAATATTATTTACAAGTGCAAGGAACTGCTTTGGGGACGTCATTTGTTCCAACGTATGCAAACCTACTCATGCGCATGTGTGAATCACAAATGGTGTGGCAAGAGAACAATAAAAAAATTTTTAAATCATGTTATTTTGTGGGTATGTTACATTGATGATCTCTTGCTCTTAAGGGAGCCTTTGAAACAGTTCATATCATCTTTAAATGGTAATCCCCAACAGCTAACATTTACATATGAAATGAGTAATCTGGAGATTAGTTTTTTAGACGTTGGGGTATACATCAAGAATGAGAGAGTTTGCACAAAAATGCATAGAAAACCAACGAGTGCAAATAGTTTGTTACATGCAAACAGTGGACATCCAAAGGTGCTGAAGTGGAGTGTACCATATGGGGCATTTTTGAGAGTAAAACGGAATTGTACAGAAGAAATAGAATTAAAAGCCCAAATACATGATATGTACAAGAGATTTCATAAAAGAGGATATCCGAGCTCAGTTCTGAATGATGCATTAAAAAGAGCAATGCAGCGAAAAAAATATGAACTACTAATACCCAGAACAAAAAATTATGATTAAAAAACAAATGAAATATGCTATATTATGTGGTTTGATGTGGATAGTGAGATGACAAAGAAGTTGTTAAAAGACAATTGTAAATTGTTATTATTGGATGAAACACTATCCACATCATTTCCCAATCATCCATTGATTTCGTACAGGAGAGCACCAACGATAGGAGATCATTTAACAAGTAGCTATATGATCCCACAAAAAAGAAATGTCACAAATTGGTTAACCAATAATCGACAATGCTTCTGGAAATGTACAAAACGTAAAGCGTTTACTTATGGAAAAACCATGACACAGTTTACAATATTTGACGGCATAACAATGAAATTTAGTTAAAGAATAAACTGTGAAACTCCATATGTGAATTTATATTTTAGAATGTGCCTGTGGTAAAAAATATGTGGGCAGTAGAGTGAATACATTTAAATTACGTATTCTGCAACACATAAGGGCAAGTAACAATCGTGAGTTAACATACTCTAAGGCAAAACACATATGGGAGCATCATCAAGGTGATCAAAAGGGTCTAAGATACTATGGCATTCAACACATTAAAAAACATGATAGAGGAGGAGATCGTGAACAGAGATTAAGGAGAATGGAATCAAAATGGAATCATCCTAATTGGAAGTGAGATGCCATGGGGTCTAAATATCGATACAGAGTTACATAGACACCTATAAATATAAGAAATTAAGAACAATGTTTGAGAATAGGATGGTCCTTGGAAAAAGTACAAGCAGAATATGACTTTTTGGACACTCTCCAAAGAAAATATTTTAAAAAAATATGTATGTAATAGAAAGAGTGGGAAGACAGATGAGAACAAGAATATCAGATATGTAACAGTATGATTCTTCAAATGTTAGAGCAGTGAAGGACATCCACACCATTGTTTGGAAAGAATAGTCCATTGAACTTAATTTGATGGCCATAGGTGTTAGAAAACTTAGAAGATTCTTGTCCCAACTTTATAGTATTATAGGAGTTACTGATAGATGTTACTTTACCGATACTTGAACCCAACATGGATCAGTTTGGTTAGTAGTTGGTCTTTGCCAGATTGAGCACCTAATTCTGGATGGAATGACTTTTTATTTCCCAGGGTTTTGAGGCAGCATGTATCAATGACTATTGGCAATTTATAAAATGTATCATACAGGGACAGAGACAGAGAAGCCCATGTGTATTTCAAGGATGTTGATTAATGAGTGTGTCATTGACTCCCTAAAGGGTGTCAGCTGCCATACTGCAGTGTGATCTGAAGCCATATTCGTAGTCCAGTAGGAAGTTATTCTTGCTAATCTGATCCTGACGTTGAGTCAAGACTGTTTTTTCATTGGTGGATCTAATGAACAGTAAGTGGGATTTAGGCTGTAGTGGCAAGATTGTCTGGGTTCAGACTGGGCTTTTAAAGGAGAGGAATATGCCCTCTTTTCATAGGCAGACTGAGGTTATTTGCAGACATTCCGTGGATGAAGGAGGAGTTCACAATAATTAGTAGGAGATTTAGGCAGCCTCTAAGGAAGGATTTTGTGATGAATGGTAGAAGAATGTTGATTTTGTAAATAATGGCTTTGATGGACTTGAGTATGCTGGTGAGTTCAGAGTGCAATAGGAGGCTCTCCACTTGAAGGATGATCAATGGTAAAATGAAGGTAGAGTGGAAGTATTTTTGTTGTTCATCATTCTGGTTATAATTTTCTTTATTTCAGTGATGAAGAGGAGATTCTTGGTGTTTCAGTTGTTAATGAATTGTGGGATTGGTCGATCTGTAAGGGGCATTGGTTGTGGAGACCAAGAAACTGCACTGACAGTCACATGTTTTGAGTCAGATGAGAGCATCATAGACTTTGGCCTTTTTCCAATAATTTCTTGTATGCAAATAGAGTGTTCATTCTCTGAGAGTTCTTAGCAGCACTATAGAACTAAGGCCCTCAGTGCAACCCTTGTGGTCGGTGATAAACCGGCGGTAACACCGCCAACAGGCCGGCGGTAAAAATAAATGGAATTATGACCACAGCGGAAACCGCTCACACAGACAGCCACTTTAACACACCAACCGCCACGGCGGTAGCAACAAGCACCACGGCAGTAACCGCCAACAGCCAGGTGGAAGACAATGTACTGTCCACACTATTACAACAGGCCTATCCGCCACCTTTTCTGGGGCAGTACCAACGACATCAAAAGCATGGCGGAAACAGTGCACAGAAGGGAAATGACTCACCTCTGGAGACTGAAGGAAGAACCACACCGCCAGGTAGCCCAAGTTGCAGGTGTTCCCAATGCTTGTCTATCTCCTTCTTCACCATGAATACATACGCCGGCGAAGATGACCACGGTGAGTACTTCCGCCTAGCACACAAGAGAAGAGGGAGGAAAAAGAGAGTGACACGCAACACCCCCAACCCCACCCCCACCCCCAACACCATACACACAAACAGATGCAGTAACATTAGATATCTACCCCGCACTCCTCTGGAATAATGCAAGGACAAAAGGAATTGATTAAAGTTGGTGTAATAAGATAAAATACTAGAAATACATCCTTCAAAATCAAAACAGTATATACATATAAACAAATGGAGGGACACTGTCCAGTCCACAATGTCCATGGGCCAAAGGGCCACATCACATAGGCCAAGGCCCGACTTGAATCCTGCATCAACACGGAGAGAACACTGCAGGGGCATCAGGTCAAAAATACACAGGCACCTCAGGGGGACAGAGAATGGGGGGAACCTCAGCCGGAATATGGAACAACACCACTGGTCCTGGAGGGGGCGACATGCCCATCACATTGTCCTAGGGAGTGCAAAGCCACAGTCACTCAAGTTGGTGGTCTGCCCACTGCTTGGTTCTGGGGAGTGCAAAACCACAGTCTCTCAAGTGGGTGGTCTGCCCACTGATTGGTCCTGGGGAGTGCAAAGCCACAGTCTCTCAAGTGGGTGGTATGCCCACTGCTTGGTTCTGGGGAGTGCAAAACCACAGTCTCTCAAGTGGGTGGTCTGCCCACTGATTGGTCCTGGGGAGTGCAAAGCCACAGTCTCTCTAGTGGGTGGTTTTCACACTGGTTCTGGAGGGGGCATTTTGCCCAGTGTGCTTCATCCTGTGGAGGATGGGGTGAGTTTATGGCTTCTTCCACAGGTCCTGGAGGGGGCTTTGTGCCCAGTGTGCTTCATCCTAGCAAGGAGGGGGTGAGTGGATGACTTCTTCCACTGGTTCTGGAGTGGGCTTTCTGCCCAGTGTGCTTCATCCTGGCAAAGATGAGGTGAGTGGATGGCTTCTTCCACTGGTTCTGGAGGGGGCTTTGCACCCTGTGATGTGATGCAGCACATGGGGAGTGCAGGGTCACAGTCTCTCACCTGGGTGTCACACCCACAGGATTTGCAGGGGCCAGGACACACTACAGTCCATGGAGGTAGGACTACACATTGCCCGCCGGCGGTGACGGCTGCTCAGTGGTGGCAGTGTCGGGGCTGGTGTTGGGGATGCCAGTGGTAGGGGGAGGCTCCTGCCCATCCCCTGCAGCCTCAGAGAGCTGACCACTGGGGCTGCTGCTGCTGGCACTGCTGCAGGCAGTGATGCTGGTGGCGGTGCTGGTAGCGGTGCTGGTGTTGGGGATGGCAGTGGTGGGGGGAGGCTGCAGCCCTTCCCCTGCAGCCTCGGACTGCTGCCCACTGGGGCTGCTGCTGCTGGCACTGCTGCAGGCAGTGATGCTGGTGGTGGTGTCGGGAATTCCTGTGGTGGGGGGAGGCTCCAGCCCTTCCCCTGCAGCCTCGGATGGCTGCCCACTGGGTCTGCTGCTGCTGACACTGCTGCAGGCAGTGATGCTGGTGGCGGTGCTGGTTGTGGTGCTGGTGTCGGGGCTGGCAGTGGTGGGGGGAGGCTCCAGCCCTTCCCCTGCAGCCTCGGATGGCTGAACCGCCATGGTTGGTGGTGGGGGCTCAGATTCTGTCCCTGCACCAGGCCTCCTGGCCTTCCTGTCTGCAGGAGCAGGCCCCTTGCTCTTCCCAGCTTGTGGTGCCTCTTTGTCCTTCACCTTGGCGGCCGATGGTGCCTCCTTGCCCTTGCCCTTCACAGTTAGTGGTGCCTTGTTACCCTTGCCCTTCACAGCTGGTGTGGCCTCCTTGTCCTTCCATTTGGCAGCTGGTGCTGGCACACTGTCAGTGGTTAATTGGCTGGTTCCCTGGAGCCTTTCCCACCTGCAGTAGCTGCCGACACTACTGTGGCTGTGGACTGAGTGGCTGTGGTGCTAGCCCGGGTTCTGACCACCCTGAAAGACGGGGGAAGGGGTAGGGAAGAGGTCAACAGAGGAGAGGAAAAGCTTATTAGGGACACTAGGGCGGGAAGAGGGTGAAGGTCTTTGAGTGGGGGAGGTGAGAGTGGTTGTAGGAGGTGTCAGTCTGATGTGTTTGGGTGCAGGTGCATGGGCTGGATGCTGTTGTGAGGTGGATGGCTGTTAGGTGTCTGAGTGCTTGCGTATGTGTACTTTGGGAGGAGGGGGCACAGACACAGTGGGAGAGGACACAGGGGACATGTGCATGGTTGTGGGGGTGGTGACTGCCAGTGAGGGGTGTGTTTTGATAGGTGTGATGGTGATGGGAGTAGTTGATGAGGATGTAGTGCATGCAGGTGTGAGTGGAGACACTACTGGGAGGGTGGTGGACAGCGAGGAGGAGGGGGACACAGTGGAGGCAGTGGATGTTGGTGTGTCTGATTCTGGATGGTGTTTGTGTGAGTGCCTGTGGGATGATGTGTGGTGCTTGTGTTTGCCTGAGCCACTCCTGTGTGTTGTCTTGGGTGCATGCTGGTCTGAATATGTGCTTGGGATAGGTTGGGGTTCAGGGGAATGGGACTGGGTAGGGGAAGTTGGAGGGGGGAGGCTGGAGACAGGGATAATGGCTCCCATCAGGGAGGAGGCCAAAGCCTGGATTGATCTCTGTTGGGCCGCCATGCCAGAGTGAATGCCCTCCAGGAATGCATGTGTTTGTTGCAAATGGCCTGCCAGCCCCTGGATGGCATTCACTATGGTTGACTTCCCAATAGAGATGGATCACAGGAGGTCACTAGCCTCCTCACTCAGGGCAGCAGGGCTAACTGGGGCAGGGCCTGAGGTGCCTGGGGCGAAGGAGATGCCCACCCTCCTGGGTGAGCGGGCATGGGAAACTCACTGAGAGGATGCTGGGAGGGCAGTGCTGGTACGGGGGTGGCGGCTGTACCTGTAGTTGGGGTGGGCACAGAGGTGTTCAGGGAGCTTCCATTGGAGGAGGTTTCACTGCCCAAACTGTCCCTCCAGTCTCCGCCATGGTGCTCCCCTCGCCCTCCGTCCCACTGGTGCCCTCACCATCAGTGGATTTGGCCTCCTGGGGCCTGTGGAAGGCAGCTCCCTCTGTCAATGGTGTCTCTGCTCCTCCGCCAGATGATGCTAATGCACATAAGGACAGAGTGACAAAACAAAAAGGGGGGATACAAAGGATACAATTGGTCAATGGCTGCATCAACTCCACCGTTGGTGTACACAGCACAGACACACAGGGAACAGGCCTACGCACTATGCAATGCACTACAAGTCACAATACTAGTCACCAGCCCTAGGACAGGCATACCTAGGGCCAATAGCAGCATACCTGAGACCCACAGACCCCTGCCCAGTAGTGAAGGCCTACTAACTTGGTTGGAGGAATTTCACATCAGAACACTGCCCACCATGGGACCTACCATGCAATCTCCAGCCTGGCCTAGGGGCACCCACAGGCCCACATCCCTTACCCGGAGACCACCCCACCACGCGCAAGTAGTATATTGGGAACCTGTACTCACCCCTTGCGGCTGCTGTGATGCCCTCAAATGCCCATCCAGCTCTGGATAGGCCACCACCAGTATGCAGAACATTAGGGGGGTCAGGGTTCGCCGGGCACCCCCTTCCTCGTTGGGAGGCCATCCCCAGCTGGGCCTCTGCCGTCTTCCGTCCCTAGCGTCTCAGGTCCTCCCACCGTTTCCGACAGTGGGTGCTCCGCCTGCCGTAGACCCCCAGGGTCCGCACGTCCTTGCCGATGGCACACCATATACCCTTTTTCCGATGGGCGCTGACCTGCAGAGTTAATAAACATGGAAAAAGGTATCAGCCATACCTTCCGGCCTCTTACACTCATGGCCCACCATATCCCTCACATCCCCTTATGCACAGACATTACCCACCATACATGCAGCATGCTGCCCAGGACCCTTCCACCCCCCCTTACATGAGGCCCTCACACACAGCACTCCATGCATTTATGCTGCGTGCATCGTGCTCCAGGTGTACTCACCTGTTGGTCTGGAGGCCCATACAGCATTCAGTACTGGGGTAGGACCCCATCCACCAGTCTTTCCAACTCCGCAGCAGTAAAGGCAGGGGCCCTTTCCCCAGTGACTCGAGCCATGGTTGGTCGGTTCTAGACACAGGCCACAGCAGCACTTGCACTGTGGGTCCTCTCCTGTTATAGGTCAGGTAGCAAGTGGGAGAACAGATTGAAAATGGTGGTCACATGCACGGTGGTACATACCGTCACCACCGGCGTACATCACCATTGGCCACTGTAGCCCATAGGGCCCATAGACAACCAATGAGGAGTTGCACGGAGGTACTTGACCACCTCCTGCAGAGGCGCACAACGTCAGCAGCATTACCGCATTTCCACCTGTCCATCCACATGGGACAGGCAGACACCATTTCAAGGGGGGGCAGGCCATGGCACATAACTGCGTCACAGTACACATAGGCACCATTTGGGTCAATCCAAAAACAGACTGTTTCAGTCACAACATGCAATGCAGCGTACATTTTGGGTATGTGGAATACTGACCAGATGCTCATCGTTTTGCCCCCTAGATTTCAACCGCTGCAGATGAATAGGAGATGGAGATATCCCCCCATGTACAGACCCCTGGTGAACTTGGCAACAATGGAGGACAGGCACATTATCCTCACCTACAGACTTGACAGGGCCACAATCCAAGAGCTGCGTGCCCAATTGAAGCCCGACATGATACCTGCTATCTGTCACCTCACTGGGATCCCCCCCTCTTGTGAAGGTGCTATTTGTGCTCCAACTCTTGGCAACTGGTTATTTCCAAGTGACAGTGGGCTAGGCAGCAGGAATGTCACAGCCAATGTTCTCAATAGTGCTAACAAGAGTGTTATCAGCCCTGATGAAACACATGTGCAGCCACATTATTTTCCCCCAGGTGGAGGATTTGGCCACATTGAAAGCTGGCTTCTATGCAATGGGACATATCCCCAACATTATTGGGGCAATTGATGGTGCACATATTGCCTTTGCCCCCCCCAGAGAAATGAACAGGTGTTCAGAAATCGAAAGAGCTGTAATTCGATGAATGTTCAGATAGTGTGCCTGGGGGACCAGTACATCTCCCATGTCAATGCAAAGTATCCTGGCTCTGTGCATGATGCCTTTGTCCTGAGGAATAGCAGCATCCCATATGTGATGGCTCAACTCCAGAGGCACTGGGTGTGCCTAATAGGTGAGCCCATGGTTCCCACCCCGTATATGTTGGTGTATGGGTATGGGGTTGGGCCTAAAGGTTAGTGTTTGGCTAACAGGTATCCCTCGATATTTGCAGGTGACTCTGGTTAGCCCAACCTCTCATGGCTGCTGAACCTAGTGAGGAATCCCAGGAGAAGGGCAGAGGAATGTTACAATGAGGCACATTGGCTAATCAGAAGAATTGTAGAGAGGACATTCGGCCTCCTGAAGGACAGGTTTCGGTGCCTCCATCTAACAGGTGATTCCCTGTGCTACTCACCCAAGAAGGTCTGCCAGATCATTGTGGCATGTTGTATGTTGCACAACCTTGCCTTACGTCACCAGGTGACTTTTCTGCAGGAGGATGAGGCTGGAGATGGGCGTGTGGCAGCAGTGGACCCTGTAGACAGTGACGAAGAGGATGTGGACAATAGAACAGCAATCATACAACAGTACTTCCAGTGACACACAGGTAAGACACTGTAACTTCACCTTCCATTGACAGTTTTGTATTGGATATTGTCACTGGCAGGCTGATATTCCCACTACTATGGCCACTTACTGTACCATTTGGCATGTCTGTTTTCAGATATCTGTGCCCCACTCTAGATTCTGGTGTGTTGACTGCAGCGAACTACAGGTCATACCTATGTATACATTACTGTAGAGGTAAATTGCAATGTTTACAGATTGTCAAACAAATACATAGTTCAATCAATTGACAGACTCCATACTTGTATTTTTTACAAAGGTGTTTATTTATGTGCTAAGTGGATGGGGTATTGCAATGGGCTGGGGTGGTGGTGGAGTAGAGCCCAGGGTAAAGTTCCAGTCTATTTGTATCACAGGTGCACTGTCCAAGTGGGCATAGGAAGTGGAGTAATGGCAGTTCAGGGTGGACAGGGTGATATAGTGGGACACAAGGGTGACATTCAGGAGAGTCTTATTTCCTGGCGGGGGTCTTGGCAATATTCTCTGGCTTCTGCCTGGATCGCAGGGACCGTTTGGGTGGTGGTTCTCCTTCTGCAGGGGGAGGGTTGCTGATGGCCTATTGTTCCTGTGATGGCGCATCTTGTACACTAGCGTCAGCAGAGGTGGAGGGCTGTTCATTGGTCTAGCTAGTGTCAGAGGCCTGTTGGTGTGCCACTGCCTCCCTCATTGTGTTGGCCACGTATGACAGCAACCCTGCAATGGTGACCAGGGTGGTGTGGGTATCCCTCAGGTCCTCCTTGATCCCAACATACTGCCCCTCCTGCAGCCACTAGGTCTTCTGCAACTTGGCCAATATCTGCCCATCGTCTCCTGGGAATGGTGGTATGCTCCCAGGATGTTGGTGAGTGCCTTGTGGAGAGTCAGTTCCCTGGGCCTGTCCTCCTCCTGTCACACAGCAGTCCTCCCAGCTTCCCTGTTGTCCTGTGCCTCTGTCCCCTGAAAAATGTGCCCACTGCCACAGACCCAGGTCCCTGATCGTCCTGTGGTTGTGGCGTGGCCTGGGGTCCCTGTAGTGGTGGACGCACTGCTGATTGACGTGTACTGGGGACAGTGGCATGGGCCCGCCGTGTGGGTGCTGTGGTGGTGTTTCCTGAGGGGGGAGGCTCTGTGTTGGTATGGGACTGTGCCTGAATAACCTACTGTCCGGAGGTCCCTGATGGGACAGGTTGGTCATCCTGATCTAAACATGCAGAGCTGCTGTGGGCCTCTTCTGTGGGGGGGGGGGACTGGATGTTGCTGGCACCTCCTCTCCCTGGTGACTTTGTGTGGGAGACCTGTGAGGATGTAAATGCAGTGTTATTGTTTCTGCGTGTGCCATCTTGTGCATGGGTGTGTTTCCCTCTATGGCTGTTATTGTCCTGGCAGATTAGGCTTGTGTGAGTGGTGATTTGGTGGGCTAGGTGATGTCTCCAGTGTGCATGCTTTGGTGATGGGTATCCCTGCAGGGCTGTGAGTGGTGTCCATGCATTGGTGTGGCATGCAGGGCTTGGTTGTGGGAGGGGTGGGTTGTGATGGTAGGGTGTGGGCGAGGTGGTGGAGTGATGGGAGTGAGAGTGAGGGTGAGGGTGGGGGTATGTAATGGCATGCAGGTAGGGGGTGAAAGTAGTAAAGATTTGACTTTCCTGAGTCCGGTCCTCCTGCTACTCCTGACAAGCCCTCAGGATGCATGATTGCCAAGACTTACTCCTCCCTTGTTGTTAGTTGTGGGGAAGGAGCTGGGGGTCCACCGCCAGTCCTCTGTACTGCTATCTGGTGTCTTGCTACCACGGAACGCACCTTCCCCCGTAGGTCATTCCACCTCTTCCTGATGTCATCCCTTGTTCTGGGGTGCTGACCCACAGCGTTGACCCTTTCCACGATCCTCTGCCATGGCTCCATCTTCCTGGCAATGGATGTCTGCTGCACCTGTGACCTGAATAGCTGTGGCTCTACCCGGATGATTTCCTCCACCATGGCCCTCCTCCTCTGAGAATCTGGGGTGTCATTGTGGTGCCATGGGTGTAGTGTGAGTGGTGTGTGAGGATGTGTGGGGTGATGTGTTGGGGTGTGTGCTGTAAGGTGTGTGGATGGTGTATGGGTGATGGAGTTATGTGGCTCTAGTTCTGTGGGTGCTGTTGGTGTCTCTCTCTCTCTGTTGGCAATTCTTTCTAGTCCTAAAGGGTTGTGGGTAGTGTGTGTGTGTTTTATAGTGGTGTGGGTGTGGTGTGTGTATGTGTGTCAGGTGTGTGTAGTTTGAATTGTCCAATGTAGTGTTGTTTTGTTAGGTTGTGTGTATTTTAAGCGTGGCGGTATGTACCACCAAAGGTTTACCGCAGTTGAATGTCCGCCGCGGTGATTCGTGGGACATAATCTTGTGGGCGTAGTTCTGTTGGCGTAACGGTGTGGGTTTTGCTACCGCCAGTTTATCACTGACCTTTGGACTGGCGGACTTGTGTGTGTGTCTGTATAGTGACAGATTGCTATGTGTGTGTCATAATATGGATAGCGGTAAACCCCTGTGGCACGTTGGTGGCAGTCGGCATGACGATAAGCTGAACTTACCGCCAATGTCATAATGAGGGCCTAAATGTTTGGGGGTTTGAGGTTAGAAAGTTGTATTGACTAGGGCTGGGCGGTAAATTCTGCTCCACCCACAGAGTTCTCGAAGTTTTGCCTACTCCATGCTCCTTTTGGAGTGCGGAGTTTGACAAAAACTCTACCAAATGTGGTGTGGCGGAGTATACTGCCCAATTATGGACTCAGGACTAATAATAATAACTGATATATCATAGTGTTTCCCTCTCAGAAGCAAGAGTTGCTGAGAAAGCCAGAAGTAGACTGAAACATCTGTAAAGCAACTAGAATGCAACTCGACCAGATACAAAATCTTACCCTGCATTTCAGAATGGAAGAAGAATCGAAAAGCAAAAGAAACAAATAAACACCTGTCTATGTAACTCTTTACACTGTAGTCTTGCTTTAGGAGGGGCTTCCTATCTACAAGAATGTGTGGGTGCACATAGAAGATAGCAAACGACATTGGCAAGTGGTGGGCTGATGCCAGCAACCTCATAGGTCATGCATGCATGAAGCTCCTACTCTGCTCCCCTTAGAGCTAAGCAAGCAACCGTCTCGGATTTGACAGCTTGCAAGGCTGAGTGGAGACTGCGTCATCCACCAATAAATCGTTGCAGGGAGGGATGCAGAGTGGTTTAACTCCCCCACTCTGGTTTATAAATGCCACCCCTCCCTCGCGCAGCAGAGGAGGGAATCTCTGTCAGCAATTGTCAAGACCCAGCAAAATGGCATCCCAGAATACACAGCCAGTCAGTCACCACGCAAGAAGATAACTAATTGTAAGTAATCAGCATGGCGATGCAGTAATTTTTGCGTCACAGGGAGGGAGCGCAGGTTTTGTTGGATAGGTACAGGGTGCTGCAGACTCGTTGGCTGTGCTTGTTGTTACCTGCTGCCGGGGTGCTGCAGCAGATGTGTGTACTGGCAGTGCACAATCCTGGCCTGGCCTTCCTGTGTGGGGCCTTGCTATGTGAGGCGATGGCACTGCACTGGAGACTGCTTGCTATCTTACCAGGTAGAATGTTGTGCACAAGCTTCTACAGTGGAACCTTGCAGAATACCACAGAGTTTTTAGCTAACTCTGTGAAATTCTGCAGAGTTGAATGCCGCAAGCTCCTCCCACCCCTAATATTGACGTCAATGTGTTTTATCTTTGTAGTGTTCTAGAAGCTGGAGGGTATTGAAATTCTTTAGGTTGAGTTTACGGGTTGTAGTGTGTGCTGTAGAGAGTCCATAGGAAAGTGCCTGAAGAAGCTGTATATTTGTGTTTCTTTTTCCAATTGTCCTTGATGAATTGCTCTGGTGTTAAGGATGGAGAAAGGGATGGCAAAATGCTCAGTCTATTTCAGCGTATAAGAATTTCTTTCAAGAATCTAATGGTGAGGCCATTAACGTGAGGTCAAGTGAGCTGCCTTTGGAATGGGTACCATAATGTGTATTTGTAAAGTTCATGTTCACCTTGAAGGGCATCTTGGTGCTGAATAACTCAATGGTACTCATTTTATTGATCTTGGAAGGATGAAAAGCTGAATGGATCTGCCAGGATTTGAACTGGTGACCATGATTTCACTCATGGCCTCATTAGTCCACTAAGCCACCTGACCCAGACAAGATAGAGTTAATAATGTGTTGATTGATGTTGCTGTGTCACTGAAAATATAGAGGTGTTATTTTATTGTCTTAGAGCTTGAGTCTCCAGGAGATTAATATCTCTGTGTATGTGACAAGTAAATTGAACAGATGCAGAAGGGATGAGTTGTGAGCTTTTCCTGTGAAGGCCCTGCTGGGCTTTGGGAGTACTGAATCTGATTCATGGTCGCTTCCAAGATTCTGAGAGGGTAAAGTTGCTCTTAAGGAGCTTGATGTCAAGCACACAGTTCCACTGAGGGAATGTTTGGACTTTGTTGCTGCTCTGTCTCTCCCTTCTTATAATCTGAGAAGGCCACAAAACCACTCACAAGAACACAGGCAGGAAAGGGGAACTGAGAAAGGTACTGTGTAGTACCCTGTCTT
This sequence comes from Pleurodeles waltl, assembly GCF_031143425.1. NCBI lineage: Eukaryota > Metazoa > Chordata > Amphibia > Caudata > Salamandridae > Pleurodeles > Pleurodeles waltl. Next base: position 1,483,472,851 of record NC_090440.1, on the reverse strand, counting down.
GGACCTATTATTGGTTTGCCTCATGCATTTAAGTCCTGAAGAGAAGAAGCAAAGAAATACTATATTGTCTTCTTGACTGAATTATCTTACACTATCTAAACTATTGTGTTTGATATACATTGGGCAACACTCTGCAGCTACCTGTGCTTGTGAATATAAATGGTTTGCTTTTGTATATAATATTCAATGTTAGTCTAAAGTTTAACTGCTTTGTGATGTCAGGATATAGGTATGAAAAACCTAACCCATCAACTACTGTGAATGATATTGAATGTAATTTACAATAGACTCAGGAAACCACCTTGGTTCAAAGTCTTTAAAAGTAATCAGCTATTGAAACTCCTCAGACAAACATATAACTTTATTTCAATAGAATCAGTCATGAAACAAAATAAAAATACAATGATGGCACTCAAACAACAATCAGTTCCACTTAAGAAATTTGACTAATACCTCAAAGAGGATTTTCCAAAGAATAGCATAGCAGAATACAGTCTCAAATTGAGCAAGCTGGGAGTAGACAAAAAATGGCCATTGAGATACAAAGGTCTCCAGGTGAGTACCTTGTTATACTAGAGGGAGTTCAAAGAAGACTGCCACATTCTAGTTTGTTTGTGGTTGCTTGTAATGTGACTCCCACTAAGTGGAGACCACTTGGTTTGGGAAAGAAACACCAGACCCCTATGGAGCTTCTTTCTTTCTTTGTACAGTATTTAAAAATATATCAATATTCAAGATAGGAATTTCCTGAATGCCTAAATTTAAGAAACCATAAATGTACCTAATACCTAGGTCCATCTACCATGATTCCTCCCCGTATGAAATCCTTGTCTACTCAGATTACAAATACTGCATACTGTGTTGATGTTCTTGGCACTTGACTGTCTTGCATGATTCTAGTTCACTAATTTTGCAGGGGCAAGTGAACTTGTGTATGATGATGAGTTATGAGCCTTTCTTGTATGTTTAGTTGACTCACTGGATGGTTTAGCCTAATAAAATGTGCACTTCTATGATGTACATGGATGTAGATGTGACCCATATTTCAGTGATTAAGAATGTATTCAGTTTGTGCTGGGAGTGAGATGAAAGAGTGTGGAGAAGTGGGCATATGTTTATGAGATAGAGAATGTTAGAACTGACAGACTTGGATACTAGTCCCTAAACCTTTTGCCTTCACTGCTCCTGTTTTGCTGAATTTGTTCAGTTGGCTTTAGGACTTTACCTGTGCCAACTAGTGCTAAAGTAGTTGTACTTGTTCCTCTAAACATGGTAAAACTGGCTTACACCCAATTGGCATAATCATTTTATTTGTAGGTACACAGTAATATGGTATTACTATACTTTAGAGACTATACTACTATACAAGGTAAGTAATATACACAGTATATACCCTAGTATGCAGAAATAGCTGTAAAAACAGAAATCAGTGCAAATAGTGAAAAATAGTGAAAATCACAATAGTTAGAAATTTACCTAGGGGAACACAAACCACATACTAAGAAAGTGGAATGCAAAAGTCAGGAGTGTGATCAAACAACAAAGGTAAGTAATAGAACCCACCCTAGAGCCCAGGAAAGCAGGAGTAAATAACAGTAACTTTCATAGAACACACAAGAACTTGAGAAAGAAGATTATGCAAGAAGCAGAAGAGACTGCAAGACACCAATGATGAATTCCTGCACCCGAAGACCTGTGGAAGAAGGGAACAAAGTCCAAGAAGCACGAAGAGTCCAGGGAGAACAGGAGCCCCTTCTAAACCGGATAAAGGTGCAAAAGAAGAACCACTGATTAAGAAAAACAGTCAGTACTGCACCCAATAAGACAGATGCGGGTTCCTAGTTGGTGCAGATAATGTGCCACGCCAGATGGCGGATTTCAGTCTGGTTTGCTTCGCTGGATTCCGCTAACAAGCCTTGGCACATGCAAATCTCGTGGTTAGCAGAAAATGGGGCTGCCTGGGACCAGGAGGGATCTGGATGCCTCTAGACAGGAGGGGGAAACAGAGGGGGCTCTCAGCAACTTAGAGAGCTCCCAGAAGTTCAGGCAGCACACACAGAAGTCCCACAGCACAGGGACAAAAAAGGTGGAAAAGTAGGCCCATGGAGCACTACACAAAGTGATCCCACACCGCCGGGGAACCATGCAGGAGGCTTTTCATCACAGGAAAAAGTGCTTGGGGGTGGAGCAGCACGGTGCATGAAGAACTTTGTGGAAAGATGCCAACAATCCTTGGCAACTGCAAAACTCGTGGTGCATGGGGGTACCGTCTTGCGTGGAGAGGCAAGCTCTTACCCCATCAAAGTTGGACAGTTGGACGTCTGGACCGTCAGAACCACTTCAATCTACCTCCCTTGTTGTTGGTTCCATGCACTTCTTCAGGAGAGGGGACCCAAGCCACTAGTCGTCACTGCAGAGGGGGGCCTGCTGAAGCAGGGAAGTGACTCCTTTTCTTCAAGGGAGATTCCTTCATTCTTCTGGTGCAGGTTGAAGACTGGCTGCCCTCTGAGGATGCACGACTGGGAAGCAGTTGCTGGCAGGAGCTAAGGATACAATGTTGCAGAAGTCATCTTTGCTTCTTTGTTGCAGTTGTAGAGTTCCTGGAGAGTCCAGATGCAGGTTCTTCAGTAAGAAAGGGAAGTAAAAGATGCAGAGGATTCATGCTGGAGTCTTGCAATCCGAATCTGAAGAACCACCCAAGAGAGAGACCCTAAATAGTCCAACTATCAGGGCTTTGACATCACCTGCTCACACTGGCCACTCAGATGCTCCCAGAGTTATCTGCCACCTTGGATTCCAATATGGCAAAACCCAGGGGCCCTCTGGAGGAGCTTTCAGCACCACTCCTGGGGTGGTGATGGACAGGGAAGTGATCACACCCCTTTCCTTTGTCCAGTTTCACGCCAGAGCAGGGACTGGGGGTCCCTGATCGGTGTAGCCTGGATTATGCAAGGAGGGCACCATCTATGCCCTTCAAATCATTTCCCGAGGCTCTGTGAGGCTACCCCTCCCATGGCTGTAACACCTATTTCCACGGGGTGAGGGTGTAACATCCCTCTGCCAAAGGAAATCCTTTGTTCTGCCTTCCTGGGCTTGAGCTGCTCAAGCAACAGGAGGGAAGAAACCTGTCTGTGAGGTGGCAGCAGCTACCTGGAAAACCTCATAAGGCTGTAATGGCAGTACTGGGGGTCCTCTAAGGAGCCCCCAGAGTGCATGGAATCATACAACCAATGTTTGCAAAAGCCTTGGGGTATGATTCCAACATGTTTGATATCACATATGGCCAAATTCAAAGTTACCATTCTGAAGCTGTACATAGATAGTGACCTATGTCTAGTGCACGTGTAAAATGGCATCTCCATACTCACGAGGTTGGGGAAAATGGTCCTCGACAACATGGGAGCACCTACTCTAGTGCATGGGGTACCCACACACACAGGTACTGTGCACCCAGCCTTCAGGGTTGGAAGGCCTGACATATGGGTGACTTATAAGTGACCTGGGGCCAGATGTAGCAAAATTTTGCGAGTCGCAAATGGCCTGAATCGCAATTTGCGACCTCGCAAAATCGGAAATGGGATGCAAAAATCCCATTTCCGTAGTGCAAATTGTGATGTGAGCCATTACCGACTCGCAAAAATTGCGACCTGATTTTGTGATCCGCAAATAGGAAGTCGTAATTTGCAAGTCCAAAACCATATGAAAAAGCCACTCGCAAATTGCGACCAGTCGCAAAAAGCCCATTTTGCACACCCAGATTACCATTAAGTCAGAGCAGGTGGTAACCAGAACCAAAGTATAAAAGGAGACGCAAAAGGCATCTGAGTTACTCAAAATGGCTGAAATATATGTGATAGCAAGGAGGAGGAGAGTCCACGCCGCACAGAGGAGGACGAGGAGGAGCCAGAGAAAGGAGAGGATATAAAGAACCAGACAGACACTTTTACAACAAACTGAGGAGGAGATATATGACAAATACAGATTCAGCAGTGCAGCAATATTAGAATTAATTGATCTACTCAATCCGCAGCTTCAACGCCAGACTGTGCACGGCAGCGCCATCCCCACACATGCGCAAGTGCTATGCTCACTGCACCTCTTGGCTTCGGGTAGCTATCAGGGGGTGATTGCAGTGGCAGATGGGGTATCCCAAAGTGCACTCTCACGGTTCCTCAGATATTTTCTAGATGCCATACTTACACACTCATGTCCAAATACATATACCTAACCAGGAATGAGGCAGAAATTAACAGCACCAAGTTGGAATTCTACAGAATTGCCAACTTCCCTCATGTAATAAGGTGTGTGGACGGGACACATATACAAATTTGCCCTCCTGCAAATCTGGAATATCTGTTCCGCAATAGGAAATGTACCCACTCACTGAACATCCAGGTGGTATGTGATGCCCATTATGTCATCACTGACATGGTAGCCAAATTTCCAGGGAGTACACATGACTCATACATATTCAGGCACAGTGGGATACACCAATGCCTAGAACGTGGGGAGTTTGGAGACGGATATCTCTTAGGTATTGCTGAAGACACCCTGAAGCCATACACATAGGTCATGGTAGAAACCATCCATGCCCTGCTAACATTGCTTATTTTTGCCAAACAGGTGACAGTGCATATGCGCTACGACCATGGATACTAACCCTGTACCTAACACCGAGCAATGAGAATGAGAGGCGATATAACAGTGCACATAGGCGGACCAGAAATGTCATAGAGAGGACCTTTGGACTGTTAAAGGCAAGATTCCTATGCCTCCACAGAAGTGGAGGTGCGCTCCAGTATGCTCCAATAACAGCATTCAAGATAGTTGGCGCATGCACAATACTGCACAACATTGCCACCAGACGTGGGCTACATCTCACCCCTGAAGACCCAGATTCGGAGGATGACGAGCAAGAGCTACCACATCAGCAGCCTAGAGATAGAAGCATTGCAAATCAAGGCAGACAGAGATGTGACCACATTGCAACCCAATACTTTGGAAGGTACGTGGCAACAGACACCACACTCACCAATGTCACACACAAAGAGCCCAGTTGTGTAGTGGAACAAACAAAACATTTTAATTAGTGAACCTAATAACAACAGAACATAACTGTCCGTAAGGGGCTGCATATGTCCACCCTCAATGAGGACACATTAACTGCATGTGCCTCATGAGTCCTGCAGGGTTTGTGCCTAACTCCTCCTCCTGGTTCGTCCAGCATGGCTCGTCCCAGGTGGGTCAGCTGACCCCTGACGTGCACTGCCACTCTGCAGTAAACGTGTGTTTGTGGCAGATACACTGCTGATAGTGGACCCCTCCTCACTGTCCTGAGGGGTCTCACCCGTGCCCCTTGCCACCTGCCTGGCCTCCAACATGTCCACAGCGTGGCTAATGCGGCCCAGTCCCTGCGCCACATCCCCTGCAAAGTGGCCCAGTTCCACCTGCAGACTCACGGTCCGTCTTGACAGGCCTGTGGTGTTCATGGCAAGGCGGCCAATGGATGCTGCCATGTGGTCAAATCTTTGAACTAGGTGGCGCTCACGGCGCCTTGCGCTTTGTCTCTCAGCCACCAGTTCTGTCACCAGTTGGCAGATTGAATGTGTAAGGTCACTGACATTGTCATTTAGTCTAGTGAACTGTGTGTTCACATCAGCCAGGCCATGTGGGATATTGTATTCCATTCTCTGTATTGCACCTGAGATAATCCTCAATTGCCTTGTTTGCAGGCGCTGACCTGACAGGAGGGATGCCTCAACTGCAGACATGGATGCCTCCCCTATATCCTCCTGGGCCACCGCCTGGACTTGGACTCTGCGTCTGAAACGCCACAGTGCTTTTGTTCTGGCTGTCTCACAGTGTGGCTGGGACCAGATGTCTCCTTCCTCCATGTCCTGTACTTCTTCTGGAGGTGAGTATGGTGGTGTCGTGCTGGGCCCTATAATGGCTGCTGCAGCCTCCTGCACTGCCTGTGGCCTGCTGTCTTCACCCTGGATGGTGTGGCTGGTGGGGGTGTCTTGTGGGAGACCTGTGGGACATAGGGAACACACTGTCAGTATATAACATCTGTTGTATGCCTCATAATAAACATTTGCCGATATACTGTCTACTGTACTACATTGCCCATAATGCACCATTCTGGTGGTTGCTAGTCTGGCATGGAGCTAGTCTGGTTGTGCATGCTGCTGTGTACTGGATGAGGGTGGATACAGCATTTGTAGGTGTACATGCATGTTTCATGGTACTGACTTTTGGATGTCCCTTGCGTTGACGTGTCCAATGCACCCATTCCTGACACAGCCTCCGGCTCCAGTGTCTGCTCCACCAATTCCTCCATGGCTGTGGGTGGTGGGATGGTGGATGGGCCTCCTCCTGTGCCCCTCATCTCCCTGAGGCGATCTGCCACCCTCTCCTTTGTCCTGGAGCGCAGGTCTTACCACCTTTTTTTTATTTCATCAATGCTTCGGTGGCTCTCCCCAATGGCATTGATCCTCTCCTGGATTTGCTGCCAGATCCTCCTCTTCACAGTGTCTGGGACACTCAGGGCTGCCTTGCCAAAAGGCTGGTCATGGTGCTGGCAGCATTCTTCTGTCAGCACCTCAAGTTCTTTTTCTGAGAATTTTTATTTCCTTTTCCTTCCTGCACTGCCTGTGTCTTCCATGGTAGCAGCTGTTCCTCCAGGTAGTTGCTCAGCAGTTTGAAAAGGGTATGGTCCTTCCTCCTCCCAGGTGTATTTGATGTCTTCCTGGCTCTGATGTCATCAGCAAGAGCCAGGAAGTGTTTTTCCAACTATTTTGCTGCACCTGCATGCAATATGCGGCCCAGTCGCAATTTGCGACACCCGACTCGCAAATTGCAAAAAGCGACCTCGCTAACAGTGGACTCGCAATCTGCGGTGCAACAAAATTTGCGAGTCCCAAATTGATGTTGCTTTTTTTTGTTGGATCCCATTTTGCGAGTCGGAAATTGCGAGTCGAAATGACTCGCAATTTCCAACTCGCAAAATTTTTCCTTCCTACATCTAGCCCTTGGTGCAGTGTAAATGGTAGTGAAAGGGTGCATGCACCATTTCACACAGGCTGCAATGGCAGTCCTGTAAAAGCCTTTGCATGGGCTCCCTATGGGTTGCAAAAGAAATGCTACAGCCCATAGGGATCCCCTGGAACCCCATGTGAGAAAGTAGCCTCTTTCTAGCCTTGTTACCCCCACTTTTGGCCTGTTTATGAGTATACATCAGGGTGTTTTCAATGTCTCACATGGATCCTGCTAGCCAGGGCCCAGTGCTCATAGTGAAAACCCTATGTTGTCAGTATGTTTGTTATGTGTCACTGGTACCCTGCTACCCAGGACCCCAGTGCTCATAAGTTTGTGGCCTATATGTGTTCCCTTTGTGATGCCTTTCTGTCTCACTGAGGCTCTGCTAACCAGAACCTCAGTGGTTATGCTCTCTCTGCTTTCCAAATTTGTCACTAACAGGCTAGTGACTAAATTTACCAATTCACATTGGCATTCTGGTACACCCATATAATTCCCTAGTATATGGTACTGAGGTACCCAGGGTATTGGGGTTCCAGGAGATTCCTATGGGCTGCAGCATTTCTTTTGCCACCCATAGGGAGATCTGACAATTCTTACACAGGCCTGCCAGTGCAGCCTGAGTGAAATAACTTTATTTCACAGCCATTTACCACTGCACTTAAGTAACTTATAAGTCACCTATATGTCTAATCTTCACCTGGTGAAGGTTGGGTGCAAAATTACTTAGTGTGTGGGCACTGTGGCACCAGCCAAGGTGCCCCCACATTGTTCAGGGCAAATTCCCCGGACTTTGTGAGTGCGGGGACACCATTACACGCGTGCACTGCACATAGGTCACTACCTATGTACAGCGTCACAATGGTAACTCCGAACATGGCCATGTAACATGTCTAAGATCATGGAATTGTCACCCCAATGCCATTCTGGCATTGGGGTGACAATTCCATGATCCCCTGGGTCTCTAGCATAGTACCCGGGTACTGCCAAACTGCCTTTTTGGGGTCTCCACTGCAACTGCTGCTGCTGCCAACCCCTCAGACAGGTTTCTGCCCTCCTGGGGACCAGGCAGCCCTGGCCCAGGAAGGCAGAACAAAGGATTTCCTCTGAGAGATGGTCTAACACCCTCTCCCTTTGGAAATAGGTGTCAGGGCTGGGGAGGAGTAGCCTCCCCCAGCCTCTGGAAATGCTTTGATGGGCACAGATTGTGCCCATCTCTGCATAAGCCAGTCTACACTGGTTTAGGGATCCCCCAGCCCTGCTCTGGCATGAAACTGGACAAAGAAAAGGGGAGTGACCACTCCCCTGACCTGCACCTCCCAGGGGAGGTGCCCAGAGCTCCTCCAGTGTGTCCCAGACCTCTGCTATCTTGGAAACAGAGGTGTTTGTGGCACACTGGACTGCTCTGAGTGGCCAGTTCCAGCAGTTGACGTCAGAGGCTCCTTCTGATAGGCTCTTACCTCTCTTGGTAGCCAATCCTCCTTCCTAGGTAGCCAAACCTCCTTTTCTGGCTATTTAGCGTCTCTGCTTTGGGGATCTCACCAGATAACGAATGCAAGAGCTCATCAGAGTTCCTCTGCATCGCCCTCTTCACCTTCTGCCAAAGGATCGACTGCTGACTGCTCAGGACGCCTGCAAAACCACAACAAAGTAGCAAGACGACTACTAGCAACCTTGTATCGCTTCATCCTGCCGGCTTTCTCGACTGTTTCCAGGTGGTGCATGCTCTGGGGGTAGCCTGCCTCCTCTCTGCACCAGGAGCTCTGAAGGAATCTCCCGTGGGTCGATGGAATCTTCCCCCTGCAACCACAGGCACCAAAAGACTGCATCACTGGTCCTCTGGGTCCCCTCTCAGCACAACGAGCCTGGTCCCTGGAACTCAGCAACTCTGTCCAAGTGACTCACACAGTCCAGTGACTCTTCAGTCCAAGTTTGGAGGAGGTAAATCCTTGCCTCCCCACGTTAGACTGCATTGCTGGGTACCGCATGAGTTGCAGCTGCTCTAGCTCCTGTGCACTCTTCCAGGAGTTGCTTCATGCACAGCCAAGCCTGGGTCCCAGACACTATAACCTGCAGTGCACAACCTTCTGAGTTGTCCTCCGGCATCATGGGACTCCCTTTTGTGACTTCACGTGGACTTCAGTTCACTGTTCTTCCAAGTGCCTGTTCAGGTACTTCTGCGGGTGCTGCCTGCTTCTGTGAGGGCTCCCTGACTTGCAGGGCACCCCCTCTGTCTCCTCATCCAAGTAGCGACATCCTGGTCCCTCCTGGGCCACAGCTGCACCCAAAAACCCTAACCGCGACCCTTGCAGCTAGCAAGGCTTGTTTGCGGTCTTTCTGCATGGGAACACCTCTGCAAGCTTCATCACAACGTGGCACATCCATCCTCCAAAGGGGAAGTTCCTAGTCCTCTTCTTTCTTGCAGAACTCTAAGCTTCTTCCAACAGGTGGCAGCTTCCTTGCACCCTCAGCTGGCCTTTCCTGGGCTCCTGCCCACTCTCGACACTGTTGCGACTATTGGACTTGGTCCCCTTGTCTTACAGGTACTCAGGTCTGGAAATCCACTGTTGTTGCATTGCTGGTGTTTGTTCTTCCTGCAGAATCCCCCTATCACAACTTCTGTGCTCTCTGGGGGTAGTAGGTGCACTTTACACCTATCTTTCAGGGTCTTGGGGTGGGCTATTTTTCTAACCCTCACTGTTTTCTTACAGTTCCAGCGACCCTCTACAAGCTCACATAGGTTTGGGGTCCATTCGTGGTTCGCATTCCACTTTTGGAATATATGGTTTGTGTTGCCCCCATACCTATGTGCTCCTATTGCAATCTACTGTAATTCTACACTGCTTGCAATACCTTTCTTGCTATTACCTGCATAATTTTGGTTTGTGTACATATATCTTCTGTATATAACTTATCCTCATACTGAGGGTACTCACTGAGATACTTTTGGCATATTGTCATAAAAATAAAGTACCTTTATTTTTAGTACTTCTGTGTATTGTGTTTTCTTATTATATTGTGCATATGACACCAGTGGTATAGTAGGAGCTTTACATGTCTCCTAGTTCAGCCTTAGCTGCTTTGCCATAGCTACCTTCTATCAGCCTAAGCTGCTAGAAACACCTCTTCTACACTAATAAGGGATGACTGGACCTGGCACAAGGTGTAAGTACCTCTGGTACCCACTACAAGCCAGGCCAGCCTCCTACACCCCGGTGCCCTGGGTACCTAGGTACCATATACTAGGGACTTAAAAGGGGTGACCAGTGTGCCAATTTTGGGTGAAATACTGGGTTACCTGTATCCAGTGACAACATTTAGAGGAGAGAGAGCATAAGCACTGGGGTCCTGCTTAGCAGGATCCCAGTGACACAGGCAAACACACTGACAAAAGCCATAAATTGGGGGTAACATGCCAAAAAGAGGGTACTTTCCTACATCATGCCACCTCATTTTGGAGCCAGCCAATGCTAATCATTCTTGACCCTACTCCACCTGAGAAGAGCCCAGCCCGAACTGTCAAGCCAGGTTCTCCATGAACCAGAACACAAGAAATAAAGGATTGGTTTTGCCCTAGTTATGGGTTCATTAGCAGGGTACAGCTGTTGCATTGGCAGGATGGGCCATCTTGTTCTGATGGGAGGAACAGAACTCTCACCTACCACACTTGCACTTCAAATGTGCTGCCTCAGCACACACAAACAACTGCACACTAGTCTTCTTTGACTCAGGACATCTTGGACTAGGGTAGAGAAGCCAGAACTTCCTGACACTTCTGTGGGGGGATGGGACTCCAGACGTTTCTCCCACTTCAAAGCTGGCACCAGGTATAAAATTAGGATCCTCTGACCCACTTTTCAACACACTCCTTAACCTGTGGATACTACAGAAGGACTGCCTTGCTGCCAGAGGACTACCCTGCTGCCTGAGGCCTGCCCTACTGTGTGAGAAGTAAGCCTGAACCTGCTCCCTTTATCCGAGTCTACCTTAAGTGACTCCAAGAGTCAGCTAACTTGACCTCCTGTTCAGAGTTAAATGAACATAACAAGCTCCAGAGGCCTCCTTGAAACTGCACTGCTGACCAACTGCACTGACCTGTCTTGACCTGTAACTGGGCCTGCCTGAGTCCTGCTGGCCTCTGCTGGAGTGAGTTCCTGATCTCTAAGAAGTGCCTCTAAGGCCCTGAATCTTTGGTGTGGCATCAGGTAATCTATTCCTCGACGAAAAGGATAAATCCTGAAGTTTTAGGCTCTTTGCGACCACAAACAGGTCGGTTCATGCCAAAATCCACCCACACCATACCAACTGCCAAAGTGAAGCTCCAGAGAACCCAACTCTTATTATGTTATGTTATGAGGATTTCTAGCACTCACTTATCTTCGAGGGGTATCCAGGTGCTGGAGATGAGTAAGCCAATCAGGCTCCTAGTTCAATAGCCAGGTGTTTAGTTTCTTGCAGAATTATAGAAGGGTTTGGGAGGTCCTGATGTGGTGTGGAAGGTCATTCCAGGATTTGTCTGCAATGTAGTGAAAGCAGCTCTCTCTTGACTTACTCATACAGATGCAGGGTAGTTGTGCGAGGTAGAGAGATGCTAAGCACAGAGGCCTGGTGGGCAGATGGAAGTTGAGATGATGATTGAAGTAGGCAGCTCTCACATTCTGAAGGGCCTTGTATGTGTGGTTGAACAGTTTGAATTGGCAATGCATCTGGAATGGAAGCCAGTGTAGCCCTCTGGGGTCGGGCATGATGTGTGCATTGCAAGGGATGTTTAGAATGAGTCTGATGGCGGTGCCCTTGGTGGTCCGAGTCTTTACATGAGTTAATTCACAATGTTAATGTAGGGTGCATTGCTGTAGTCTAGTCTGGTGATGATGAGGGCCTGGGTGACCGTGCGTCTTGTGTCAGTGGGTAAACAATGGAATATTTTGTGGAGCACAAATAGGATGAAGAAGCACGAGGGGTGATGGCATTCACTTGCTTGATCATTGTGACTCTGTCATCTACAATGATGCCCAGGTTTTTTATGTGGTCAATGGGGTGGGGTGGAGCATGGGTCCGAAGGAAGATCATTACTTCAGTTTTATCTTTGTTGAGCTTTAGGCAGTTCTGTTTCATCCAGTTTGCTATGTTAGACATGCAGGTGTTGAAGTTGGTCCAGGTGGTGTGATTTTTGTCTGTGAGGGAGACGATGAGCAGTGAGTCATCTGGGTATGATACAATGATGATAACGTGGGATTTTATGACATAGGAGAGGGGCTCCAGGTAGATGTTGAAGAGGTTAGGGCTCAGCGGTGAGCCTTGAGGGACTCCACAGATGAAGTTCTTGAGTTCGGAGGTGTAGGGCAGGCGCCTGATTCACTGGCTCCTGGTTGAGCAAAAGGAAACCAGCCAGCTCAGGGCAGGATCATGTATTCTGAAGCAGTGGAGTTTGGTGATGAGAGTGCTGTGGGAGATGATGCTGAAGGGTGCGGAGGGGTCGAGTAGTATGAATGCAGTGGTTTCTCCTTTGTTCCTGATGATCCAGATGTCGTTAGTTGCTGTGATAAGAGTGGTTTGCATGAAGTGTGATTATTGTGGAATCCTAACTGTGAGATCACTAGTAGGTGGTGCTGTTCAAGATGGTTGAAGGATTGTTTGTTGATAGCTCCCTTCACAACTTTGAATATAAAGAGCAGGAGTGAGAAGGGTCTGTAGTTGCTGAGCTCTTTTGGGTCTGCTGTGTTTTTTTTTTCCAATGGCCCAGGAAGGATCCACCTTGGATGGTGGTGTTGATGATAGTGGTGAGGTGGGAGCTGATCGGACCTTCTCCTAGGTTATATGGTGTGAGTAGGGGCCCCAAAGTGGATAGCTCTCATGATTTTTGCCCTCATTATGACTTTGGCGGTAACTGCCGCCTACCGCCACGGCGACGGACCCCAACATGCCGCCGCCGTGGCTACCAGCTGTCTATGTGTATTATGACCACCACCAGTATACCACCAGAATGCTGTCAGAATACCGGCAACAGACATGGTGGTGGACGGCGGTAAGGCAGCGCTGCTGTCAGCAGCACCTCCACACCAGCAAAACACTGCTGACCGTATCATGACCAATGATACAGTCTGGCGGTGTTTTGCTGGCGGACGCTGCTGCTGATAGCAGCGCCGCGGACCGTCTCCAGCCAGAGGACCCCCTGCAAGCAGGTAACCCAGGTTCTCCGACAGGAGAAGGGGGTGGGGGTGTTGTGTGTATGTGGTGGGTGTTGTGTATATGTGGGGGGGTGTGTATGTTTTGGAATGCGCACGTGCGGGTGTGAGTCGTGTTGAATGCATGCATGAATGACTGAATGTGAGTGTATGTTGTGTGTTGTGAATGCATGTGTGTGACAAGGTATGTTGGTGTGTGTTGCGGTGTGTGGGTATGTATGTGTGCATGCGTGGGTGGTGGTGGGTATGCATGTGTGTATATAGGTGCGCGTGTGAGTGTGTACATGTGCGGGGGCAGGAGGGGGAAGGACTCTGGGGAGGGGGTGGGGGAGACCCCTATCAGGGCAAAGGAAGGGATTCCCTGGCACTGATAGTGCCTACCGCCATGGTTTTTGTGGCGGTAAGTTTGGCACGAAAACCATGGCGGTAGGCCTGGTCGTAATACAGAGGATGGGATTGTGATGGCCGCTGGGCTGGAGACCGAAGTCTCTAGCCCGGCGGCTGTTACCACCCTGGCAGTCGGAGTGTTAAAGATGCTGTCTGTGATGGTGGTTACCGCCAGAGTCAAAATCCCTTTTTTTTTTTACCGCCGGCCTGTTGGTGGTATTAACGCTGCTTTAACACCAACCGCCAGGGTTGTAATGAGGGCCTTTGGCTGTCTTCTGCGGTAAGAGGTTTCCAAGTAGTGATCTAGGGGTCCAATTTGGTGGTGATGTTCAGCTGGTTGATGTGTTCTTGTGTTTTGCATTGGAGGTCGGATTTCCTGTAGATGCTGGGTATTTTGTTGCTGAAGAAATTGGAGAGTTTTCACAGTGGTCTTGTGAAGGGGTGATGAAGTAGGGGGGGCTGGGTGGATGGAGAATTATTTAACGATGTTGAAGAGCTCTTTGCAGTTATTGGAGCTGTTTTCCAGTCTGAGAGCTAATTACATTTTTCTTGTTTTATTGAGTTGGGTGTGGTAGTTCTTGAGCGTGGACTTGTAAGTATTTATTGCGCTGGTGTCCCGACTGGTTCTTTAATTTCTACATAGCTGTTTGCCTGAGTTGTTTGACTGTTCACACTACAGCAACTGTCAGCAATGACGGGCAATGCAAAACCTGTACTTCTTGCTTCAGCAGCTTGCAGTGACTGCCAACGAGAAGCTCCAGCAATGACCGTCCCCATAGTCCAAGAGGATCTCTTCTGTACATCATCAACCATCTGCAATGCCCTGTCTGCTCTTCACAATACAGCAGTTACCATCCGTAATGTTCTTCCTGGCCCCTCCAGCCTTTTGTACTGTGAATCGGCCCCTTACATACCAGACATTGAGAAGGTAACATTTTCAGCAGGACTAACCTGGTTCCTGTATCCAGCACACGCTCCATTGGGGTGGACTTTCCCCTCGTCTAGCACAACCAGATGGCCACGAGTAGAGCTTTGTGCTTCTATTCACTCTACGTACCTACCTCCTGTTCTACTGATTGGTTTTTGAGTGTTTTGGTGTCAAATAGTTTATAGGTTTTACTCTATTTTTCTAAATTATTGTGTGATTTTTCTTGTGTTGTATTTTCACAATATTACTGTTTAAGTGGGCATAAATACTTTACACATTGCTTTTAGGATAAGCCTGACTGCTTTTGTGCCAAGCTACCAAAGAGTTAAGCACAAGTTAATTTAGCGACTTTTGTGATTCACTCTGACAGGGATTCTGGCTGTTGCTTGAGAAGGGCTCCCCCCACCCTCACCCCCCAATCAACAGCCCAATTTCTCACAGAAGGTATTGTTTTCGTAGGGTATTAGGGTAGGGTACTAGTTAGCAGAATGTCATTGACATTCTGGATCTTTGATAGACCAGTGTTATGAGTATATGCATAGTCTGGTCTGGGTCTGAGCATGTTATGTGACATAACATAGGGTTTGTGGGGCACATGCAGAACGATCTGAATCTTTCTTATCCCTAATATCTGAACCTTTCCTATGCCTAACATGCCAGAATAGGCAGTTAGCTTGTCTTTGCCTCCATTTTGCTTCGGACACAGACAATGATGCTATGGGAGGTCCAAAGAAGATGGAGGAGAGAACGTGGTCAGTTGTGGTGGATGTAGCAAATTAAGAGCATGTGCTGATTTTCTGTGTGTATAGTAGGTCACTAGACTCTATCCTGGTGCAATTTTGGGCACAGTGGTGTTTCCTAAGGAGGGGGGAAAAGCCTCAACAACGTAAGCATCTGTCAGGAAGCTAATGTTGTACCAACGCCTTGACACAAACCTGGACACCCAGCTCACAAGGTGGTCACTGTGACTGCTATGCTACATCCTCTCTCCTCTCCTACATGGGCATTGGACAAGGTTAAGGAAAGAAACAGAAGGGCAAGAGTTGGGCTTCATGGAATTCCTCCCACATGTTGGAAAGAGGGGCAACTCTTAGTAGCACTGGATATTTAAGCAATATCATTCAAAGGACTAGCTTCCTTCTAACTCTTGCTCAAGGTGTCGGGTACTTTTTCACCCTTACTGGAATTTAGCAAGATAGGGAGGCTCGCACAACACCTTTGGCTATCAGTGAAATTTGAGGGGCAAGAGAGAAAATAATAGAAAATACATATTTCTTGCTTATTCTGTTATCATTCTTCTATTTCTGTGAAGTCCATGAGAGAGTAGTTAGGGAGCGTGAAAAGGTGATTGTAGTTGTAGTAGATTTTATTGCGGGGCATGTTCAGAGGATTCAAACATGATATAAGATAAAAAGCAAACTCTTGCAAAGCAAATAGATAATAACCACCTGACAAACAAAACTACAAATAGAAGGGGAAGGATTTGTTAAACTCTGATAAAATTCCGATGGATTATATTAAATGGTTCGCTTTTAAGAGTTATTCCATTAAATATGCAAGTATGGGAAATGATTTATACTCGACAATTGTTTATATATTTAAAAGGATAAAGGTTTTTGTGATTTAAGTTTAGACGTCCTGCCTTTCTACTGTTTTAAGCGATCATTCAATAGCAGAAATGTCAGTTAAATTAGCTTTAAACGTGTTTAAGTGGTAGATTCAGCACAATAGAGATTTCAAACACTGGGTTCAGGGTAAGATGGCTCCGGCAGGCTGACAGTGACTGGTAGCATCGGAAAGGAAGAGAGCTCCACTGGTCCTCTTCTCCTGTGATACACTCTTGAGCAAAGCACAGCAAAATGGGGTTGGTCAGATTTAAAAACGAGGAAGTTCTAAATGCATCGATTTATGGAGATTGTGGGTAGTTTTTTTTA
This sequence comes from Pleurodeles waltl, assembly GCF_031143425.1. Lineage (NCBI taxonomy): Eukaryota > Metazoa > Chordata > Amphibia > Caudata > Salamandridae > Pleurodeles > Pleurodeles waltl. The sequence continues at coordinate 1,483,456,379 of NC_090440.1, read as the reverse complement.
CCTAGTACGCCATTGTTGGAAATCCTTTCCTGCAGCGGCTCCTTAAAGACTTCCTTTCAGTGCTGTAGTGACTCCATACCGATCGCTTCTGTGAAATGAATTCACCAACTGCAATTCATGAGAAGGGGTTGCCAAGAGTGGTCTCACATCACCACACAGACTTATCTGTGGCTGCTCGCAGTTGCTGTTGGAGCACTCTTGGCATATGTGGCTCTGGGACAGTCCAGCCCACTACCTCAAGCTGGTGAAGACTCATGATTTTCATGGTCAAATCAGCCTCCAGCGAAACAGCACAGATGCCATCACAACCACTGAGACTTTCCAATCTCCAAGCTTCTCCAAACATGTAATCCTGAAGCACCACGTTTGATGTACTGCATTTTGGGCCCAGAAGTGGACAAGGCAACAGTCTGTGAAGCGTACCGATGGATGGAAAGGCACTAGTGACTACTGAGGTTGTGACATTTCTCATCAACAAAACTGGAAAGCCAAGTATCTGTGGCCTCTAACCTTGCATGACAGAGCTCCCCATAACTCACAGACAACAGAGGTAAACGTACAATGTAGTGGGCATTTTAACGTGAACTCATAATGCTCTCTTGATACATTACCCAGCCCTCATGGAATGAGTTGCTCAAACAATGATGGGGGATGCTCCTCTAAACTGAAAGAGCCAACAGAAACCTTTTCCTTCCCTTCCCCCCAAAATAATGACCCTTACCGTGGCCCTGCTTTTCACATCATGTAAGCACCTTCGGATATCCAGGGGGCTCAAGAGGCTTTCTTTTCACTATCTAATCTTTCAGAGGATAGCTTGGATTCGAATTTCAGAGATTAGCTCTAACTCAGATTCATTCATTGACCTAGCACAGACGATAAGACTTCTTGGCACTAAAGGTGACAAGAGTGTTCCAACAGATTTTAGCTGGGGAGAGATCATGGAAGAAATAGGCAAAATGAGATACTCAGAAATGCCTGCTCCCCTCTGTGAGAATGTGAAAAAAGAAGTTGAACAAATGCAGTGGGACCATTCAGGGAGTCAATGGACTTGCAATCCAAGTACATGGCAGGATTACATGCATCAGGCATATCACCAGTGACTCTGGCCCAAATATTCCACCCACATGGTCTAATAATGTCTCAGGGGGGCTAATCCATACAAAAGCTGACCCTTGCATCCACTCACAGGGTGGAACACAAGAAAGACTATGTAGGATCCAAAACCTCAAAATTAAAAGACACACATTGGTATTCATAAAATTCCAAAACTAGTTGGTCCTTTGGGTAGTCATATTACTGAAGTTGGTGCAAATGCTGCATATAAGGAATTGAGTTACTAGTTGCACAATATGTCAACAATTCTCTCTCTACTTGGAAACAAGCACCCCATTGTAGCACTTGTCTCCCTCAGGGTACAGAATCAAAGCAGTCCAAGGCCAGAGAAGGTGTTGTGGGCTAGAAATCTTCATCCAATGGCATACAACAACAACATTCTTTAAATAATTGTCCGGCCAGTGCTTATTATTTGAAAAATTAAAAGAACATTTATTACACACACACACAACTAAATGTACATTTACAAATATATACATCAGGCAGATGGCAGTAACTTTTATGACATTCTTTAATCACATTTAAGTTTACGATTACAGTACCCTCACACCTATACCAAATACAACATCACAGCATAAGGGGGGCATTCTACACAAAGCAGGCCTACTGGCTTTTCAAGAGGTGAGCACAAATATCAGGCCATTCCATTGACTTTGTCAAGGAGTGACCACATTTGAACATAATGCAAGGCTATTATCTTTTTCATGGGGTCATCACATTAATATAACAGTAAGCATAGTGTAAAACCAATGAAATCAATAATCATGTTTCAATGCAAACATTGCTGTTAATAAAATAATTGCAATGTTTCTAAAAAATCATTGTAAATAAAATACTTTAAATTAAGCATTGAAAATCAAAACAACATGTGTTATTGTGTTTCTTAATAATTATCAGGCCACATAAAATGTAGCCATAAGACCAAGCGCTAGCTGTCTTTTGACTCCTTAACTGTAGAGCCAAAATTCCATATCTAGGAGTTTTTGACAGTAAGTTAAAGTCTGCCCAGGTCATGCATCTTAGGACCTGGGAGACAGAGGGTTATTTCCAAAATTAATCCTCAGGGTGCTCTGTTTTCTTTGAGGAGTTAGTAGTCAAAATATTTAAAATAAGCACATCCTGAACCCTGCTGGGCTAATTTCAATGCTTGGTTTGCTGCTGGTGGAAAACTCTAACCACCAGTAGCACTTTCAACTGGCCTCATGGCCTCTACAGGTTCACTTTGTGGCTAACTGGTTTTACTAGCTGCCTGCACCAGTCTCCTCTTCTCCTGGCTCCTGGTGATCCTTTCCTTCTGGTGGGTGTTTCCTGTGCAGCCCCTCCAGTACTAATCAGCAGAGCACTCTCCTACCCACACTCCCAAGCCCTAAAGCTACCTGGATTTCTTGGCGGGCACCTGATTGCACCTGGCGCGATTTTCACTGTCTGCTAAGCAGACAGTGAAAATCTTTATGGGGCCCTGTTAGGGGGCCCCACGATACCCGTTCCTGCCATCCTGTTCCTGGCGGTAAAAACCGCTAGAAACAGGATGGCGGGAAGGGGGTCGGAATCTCAAGCAGCGCCGCCATGGAGATTCAGCCCATGCAGGGGAAATCCGTCGGGAAACCGCTGGATCCCCTTTTCTGACCGCGGCTTTACTGCCACGGTCAGAATGGGCTGGGAAGCACCGCCAGCCTGTTGGCGGTGCTTCCGTGGTCCCCGGCCCTGGCGGTCTTGGACCGCCAGGGTCGGAATGACCCCCTTAGTCTTCTGGGCAAGAAAGTCCTGTGCAAGGAGTGTTCCTTATTGAACTGTTTAATATTCAACATACCATAGAAGTATAACTAGCCGAGTATATCATTTATCAATTAATTACCAACTTGATAACTTCAACGTCTAGCAGACAGTTGGTATTTTAGCTAGGGGTGGATCAGAATGAATTTTAAAGAGCATACACATTAGCGATTAAATACCTAATATTTTTACACTTACAACAGAGCAATATAAATTTATTCTGAATGTATATTATTCATCTGATGGGACAGGAATGTCCCCTGCTTGATGAACAGTCATTCCAACTGTTCTGCATGTTGAATCTATAAGCAACTGCTATCCTGGTTCGTGGATTTTGGCTCCAGCCACATAATTCTCCAGTGTGTGTGCAAAGTGTGAGCCTACCATTTACTTACAAGAGGTTCAGGACTTGTCCTGAAACTGGACTGGCACAACAATTGAACCCCTCATAGTGAAATCTGGAGTACTGTCACAGTCACAGGTTTCAGGCATTCAGTGTGGTAGTCATAGCATACCATGTTTCTCAGTGATTATAGTCTGGCCAGACTTTTTTATCTGTATCGTATGAGTGGGAGCTTACTGGTCCACTCACCCAAAGTTCAGCTGCTCACAGTAAATCAAGAATTCTAGCACCAAGATCCCATGGACTTGAGCATGTGCATTTATGCTAGTGGAGTGATGTGTTTTACATGGATGTATGAATGAATCAGAGTGGCACAGGCTTGTGTGTTCCGTTTTGGAAGCCATTGCCCTGTTCATGTGCACAAAATGAAGGAGAAGTCACCTTCCCAGATAGTGGATGTGTATTCCTGATATTCCTGACACTGGAGGGAGAGAACCCAAACATTGAAGTGGGGAAAGAGGAGACAGTCTTTCCCACAGAAATTCGATTAGGTCCTTTCTAATACAGAGGGCCACTGACTAGTTTTCATTGAGCAACCATTTTCTGGATGGCAGGGGTGAAGGGTTTGACTGTAGTATCTGTTGGAAGGGTGTGAAGGGTATTTATAAGGGAAACAGAGCTTTAACTGACCCTCTTTCTAATCACTTTCATATGTTGCTGTTGATAGCCAAAGTGCAGACCGCTCACTCCTTTGGGCCTCTAATGCTGATGGTCCATCATGGAGACAACCCCGCTTTGAGGACTCCCATCACTCCAGACAAAGCCTGAGACTGGAAGACAGTTTGTAAAGGACACATGAAATGGAAACTGACCATGACCCAAGCCTGTTCTGAAAAGGCAGATTTGGAATCCACATGCCCGTCTGCCAACTCTGTAGAAAAGTTTGAGTAAGATACCTTTTCAGTTCCAAGTTCTTTTCACCCAAGGAAAGGATACCATGTAATACACTAGGGGACTGCTGCACAGCCAAGGGTTGGTGTTTGTCAGATAGCCAGGTTCCCAAAGGACTTGATATATCACCTGGAATTCGAACTGATGGAAGAATTGTGTCAACCCTGCAGGAAGAGTGGATGGTTGGAAGGGGCTCTAGCAATTGACCCTTGTGCAGGAGTCCGTTCACCTGTGACTCACAGCCTTACAGACTGATGTGGTTAAGAGCGCCGATTGACCTAAGCAGTTTTGTCTGAGGAATTATCGCCCTGCCAAAATGTGCTGGCAGTCTCCATGCAATATACTTATCTTTGCAGCAAGGCACAGGAGCTTGTGTGTCCAATTGGCTGACCTGACTGAAGCTGGGATAGACCTCTGCCTGTAGCACCCACTGTGTGCCACAGGCAGATGGCAAATATACAAGAAACATATATTGAGTCCAGTGTTTAATATATCTACAACTGTTGACAGAAAGGCAAAATAGTGAACAGCACTTCGAGAACAAATACCCTACTATTGACACCTCTTATCCGTATCAAACCCTTCAGCGAGCCTACACTGAGAAATGAAGTTGATATGAGATAAAAAGTAGGGACTGTAAAAAGAGCACTGTTTACAGATAGGTAAACTCTGATAAGAAATACACCAGAGAGTATTAAAAAAACTAACAACAGTATACGTTCTTTGCTGCAGTTGTCAAAGAAATAATATTTGCACAAAATAACTACTATCGGAAAGTGCTAAAGAATCTACTACCTGCACCCCTCATACTATGGTGAAATTTACAGATAGCTCTCCTCTTCTAGCATCACTAGCCAAATGCAAATCTTACTTCCTGGTTCACAAAGTCTTCTATCTTAAGTATAGATTGTAATGCTGACAAGATTCTCTTAAAAAAGTTAGTATCTGCTACATAGAATCTTTCATCGGTAGGAACCTTTTTTTGCAGAACCAAAGAAGTTGTATGGAGCATAATGAATACAAGTCAACTGTCACTTACACACAGGGTGTAAACATTTATAATGTGTTCAACACCTCTACACAGCTATGGCGCACTAGGAGCACACACATATTGTAAACACTTACACCCATTCGCTGGACCTAGACTGTACAAAATTAGGTAGAAAAATATTATGGTAGTTATGAAAAGGCATACAGTTATGCAAACTGTTATGTAAACTGTAAAACAAGCTAGAACACTTATTGGATGATGTCATGAGCGATGTCATCAATTATGTCATTTGAGATTTAATAATTGATGTCATAATGATGTCATAGAACATGTCATGAGTGGTGTCATATGTGAGGTCATAAACAGTGCATGACGGGAGCAAGAGTTAAAGTGAGTGCCACTAACTATAACTGCAGAATTACTGTGCTTTGTTAGTTCAAAATGTAAACGTTAGTGAGAAATTCATCTAACTATAACATCACTTTAACCTTTGTTTTTTTTTCTGTGTATCTCTAAGGTTTTTTTTTTTTAAAGGAAACAGATATTTTTATTACATCTAACTATAATGTTACTTTTCAGTAACTTCTAGGGTTTTCTAAAGTAAATCAATTTCTTATTTAAAGCTAATCTGTAATTGAGCAATGAATAAAACATGGCTGGATATGTATTTATTTATTTTTTAAAGTGATGGCTCTGGTGAGATGCTCACAGGAGCCGAATGCACAGACACCTGCGTGGACTCCGAGGGGACTGTACTTCCTGTTTGGCTCTTGCGACCTTTTACCAGATCGTACAGATAACTGGTGTGCATAGTAGGGTGTGCGGATGGACTGGCCTCTCCTGTCAGACCTTCCTCTCAGATGAAGGTTATGTGTAGTAGGGTGTGTGGATGGACTAGCCTCTCCTTTCAGACTTCTTTTTCAGATGGCCGGTGTGCACTGTAGTGTGTGGGGAGAGACTGCCCTCTCCTGTTAGATGCCTCTCTCAGATAACATGTGTTGCGAAGTAGGGTGTTTGGATGGACTGGCCTTTACTTTCAGACCACCCTCTTAGATGACAGGTGTGTGTAGTAGAGCGTGGTGAGGGACTGCTCTCTCCTGAAAGACCTGCCTCTCAGATGACAGGTATCCTTAGTAAGGTGCTTGGATAGACTGGCCTCTCCTTTCAGACCTCTCTCCCAGATGATGGGTGTGAGAAATAGGGTGTGGGAAGAGTCTCAACTCTACTCACAACTCCTCACAAGCCAATCAACGTAAAAAGAAGACTGATAAACTCCATCTGCAGCAAGACTCCTCCCTACGGTAGCAAGTGTGTATACTACAGTGTATTCAAAGATCACTACTCCTTTTTACTTTTCACATTCTTGAAAGAGTCTTGCGACTTGAAAATCAAAATTAACCTCACAGTACTTATCTCCTACACACTTCAGTCAAAAAGAAGGACCACTGGATGCATTACCAGTAACGGAGTGTATTTTGAAATCAACTACCTCTTTTCGCTATTCACATACCCATGAAAGTCATGCAATATTGTAAAAAATAGTTAAAAACAATACACATTAATTTTATTCTCAGTAGTTTCCCTTAGACACCTCCTCTCTAGATCTAGGGGGACACAATGTGTTTCTGCTGCTCCCCTATATAGCTGGTTTAATTCATTTTTACAACACTTCCAATTTTGCTCAGCAAGCAGTAATGGCTGCCATTTCATTTCTAACATTCCAACAGTCAGCCAATCAAAACACTCACAGCACTCATGGAAGCCTCTTACTCCCATGGGAGGATAAAGGCTCCCGGAAAAAACAGGCCTCTTGACCAATCACATGGGTCAATTTTTTATGTTGCGCTCTCACTAGAGGTTCGCGAGTTTGTCACAGGAGTCTAACGAGTCTCTCGTGAGCCCAACTGCTAAAATGTACAATTACATTTGACCCTTAATTTCTCAAAGGCTACTGAATAGATTTATTCCAAATCAAATAAGCACACTCTGTGGGCCAAAATCTATCTCCCTGCCAAATTTGATGTAAATCCATTCAGCTGTTTTTCCTGTAGCCCAGTCAAAATAGGTCTATGGAAAATGAATGGTGTTATACCTGGCAGCCTTAGAGTGGTCATCCCCCAACCTTTTGCCTGTCTCCCTGTAATTTTCTGACACTGTTTTGCTGGTTTTAGGACTCTGCACACTTTACCACTTCTAACCAGCGCTAAAGTACATATACTTTCTCCCTTAAACACAGTAACCTTGGTTCATCCCCAATTGGTATATTTGATTTACTTATAAGTCACTAGTAAAGTGCACTATATGTGCCCAGAGTCTGTCAATTAAATGCTACCAATGGGTCTGCAGCACTGATTGTTCCACCCACAGAAGTACCCCCTTAACTATGTCTCAGGCCTGCCATTGCAAGGCCTGTGTCTGCTGTTTCACTGCCACTTCGACTTGACATTTAAAAGTACTTGCCAAACCTTAAACTCCCCTTTTCTACATATAGGTCATGCCTAAGGTAGGCCTTAGGTAACCCAGTGAGCAAGGTCCTATGTAGGTAAAAGGCAGGGCATGAACATATGTGTTTTATATGTCCTGGAAATGAAACACACGTATTTGTTTTCCACTACTGTGAGGCCTGCTCCTTTCATAGACTAACATTAGGACTGCCATAATATACTTTTTGAGTGGTACATTCTGGTCAGAAAGGGGTAACCAGGTCATATTTAATATGGCCGGAATGGTAATAGAAAATCCTGCTTATTGGTGAGGTTGGATTTTATATTACTATTTTAAAAATGCCACTTTTAGAAAGTGAGCATTTCTCTGCACTTAAAAAACACCTGTGCCTTACAGCCTGTCTCCAATGCGCATCTGGGCTGGGATGGTTGACAGCTTCCTTGTGCATTTCACAAAGACAACCACAAACACAGGACATGCAGTCATTCATGCACTCATCTGCATATTGAATGGGTCTTCCTTGGCTGGAAGGGTGGAGGGCCTTACACTTACATTTCAAGGGCCAGTAGCCTGCCCTCACACAATGGACTGCCAAACCCCCTACTGGGACCCTGGCCGACAGGACTGACCTCAAAGGGGAACTTGTACACTTCAAAACCACTATTTGAAGTCTCCCCCACTTCAAAGGCATTTGCGTATATAAACTGGGTCTCTGACCCCACAAACTCTGACACTTCTGGACATGCACCTGAACTCTGTCAGAAGACTTGCCTGGCTGCCGAAAGGGCTCTCTGGACTGCTCTGCTGAGAAGAACTGCTGCCCTGCTGTTGCCCTGCTGGCCTCTGACTGTGCAGGAAGGACTCCCAAAAGTACTCTCCAAGGGCTTGCATTGAGCTCGCTGACTGTTCTGGGGTCTCAGGAACTTCAAAGACCTCAACTGCCACCTTTGTGCTATTACACTGACTTCAGCAACTTTAGAATGGCTTCAGCGACTCCAGCGATGCTGCATCCTGCTCCCGCTCCATGGACCTCGCTGCACGCAACAACCTCAATCTGCAACGCCAGTCCAACGCTGCCGCAACTCCGCTGACATTCACAAGGGGTCCTCACTACCCTGTAAAGTTGACACATCACGTCCCTATGGATCGAAACCTACAACCCCGCTGGGTCACAAGGAATCGATGCATCACAGACAATGGTGCATCATCTCCCCCTGCATCCAGATGGGACCGACGCTGCACCTCCACCTGCTTCAAAGAGCAGAATCAACACTTCTCTCCTCAGACACCGTAAGGGACTGATGCTGCACTGACACCAGCAACACCTCTTTCCAACTCCGTGCAACATCCTAGTTCTTCGTTTTCAAAAGGTACTGTGCCTGCGGGACCATGTGACTCCGTGACCAGCATCGGTGGTGTCGGATTATTGGGAGCAACTCTGTCAACGACACCGTGATAGCCCCATTTGGAGCTATTGTGTTTTCTAGGTGCTTTAGTTGGATTTAATCTTTAAAATTCTTTGCTTGTGTACACTGGATTTTCATAATTTTAACAGCATTTTATTCAGATAAATATAATCTAGTTTTTCCAGACCTGTGTTTTGTATTTTTGTGTGTTTTCACTGTGTTAATGTATGATTTATTGCACAAATACTTTACACATTGCCTTCTAAGTTAATCCTGACTGCTGAGTGCCAAGCTACCATCTGGTGGGCACAGGATAATTCTGATTGTGTGTGACTTACCCTGACTAGGATTGTGGTTACAACTTGGACAAGGGTATATACTTCTGCCAACTAAAGACCCTATTTCTAACACTTAGAGGTTTTGCATTTTAGTACCCCCTTTTCTCTCGGCCCGCGCTTGACAGATCACTCCAAATCTTTCCAGGAAGGAGCTAAGGCGGATGAGGTCAAGCTAACAATATGTTGCGTCCCTGCCATGCACTGCTTGTGATTTCACAGTTTGCATCACTCATGACATGTTCTATGACTTCACTGATGAAATCTCAAATTACATCATTGATGGCATCTCTAATGACATCACTGATCACATCATCCAAGGTTCTTTTGTACATAATACTCTATAAACTACTGTGCCATTATGGGCCTGAAAGTAAGTTCAAAATAGCTCAGAATAATATGAAGCATCATTAATGCGATCACAGATACAACTCCCATAGGTGTAGCAAGCATGTGTCATGTGCAGCATTCAGCCTATACTATAGACTTCATGGGTAGCCTAGCTCACTCTAACAATCGACCACAGATATGTGGGAAACCCTCACTGCACACAATGTTCAATATGCATACATCTCTTCAGACAAGGCAATTACAAGACTCAGGGACTTGTGATAATGATCACTCAGGCTACAGTTCCCAATGATCACTAGAGCCCAGATTTAACATACTTTCATGCAGGTCAACACAGCGAGCCTCCTTACTGCACTGGCCCTTATTTAATATTATGCCGCACATTCCCGTCCTTTCTGTGCACTGGTGCACTTTTGGCTGCCTAACGCGAATGCAAGCACACTTGCGTCTTGGTGCAAGGGGTGCCTGTGTTGGAGGCAGGATTGTTTTTTTGCAGGAGAGACACAGTCCTGCATAAAAAACTATCCTTTGAGCCATTTTCTTTTTCTATGTGTGCTGTACACATAGAAAGAGGAAAAACGAAGAGAAAGAAAAATATTTCTCCTTGTTACACCTCCCCTGGGGAGAAGGTGCATTTTGACACATTCCCAGGTCTACCGCTAATGATAAATCTCGAAATGAGCCAAAATCCATAAATGGATGCATGGAAACATCAATGCTCCAACCATGGAATGCCTTCTGGGGCAGAGTAATGCAAGACAGCGACTTGTGCTGCCTTGCGTTACCCCAGATTCATCAAGTCATGCAGGGCCATGGAAGGTGGCCTTACGTTGCTTAATAAATTTGACTTTAGTGTTGCGTCACCCTTGAAGCCTGTTGCATGGTGCGAGGGCAATGCAGCACTATGACAAATTTGGCCCTTAGTGTTTACAGAACACCAATTATTCAGGTTACATTTTTGTAAGGGCACCAGGTCTGCATGTGTGTGGTGGGCATAGTTCTTAAGGTGCCAGCAATAAGCAGAATATTTGCATCTATTAGCGATCCTTTGTAAAGTGTACAGTTTCCAGCTTCAGCTTCTACAGTGGTACCCTCAAACCATGTATTTTTTATTGAAAAACCTAGGAAGAGCCCCAGGACCACCTTTGTGGTCATCGTTATATGTTGGATGTAGCCCAGCATGGTCTATACTCTTCGATGTGTCTTTTTAAAGATATATCATTAGATGACACAAATAAAGGCATGCAACTAAAACCTGGAAGAGGATGAATGGTACAGTTACTCTTTCCATTCAAAGGGACATATCTTCAAGTTCCTTGCGCCATCAGTGCAGCAATTTTTTGATGCTCTGAGTGTGAACCCATATTTACAAGGCCATGCAAAGCCACTTTGCATGGCTTTTCATGGCCTTGCAGATATGGTGCAAGGCAACGCAGCGCAAATCACTGTGTTGCCTCACACTCAGCCACAGTGGCATTCCATGGACGTTGCGGTGGATCTTTCCACCATGGTGCAAGGGTGCCTGCGTTGGCGCTAGGCACCAAATTGTTCACCGACGCTGGAAGAAAGGACAGGAAAGCACTATACCTCGTAAATATGGTGCATTCCTGCCCTTTCAAATTGGCGTTATGGCAGTGCAGCTAAAAGACTTGCAGCGCTGCCCTATGCCATTTTTTTGTAAATATGCCCCAGACTCATTATCATTCCTGTATTTTCCTTAGCAGTTAACAAAATATACAACAGGAAGTACCAAAGTGATATATTTAGCCAATCAAAAACACGAATGTTTCAGTCAATGACAGGCGTTCTCAAATTTTAAAAACACAATAAAATGGAAGGATATTGTCTTTATGTAATCTTTCACTTGAAAGCGGTTGTTTCCTTATGCTAAAGCCCTCTATAGCTTGATGAAAATAATATATTTCTAGAACTATTAATACTTTGATCTTTAAAATACAAAACAATACGTTTTTGATTAAAAAAAAACGATTCCACATGACTGATTCTGAAAACCTGGGAACTACTGCACAAATGAGTTATGTTTTGCAACATCTGGAATTCAGGATACAGCTCACGATTTTACCAGTGAACCAAATGGAATTATATAATACTATGGTTGATTTACTTTGGTATGCGCGACTTGCCAAATTAATTATACAATGCAATGTACCTCAACAAGTTTTAATTCAATTAGCTTCTGTCTTTGAAATTGCTGGAATCACCGTGCATTGCACTAATTACTTTGAGCTGTGCTTAGGCGCATAGAAATTTCACAGTACAATAGATGGACATTCACATTTGTTTTATTAAATGCGAATTTTAATTAGAATGACCTCATAAGGAAAACTTGTCTGTGGTGCAATTCATTTACAAATTGCAGATACAAATTACAATTTAAAGGGATGTTGTTAATGCATATTGTGTACTGCCTTTTTAACAGATGTAGTCAAAATACTGTCTTTGATGATTAGACTCACAACAATCTCCTTTATCAATTAGCGATGAAAAGGGTGGGAATATTGCTGATTGCGATCTGAAGCAACCTTCGCCTTTTTGTTTACAGGGTGTTATTGAAGATTTAATTTTATGACATTAACCAGTATTATGGGTGTTCATTTTGCACAAAATTGACGCTTGATAAGATATAAAGTAAAAATGACAACTATTTTGCGAAAAAAAGCATTTAAAATTAGCTACCAAAATAAGGGACGCCTTTTGAACATAAAAAGACGACCGTAAAACAATATTTACAGGGTGAGTTTAGCGTTCCAGGAATACAGTTGCACGGAAAGTACCACATCTGTACTAAGGAAACGATAATATACCACAATTGATATGTGAACTCATGTCCTTGTGGAATGTTTTAGGGATGACATCAAAAGCGTAAGGGAGGCAGAGCTGCTGACTTTGGACCCCGCGCATAAGGGTCCAGTCCTGGTTTTGGCTCAACATCCTGTGATTCTAAGCAAATAACTTATCCTTACCCAGTTCAATAAAAATAAGTGTTATTCATTCAGTTTCTTATATAAGCTGTTCAAATGGCCTTAGACCAAGCTCCTAATCTATGAAAAAACAACAAAAAAGGATAGGCAGGGGCAATGCCCAAAAGGCTGGGATGTCAGGTCAGTGGGTGGGCCACTGTTTAGGTTGTTGGTGGCCCTGTTTTGTGGTCTGCCGAGTACAGTTTTCATTATTGATTTCCATGATATTAAAACAAACATTGCCTGCAACTCTAAACACAGCAAAGAGCTTGTCAGCATCGTCAGAGACTATACCAAGCCCTCAGCCACCAAAAACATCATCACCCCTTCTCAGGAACTCTGCAACACCCGGGCAGACTTCTTCCATGACAAGATCTTCACCATCTACAAAAACTTTGAAACCCAACCCACTGCCGCTGGCACTATCAGCCTCCATGCTCCCATGGTTGCAAACCCTGATGCGATCTCCAATCACTTGCTTTCCACCTGGGACTATCTCACCACACAAAGCACCACAGCCATCAAGAACTTCATCCACTCAGGAGCACCCATGGAACCCTGCCCCAACCACATTTTCAACCTTGGGAGCAAGATGGTCAGCGAGTTCACCACCATTTGCATTTCATCCATAACCTGGGTCATCTTCCCCAAAATATGGAAACATGCAAAATTCAAACCCCTTCTCAAGAAACCCTCCGCCGACCCTAGTGAACTCAAGCTGCTCTCCTTTCCCGCCAAAGTCCTCAAAAGGCCATCAACCAACAACTCACAGAACACCTCAAGATCAACAATCTTCTGTCCTGATCTCTGCCACTGATGACATCAGAACCCTCCTTTACCGGGGTGAAATGTCAGTCTTGATCCTCCTCAACCTCGCAGCAGCATTCAGCAAAAAAAACACCACACACTTATCAAGAGGTCTCATCACATCAGAATCCAAAGAGAAGCCCTCAAATGGATCACCTGTTTTATCACCGGAAGAACCCAGAGAGTCTGCCTACCACCTTTGAGCTTAAAACCCAGGAACATCATCTGTGGCATCCTCAAGGCTCATCTCTCAGTCCTACACTGTTCAACATCTACATGAGCCTTCGTGCCAACGCCATCAGAACCTATAAAATGAACATCATATTTTATGCAGATGACACCCAGCTTATCCTCCCACTATCAGAAGACCCGTCCACCATGAGAGGCAAATTCCGTAGGTGCATGATGGGCATCTCCAACTGAATAAAAAACAACTGCCTAAAACTCATCACAGACAAAACGGAAGTGCTGATCTTTGAGAAGAACAACTCCCACGGAACGGCTCCTAGTGGAATTCTGAACTAGGACCAACGCACCTTCTGACAGATCACACACATAACCTTGGCATCATCCTGGTCAGCAAGGTTATCATGAAAAACCAGACCTTTGCAGTCTCTTCCATCTGCTTCCTCACTCTACGCATGCTCCATAAAATCTACAAATGGCTTCTTGTCAACACAAGATGAACCGTCACTCAATCATTAGTCACCAGCCGGATGGACTATGGCAATGCACTCTATGCAGGAATCACCACACACCTCCTGAAGAGACTACAGAGCATACAGAATTCTGCTGCCAGATGTATCCTCTACCTAATGAAATGGACCCACACCAAACCCCAACTCAAGAACATCCACTGGCTCCCCATTCAGAAAAGATGTCAATTCAACATGCTGACCCACACCAACAAGGACCTTCACAGTCAAGGACCAGCATACAACAGCCACTGCCTGATTTCCTACTAACCCTCCAGGCACCTGCAGTCCAGTTCTCTCTTCCTCGCACACACCTTCTGTATATGCTGAAGTAACAATGGAGGATGCACTTTCTCCTACCTCACTGTGAAATCCTGTAACGACCTCCCCCTTCACCTACGGACCTCATCCTCTCTTCTGGAATTCGGGGAAGAACTCAAGACCTGGCTGTCTAATTGAAATTCTTAGCAGCTTAGTTATCAGAGCCTGGATAGTCATGATCTATAAACCCTGATTGATTGACTGCAATAAGCTGAAATCCAAGCAGTCTTCCATGCCTTGCAAAATACTTATACAGCATGCCTTTACAAGTTCAAAACTGCCCCACTTTGCAAACATGAGCGACATGTTTAGCTCTGTAATTCTTTAACAGGGCCACATTTATTATGGTGCCCAGGCTTATTTTCTCTACTAGTGAACCTCCAGCTGTCATGCTTTGACTTCCCTGAATCTCCCCCGGAATGACTAGCAAACGCTGGTCAATAGTGTTGCTCAGTTTGCAACTGATAGACGTACATTGTCAGACATATGACCCTTGTACTTGCATCTTCAATGCACACATTGACTTACATGGCCTGCACTCCGGTTAACTCGTGCCTCCCATCAGCTCAAGAAGTCCTATGTACTTTTATTACTGCTTTGCACATTCAAGACCCCTGGTTCAGAAGCTAAGGTAATTAAAGAATGAACCAATATCAGAGGTATTAGCATCAAGTGGCAAGGCAGAACCACATTGTGCAGCTGGTTTGCCTGAGTCCTGTGGATTACAAATGCTTATTTACACCTTATATTATGCGATCGAAATTGTTTTTTGCAGAAAGATATTTAAATATATTTCAGCTAGTCTGACGGTGAAAATGATTTGGCCTTCATGATAAACACATCGTAATGGTTTAAAACTATTAAGACATTTGCAGATATAATAATATACATAACAAAGAGAGAAAGTTATTTGCAACCGCTAATTTATAGCAATAAGACTTGCAACCATTTTATTCTCATTGTACACTGTGTTTAAAACAGGACAGAGGAAAGTCATTATGCACACAATGTTTATTTCACACAATAAGAGATACCATTTTCTGACAAGAAAAGTGCTGCACAACAGCGTAGCTTTGTATTATATTATATGTGAGGCTGTCTCTGACAGGCTCTTTACAGTTTGTAAAGAAGGACCACTGTCTACTAATTTCTGGCTTGAAAATCATGAGCACGACGAGGGCATTGAGTTGAACACACACATTTATTTATATGTTTATGATTTAGCAATCGTACATAGTGCACCTGCACCACAAGGTCTTAGGGTTCCTTACATTGAAAGCAACTATTAACATGCTGCGTAAATCATTTGACTAAGCAAAATGAATATGATGACCGCAATTTATATAGAAACAAACGCGAAGCAATGAAGTGGAGAACAAGAATAACAAAACACATTGAGGAAGTCTGTACACAGTGGTTTATAGGAGGCTGCATCACGAGGAAGGTATAGCAGAAGACAAAACAATACATCTTCATTTTATTTGAAACATGCAATTAGGGAGAGGTCATCAATTCATTCAGGAAAGTACAGACAAGATTAGTTTTTAGAAGGCACCTGAAAGCGACAAAAGACGGCTGTGGGAGGGCAGAGATCCAGGCACCTCTCATGCAGGGGCAGTTGCTCTTCTGGGGCTTCATGGCGTAGCTCTGCCACCTTTCAGCCTAAGGAGCCACTGCTAAATTAAATTATTCATTCATGCACAACTTTGGTATTTACTTGGACTCTGCTTTGTACAGGTCAGCACTCTCAGCCTCTCCCAGTGCTTAATTTGTGCTTGTTGTTTTCAGTGCGGAGCACCGGCACTTATTTTTGAGGGCTGGTGCTTATTTTTCTGCCTCAAGCATTTACTGCGAGCAAAAGACACATGGAAAAAGTGGAGGAAGAGAAAAACGAAAAAGAGTCACAATAAGAGAAAGCAGAAAGCTGCAAGAGTGAGCTGGAGGGGCAGAGAAAGGCTGTAAATGGATTTAAAAAGGCCCGAGATGGCTTCAGGATTACGCTGCCTCAGTATTCTGTGTTTGCACATTTAATTGCAGCAGCCGCATGTTTAAGAGGAGGGCTTTGGGCACTGGCACGTTTTTATTTACAAATTAAGCACTATCCGCTCCACCAGGCTCCTGATGACAGGAGGAGGAGGATGGTGCTGATGCGGCCAAGCACCAATCCAGATACAGATTGTTGTTTGGAAACCCAGCACTCTGTATATCGATGTCGGGATTGTGCATATGAGGGACGTAGTTCAACTACGATCCCATAATACAGGCACAATACTTTTTATTTAGAAGATATACTGCACATGCTTCAGGCAGCAAAGTATACCTGTTAAAAGGGTGCCCATCAGTGCAATCCTTGATGCCAATGAGGAGCTGAGAAGAGCAGCAAAGACAGGACCCACATCACCGTCCCAGCTTCTGACTGGACTGTATTTCTCATCTCATCAAGAAGCTAGGGGAAGGTTTGAGGTGGGTCTTTCTCTGAAGCCTGGCCCTGTTGCACTGCCTGGCTCCTTGTTGGCTTGCTGGTTCCTATGTCCATCACTCAATTCCTGCTCTGCTGCCGTGGAGCATCTGAGTTGCCACAAAAGGAAGAAAGGTAAGTAAAAAAACTTTCTCTCTGTGTATGTGGGAGTGAAATTGTGTTTGTTAGGGACTGAGAGAGAATACGAATGAGTTAGAGGGTGCATTAATTTAATGTGTTTGAGAGTTTCAAAATGAAAATGAAAAAGAATCAATGAGTGAGAGAGGTATGAATAAAGGAAAGCGAGGAAGTGAGTAAAGGAATGTGAGTGGGTTAGAATGAGTGAGTGAGGGTGAGATTATGAGATGGAGTGGGAGTGAGACAGGTTTGTAGCAATCAATGGTGCAAAAGGTGCAGTTGCACAAGGGCACAGAAGCACTGGTGCAACTCCAACTGCTGCACTATTAACGCAAGACACCAGTACCCCAGAAGTTCAGATCATAGTTCCTATACAAAAGTAGTTGTGAGTGCGGGTCAGTGGTTGTGAAAATGTGAGAAAGTAAGTGCACTTGTGAGAGAGATACAGTGTGAGTGTACGGGTACATATGTTTTTAGGGCATCCAAGACAAATATTATGCCCCACCACTTTCAGAGAGCACTAGCTGCCACCGGGCAGTAGTCTGGGAAGCATTGTATCATGGCAATAAATATACTGAATTTAATTTCCTAAATTAGCAGAGAGTTCAGACTTGTCTGCCTGAGGTGGATAGCAGTTTGGCTATGTAATGAGAGGTGTTTGGGCAAAATATTGAATTAAAAATATCATGTGGACAAAATATTGTGCTAAGAATGCCAAGACAAAAATATTGTGAAGGTAAGTTTCTGTAGGTAAGCAAAGTTTTACTGTACTCAACTAAACTAATACATTCTTAGAAATGCGGTCTTTGGTTGGCAGTCAGGTTAACCCCTGTACAAGTAATGATCCTCACTCTAGTCAGGGTAAAGGAGAATCACCCTCAGTTAACCCCTGCTCACCCCTTGGTAGCTTGGCACAAGCAGGCAGGCTTAACTTCAGAGTCTAGGTGTAAAGTATTTGTACCAACACACACAGTAACTTAATGAAAACACTACAAAATGACACAACACAGGTTTAGAAAAATAGAAAATATTTATCTAAACAAAACAAGACCAAAATGACAAAAGTCCAACATACACAAGTCAAGTTATTAATTTTAAAAGTAAGAGTCTTAAATCCTTTTGTAAACAGTAAAAACACTGTTAGCGTTGAAAAGTTCCTGGGTAGTGTCAAAATAACACGGACGGGAGTGTGTGCGTCGAAAAATGATAGTGATGTGTCGATTTCTCACCCGCAAGCGAAACCGTGCGTCATTTCTTCTTCTCTGGTCTGGTCGGCGTGCATTGTTTTTCTTCTCCGCAGGAGAGCGATGCATCGATCCAGGCAAGCACTCGGGTCGGGGCAAGCGTTGTGTCATATTTCCACGCCAAGCAAGATTTGCGTCGAAAATCCTGCTGCACGGTATCAGCAAAACCGCGTAATGTAGGTTGCAATGTTATCAGCCTGCATCAGTGGGTGTTGCACATCATTTCTCCAGCTGCGTGAGCCAATCTTCCAGCCGCGATGCTGGTGGAGCGTTGACTTCTTCTGCGAAGTCCTTTTTCATCCGCGTCTCGGAAGGTGTGCTGATATTTTCTCCATACGGCAGTCTGTTCATGGATTTTCAGTCTTGGTCTGCCAGCTTCACCTTCCAAGGCCCCAGGAACTGGATAGGGCACCACTTGGCAGGGCAGGAGTCTCAGGAGAGAGTCCATGTGCTGGCAGGAGAAGTCTTTGATGGCCCTGAGATTTAAACAAAAAGAGGCAGGCTCAGGACAAAACCTTGGAGATGTCTTCACAAGCAGGAATGCACAGCAAAGTCCAGTCTTTGTCCCCTTGCACAGGCAGAAGCAGCAACTGCAGGATAGCTCCACAAAGCACAGTCACAGGCAGGGCAACACTTCTCCTCAGCTCTTCTGCTCTACTCCAGGCAGAGGTTCCTCTTGATTTCCAGAAGTGATCTAAAGTCAGTGGTTTTGGGTGCCCTTCTTATACCCATTTTGGCCTTAGAAATAGGATTACTTCAAAGGAAAGTCTCTCTTGTTTGTGAAATCCTGCCTTACCCAGGCCAGGCCCCAGACACACACGAGGGGGTTGGAGACTGCATTGTGTGACGGCAGGCACAGCCCTTTCAGGTGTGAGTGACCACTCCTCCCCTCTCTCCTAGTACAGATGGCTCACCAGGATATGCAAGCTACACCCCAGCTCCCTTTGTGTCCCTGTGTAGAGAGAGATGCAAACAGCCCAATTGCCAAACTGACCCTGACAGGGAATCCACAAACAGGCAGAGTCACAGAATGGTTTAAGCAAGAAAATGCCCACTTTTTAAAAGTGCCATTTTCAAACACACAATCTCAAAACCAACATTACTAAAAGATGTATTTTTAAATTGTGAGTTCAGAGACCCCAAACTCCACATGTCTATCCGCTC
This sequence comes from Pleurodeles waltl, assembly GCF_031143425.1. Taxonomy (NCBI): domain Eukaryota; kingdom Metazoa; phylum Chordata; class Amphibia; order Caudata; family Salamandridae; genus Pleurodeles; species Pleurodeles waltl. The sequence goes on along the minus strand of NC_090440.1, from coordinate 1,483,436,863 downwards.
CCAAAGGGAATCAACGCTTTAATCATATTTAAAGGCAGCCCCCATGTGTAGGAAAGTACAATCTTGCCTGGCATGTTACCCCCCTTTTTTACTTATATGTTTGTTTGTTTTTGTGTGTCACTGGGATCCTGCTAGCCAGGTCCCCAGTGCTCATAAGTTGTGCCCTGTATGTGTTTCCTGTGTGGTGCCTAATTGTATCACTTAGGCTCTGCTAACCAGAACATCAGTGTTTATGGTCCCTCTGCTTTTAAAATTGTCACTTCAGGCTAGTGACTAATTTTAGCAATTCTGATTGGCACACTGGAACACCCTTATAGTCCCCTATTATATGGTACCTAAGTCCTCAGGGTATTGGGGTTCCAGGAGATCCCTATGGGCTGCAGCATTTCTTTTGCCACCCATAGGGAGCTCAGACAATTCTTACACAGGACTGCCACTGCAGCCTGAGTGAAATAACATCCACGTTATTGCACAGCCAGTTTACACTGCACTTAAGTAACTTATAAGTCACCTATATGTCTAACCCTCACTTAGCGAAGGTTAGGTGCAAAGTTACTAAGTGTGAGGGCACCCTGGCACTAGCCAAGGTGCCCCCACATTGTTCAGGGCAATTTCCTTGGACTTTGTGAGTGCGGGGACACCATTGCACGCGTGAACTACATATAGGTCAATACCTATGTGTAGCTTCACAGTGGTAACTCCGAACATGGCCATGTAACATGTCTAAGATCATGGAATTGTCACCCCAATACCATTCTGGTATTGGGGTGACAACCCCATGCATCCCCAGGGCTCCAGCATGGACCCCGGGTACTGCCAAACTAGCTCTCCGGGGCTTTCTCTGCAGCTACCGCTGCTGCCAACCCTCAGACAGGTTTCTGCCCCCCTGGGGCCTGAGCAGCCCAGTCCCAGGAAGGCAGAAAAAGGATTTCCTCTGAGAGAGGGTGTTACACCCTCTCCCTTTGGAAATAGGTGTTAAGGGCCTGAGAGGAGTAGCCTCTCCTGGCTTCTGGAAATGCTTTGAAGGGCACAGATGGTGCCCTCCTTTCATAAACCAGTCTGCACCGGTTCAGGGATCCCCCACCCCCGCTCTGACGTGAAACTGGACAAAGGAAAGGGGAGTGACTACTCCCCTGTCCATCACCACCCCAGGGGTGGTGCCCAGAGCTCCTCCAGTGTGTCCCAGACCTCTGCCATCTTGAATGCAGAGGTGTGAGAGTACAATGGAGACCTCTGAGTGGCCAATGCCAGCAGGTGACGTCAGAGACCCCTCCTGATAGGCTCTTACCTAGTTAGGTAGCCAATCCTCCTCTGAGGGCTATTTAGGCTCTCTCCTGTGGGTTTCTCTTCAGATAATGAATGCAAGAGCTCACCAGAGTTCCTCTGCACTTATCTCTTCGACTTCTACCAAGGATTGACCGCTGACTACTCCAGGACGCCTGCAAAACCACAACAAAGTAGCAAGAAGACTACCAGCAACATTGGAGCGCCTATTCCTGCCGGCTTTCTCAACTGTTTCCTGGTGGTGCATGCTCTAAAGGCTGTCTGCCTTCACCCTGCAATGGAAGCCAAGAAGAAATCTCCCGTGGGTCGGCGTAATCTTTCCCCTGCTAATGCAGGCACCTAACATCTGCATCACCGGTCCTCTGGGTCCCCTCTTATCTTGACGAGCATGGTCCCTGGAACACAGGAGCTGGATCCAAGTGACCCCGACAGTCCAGTGGTCCTTCGGCCAAATTTGGTGGAGGTAAGTCCTTGCCTAGCCACGCCTGTGACAGTAATCATGTGTACTGCGTGATCTGCAGCTGCTAGGGCTTCTGTGCACTTTGGGAAGACTTCCTTCGTGCACAGCACAGCCCAGGTCCCTAGCACTCCGTACTGCATTGCCCAACTCGCTGAGTTGACCTCTGACTTCGTGGGACCCTCTTTTGTTGTGCTGAGACGACTGCCATGCTCAGATTTCCTGAACGCCTGTTCAGGTGCTCCTGCGGGTGCTGCCTGCTTCTGCATGGGCTCTCTGTGTTGCTGAGTGCCCCCTCTGTCTCCTCCTCCAAGGGGCGACCTCCTGGTCCTTCCTAGGCCCTGGCCACACCCAAAACCTTCAACCGCGACTCTTGCAGCTAGCAAGGCTTTTTTGCAGTCTTTCTGTGTGGAAACCACACTGCATTCTCCAGCACGGCGTGGGACATCTTCTGACCAAAGGAGAAGGGGGAGCACCCTGCTCATGGGGCTGCCGAGGGCCTACCTTAGGTGTGTCTTACATGTAAGAAGGGGGAAGGTTTAGGCCTGGCAAGTGGGTACACTTGCAAGTCGAATTGTCTGTTTAAAAACTGCACACACAGACACTGCAGTGGCAGGTCTGAGACATGTTTACAGAACTACTAATGTGGGTGGCACAACCAGTGCTGCAGGCCCACTAATAGTATTTGATCTACAGGCCCTGGGCACCTCTAGTGCACTGTACTAGGGACTTACTAGTAATTCAAATATGCCAATCATGGAAAAACCTATCAACAATATAATTTACACAGAGTTCTAAAGCCAACAGAAGCAGGTCAGAAAAAATAGGAGGCTGAAGGCAAAAAGATTGGGGATGACCCTGCATAAGGAAATAAAAATCCAACATACATTCCTTGACAATATATATATTTTAAAGGTATGTCGATATGGAGTTAAGTATGGTAAATCTATACTTACTCATGCGCACTTACCTTCTCCTTGGTCCTTGATATTTCTGACACAATATTCTGTCCACATAATGTTTTTAACATCAACATTCTATCAAACAACCATAATGAAAATGATCAGATAAACATGCTCTCAAAGCAGTAAAGCTTGAACTTGATTTGTGCATTAAGAGGCAGCCAGCCAAACTCCCGAAGGATGGGGATGGTTATTCGTGTGGTCACTGAGAGTAACGTTGCTAAAAGAGGTGCAAAAGCTGGTTGGGAAATCCAGCAAAGATTGAATTCCTAAAGTCTGACCTGCAAAGAACAAGCTCATGGATAATTATTCTTTGATTGTCTGTAGATATAAGGTTCAAAATGAGGCAGAGAAAAATAAGCACGCTGTTTTTGTCACCCTGTTATTTTGAGGTATAAACTAGATTGGGGTTACGTTTAAAGCTCAGACATCGTGAGTGTGAAAGAGATTAGCCGTCAGTTTTATTGACTTCAATTTAGATACATCAACTTTGCTTTTGGTGGAAAGGTACTTGGAATGGACGGCTGGCTCTATTCACAGATGGTCGAACTGACATATTAGACCGATTGCCCTATGGACATTGGCCCACAAGTATGTAAGTAACTCAGATAATCCATGCTCTGGTGTACGTTTATCCCTATGTGTTACCTCTGGGAAAGGCTTGGCTATCAAAGTATGTTTACGGACTCACTTTTCTACATGATACCCTGTTGATACCATGAAATAATATATGGGTTATTTGGCTGCTGTAACGTGTTAATAGTAATACTGACATTTTGAACCACAATAATTGTGAAAGTTGAATATCAGGCTAATTTAAGAAATTATGATTTAATTCATGATGTTTGATTGATTTAATATACGGATGCTCAACTGTTGCCCAGTGATTTGTCAGTGCAATTAATGAAAGTCATATTTCCTTGATAAACCCCAAAATTGAGGGAGGTGAATACTAGTATCCTTGAGACCTGAAGTAAATCAATACGAAAGAAATAATTTGCTATATTGATGCAATTTCAGTAAAGAAGTGACTTTTACCTTACCTTGATATGATGTTTTGATGGACAGAAACAACGACGTTATGAGTTTTGAAAGTATGTGGATGAAAAAGAAGATACGAATTAACACTGGGTGCATGTATCAAAGTAATTCAAGGACAATGCTGGCATTAGTCCAGTTGTTGTAATTCCTTTACTTTCATTGTGATATTTGTTTCATTTTAGCATGGAAACTGTTTTGAATGCTTGATTAACGCTCTTTGAAAATTAGAAATTATTTCTTCACTTTTATTTGAATGTATTTACACATATAGTATTTTTATATCGTCCTAAGGACAAGAATCTCAATCCAACCATGTACTATTCAGAAGTAGACGGGTAACAATTGCAGTGTTGAGAGCCGTGTTGCATTTTGCAGGCTGCTTTTTTCATTAGATCTGTTTCAAGTACAAATATTTCAAGACAAAACTAATTGATGTGGCAGAGGATGGACTAAATTACAGATATGCCTTATTGTTCAATAAATGTAATGGAGATACAAATTTGCATACATTCAGTGGTCTTGATAAAAAATATGGCACTTGGTATTAAAAGACAATGGGGCGCCTAAGCATGCAGTACCGTTAGGACCCTTTCAGTGGTTATAGAAAATTCTATTTATGCTACATAAAATGTAGATAATGATAATGTGTGCAGCACGTTATCCTACTATTTTGGCATATTAAAATATTTTGGCCACTGCATCAATTTGCTGCTTTTTGCTTTGTCGCCCTCAATTTTTTGTCTATGGTGCTCCTACATTTTCCTGTTATTGTGACCCTTTTCGTACACCGAGAAAGTGCCATTGAGTGCCTCAATGTATGTGCTGTGTTTCTAAACATGCATTTAGAGGTGGATAGACTCAATTGGATTGTTTACCTTTCCATTAAAGCAGGGGCAGTAATTCTAGAAAATGTGCCAGCAGTCTGGAAGTTCAATATGATACATGGGCTTTAATGTGTATTTAAACCACCCACATGTATGAGTAAAAAATGTGACTCAACAGAACACCCTTGTGCTTTGGCTGACTGCAGTTTGAAGCCACTTTAGGGACACATGGTGGAGAAAGATGCTTTGCCATACAGGAAGCCTACTTTTATACATTAGCGAAGTCACGCCTCGTAAGTCCAAACGGCTTGATGTTTAATGTATGAAAGAGTGCCATTGTATATATTAAGGATTAGTATGCCATGAACAGGGATGATTGTAAATAAAAATGCATTTTCATAATTCAGCCTACGAAGTAGCAAATGGAAAGCTCCATTTGTGCTTGTGTTTAAAATCTAATTAAAACTTTAAAGTGGATTTATGATATACACCTTGGAAAATCAGTTTTTAAAAGGTGCACTTTGCATTGCCTACGAGCAAGCTGGAGTGCATCAGCTAGGCCCACCCTACAGAATGTAATGAACATCCCAGACTAGAATGGGTGTTAATGATTGGCATCCTTGAGAAAAATAGAGTTGCCTCATCGAACTTTTATGATGTCGTGTCAATAGTGATTATTCCTTTATTGCAGGAGGTTGCAGGAGTTAAAATCCCTGATTCCTCGAGCCTTCTCAAGTTTCCTTCTGCATTCCCAGCTGGAGGCAAAATGAGTTTCAGCGCAGGAGAAGGGAGTTTTTCTAACTTCACTGAGAGTGCTCCTGGAAGAAATAGGAGGCTCCTGTACGGGTTCAAAGACTATATCCGCAGTGAACGAAGCACTTTGAAAAGATTTGCTGTAAGTTAGGAAATAAAGTGCTACTAAAGCAGATTGGATTTTGGTTCCAGTCTCTCGATAGTGCACAGGATAAAAATAGCACTCCAACACAATCTTGAAAACATTCCGGGCAGAACATAAAAAAGGAAGAAGATCCTACCCGACTGCTGGAGAAAGATAACTAAAGGAATCCTGTCTCCTGCTGCCACCGAAAGATTGGGACTGCTCTGCAAGGGTCGGCCTCACTTTAATTCCACAGGAACCAAACGGAAAACAGTCCCCTGTGAATAAGACTCAGTTGATCATTTGAGAGTGGACTCTGAATGAACCATGCAGCAGAGTGACCTGGCAGAAAGAAATCCTGCTCTGAAGATATGGGGCTTTAGGAGATACCAGGATTAACGTTTGCAACATTGATAAACTTTTTGAATTTACTAATTTTTTTACCTCTGTGGCACGAAGAAAAGGTGCTGAGGTTACCCCAGAAAGAGTGCATTCTTGGTGGGGTAGATTTCCAGGCTCATTCTGTCCTGAGGTTTTTACCAGAACAAGAAGGCTTCAGCAGAACCTCGGGTAAAGCTATCTAGTCTCCTGCAGTCATGTCTAGCTGTAACACCCAACTTGCTCTTCTGAAGTATTTTCAGAACCAAAAAAAGTGACTAGGTCCAAAGGTAAAACTTGGACCAGGGCAAGGTAGGAAAGTTTTCCCAATGGCACGTGCCTTCAGCAGCCTCGAAATCCTGCTGAATCCCAGCAAGAGCTTTTGTGCCAAAAGTGAGGGCTTCAGTGGGAGCCCAACAGAACTTTTTCTGACTTTGAATGACCCTCTTCGGCTTTAACATCCTGTCCCGCCTCACTGGAGGATTTTGAGAGACGTAAAAGTAGAAAAGGTAAACACTTTGACATTGCCCTCTAGTATTAGTCCCCTTCATCTTTGTCTTAAATCATGCCTAGGAACCAATCCTGCATAAACATTCACTTTCCTTTGAAGCTTTGAGTTTTCTTGGTGCTTTTTCTTTATTACATAATAGATGAATTTTCTAAATTGTTTGGGCATTTCATTGTGTTGTGTTCTTAATGTGAAAGTTGTTTCCTACTGCTTTAACCTAGGGGAATGGTCTTCTGCTCATGCAATAGCTACAAAGGGGTCAGCAGAGATCTACTTAGAACTGTGTTGTGACTCAAACAGAGTGTGAGTTGGGAGCGGTGCCCATTTCCCAATTTACTAATCCTTTTACAGACAACCCAAACACTCTGGTATGAGCTAAAACAAATAGCAATGTTTGCAGCAGTAATTAAGCAATTGTGCAAGAATGTATGCCAGATGATTCCAATGCGCTATACCACAAGTTGGTGGTAGGCATGCCAGAATTATCACACAATGTCACAGCAGCTCTGACAAGCAGAGGAAAATCATTGGAATCAATAAAAATGTCTGGCAATCTAGTTAGAGCACAATTTGCTACTTTGTTGCGCTTCTTTTCTTCCCTCATTACTCACAAACGATCACACGGCTGTAGAAAGTGCAGATATTGTAAGAAACACATCTGAATATGTTTGGCAGCTGCTATTGTGGCATATATCACATAAGGCTTGTTTCACTATGCATGTCAGGAATGGCTATATTTACAGAGAAAGTGAGACATTTTTGGGTCTGCTGCTACATTTGAAGCAAATTTACAACTCCTTTGGTGTTCCGAACGTACATTAGCCCTGTAAGTCTGAGTTGTTGTAGCTAACTAGGAGTACTCACACGTGTAAAGTGTTACACATGTGGAAGTGTATATCACAAGCATAAATGTATGTAGCACATCAGTGTATTTGTAACAAATACTGTTTTTTTATAGGGATAATATTTTCCCTCGGGAGAAAAAATCTATTCCTCTATGCTACCTCCACTTTTGGGCATGTACCCTCTACTTTCCTGAAAACATTAGTAATCCTTGAACTAACTGCTTAGTTTGTGAATACCCTCAAAATCCAGAGATTTGTTTTTTCATACCTTTCGCTGATGAAATTTAAGAAGGCCTAGCGCCAACCATCGCCACATTATTGTCACTTTTTTTAAGCTAATGTGGTGATAGTGTAGCAAAAACACCATGCCATATTTCAAAGTGTTGCAATGCTTGCATTGTTCCACATTGTAAACACTTGCGCCACATTAAGCCTGACCGGGCATAATGTATGGAAGCGGGGAGTTCCATGAGATTCCACTGCACCATTTTTAGGGGCATTTTTAAATTCTGCACAGGGCAGGCATTAAAAGGAGGCACACCATTATTTTTGATGGGCCTCTATGCACTTTGCAGGATTTGCACCAAAAGTTATGGTGCTAATCATGCAAAGTACAATAGCGTTAATATTAATGACGCTATTGTCCCTAACCTGTGCCATGGTCCGCCGTACGTTAAATACAGCACACACATGGTGGAGTTAGGGGGGGCCGCAAGAAAAGTGGCACTTCATGACATGAAGCACCACTTTTTAAAAATCTGGTCCTAAATTTGTACTTGTACTATGAGGTGAAATGTAAATATGCAAATTCCGTCCTGAAATAAAACTCTCCATCTGCAAACCCTCTTAGATTAAATTGGCATGTGCAACAGTGAACTTTTACACAACTGCACTCAGTATAACTAATGTTGAATCAGCTTGTTTTATGCTACAAAACTTGCTCGTCTTTGTTCCACTCAATGCTCGCTATGTTTTAAACAGCTTTCTGGAAAATAGAGCAGAATGTACTTAGGGGCATATTTATTGGGAATTGGTGTAGGGCAGCACCACAAGTCTTTTTACCGTGCTGCCCTATGATGTGAAAGGGAAGGAATGTACTGTATTTATGAAATAGGGTGCATTTCTGTCCTTTCCCCCGTGCTGGTGCACAATTTGCTCTCCAATGCCAATGCAGTAACCCTTGCACTGTGGTGCAAGGGTGCCTGTTTTGCATGCAGCATTGTTTTTGTGCAGGAAGGGACCTTCCTGCAGAAATGTAATCCTGAGAAGCGTTTCCCTCTTTTTATGTGTGCTGGAGAATGCAGCACACATGAAAAGAAGAAGAAACTAGAAGAAATTAAAATATGTCTTCTTGTTACGCATGCTCTGGGGAGGTGTAAGGTTTTGGCACTGCCCTATTTGTACATGATTAAGGAAATCTGTGGCAGCATCACAATCCATAGGTTTTGCATGGGAAATCCCACCATAACGCCAATGGAACGTTTCCACGGCACAGAGTAAGGCAACGCAGCAACGTAGTAGTACAAGGACTTTATTCGACTTTCAACAAGTCATAAAAGTAACAATAATTTACATTTTGATAAACAATAAATAAAATACAATAAGATAAGCTAAAATCTTAGAGATTAAAAAATAATAAATAATCTAAAATAGTTCAAGTTATGTTGGTAGCCCCCATGCACTTTCTTGTGCTTAATACAGAGCATAAAAAATTGGCCAAGGTTCTGCACATCTCGATAGATGATAATACCTGAAGGCAAGTGTACGCGGTGCGGCACTGAGGGAGATTGATTAGCCTTAGGAGAGGGGCTACTAGGCGCTTTCTTTGCTTAGCGTAGAATTTGCAAAATAAAACCACATGGAATGTGGTTTGTTGTGCCTTTGCGTCGCATGGGCAGGCCTTCAGGGTGGTGCTCCAATCATTCATGGTTGGGAAAGTCACCAAACGATGGAATATATCCAGCCTCATTCTAGTGAGCACAAAACGATGGCGAGGATTTATCACGTTCATCAGATAAGGCTGAATAGCCTCCGTTGACAAGATTATTTGATTGTGACTGACGGTGGACTTTTTTGATTCAACCTCCCATCGTAGATCTTCTAGATATTTTAGTGCCATAGCACTCAGGTCTTTCCTAGAGATTGTTTCCAGGAGAGCTGGATTTGTGTAATAAGCTTTGTTGCCCATGTTTTCAAAGAAAGTCATGATGAATTTTAGCCATGGCACCCTTGTTGCGTATGTAGACTCCATGCAGTCGGTCAAAATGGCCTTATTTAGTTCAGTGTGTTCCGAGGTCCAAATTTTGTGCCATAGCAGTAAGGGTTGGATCTTTATCAGGTCGGTGATAAAGGGGGATCCTAGTTCTGAATGAATTATGTATGATGATGTGCCTTTTGGTACCATCAATATATATCTTAAAAAGTCGTTTTCAGCCGTCTGTAGCAGATTACAGTCTGTGTATCCCCAGATACCGGACCCATACGTGACTGCTGGGATGCACTTAGCTTTGTAAATTTTTATCATGCAACGTGCACTTCTTTATATGAGGCCATGAAAAGCCAAGCAAAACTGCTTTGCATGGCCTCGTAGATATGGTTGAGAGACCTACATGGACTGAGCGTCAAAAAAAGTGATGTTCAGGTGTCACAAGCCTCTTGTAAATATGACCGCTTGTGTTCAAATACCAAAGCATATGAATGCATCCAGTCATTATTTTTCTGAGAATAAACAGTGTGGAAAAACATCAATCCATTTAAATATTTTTTTAGGTTTAGGGGCCTATTTACAAGACCCATTGCACATGGCAGCGCAGCAAGTAACATTGCTGTGCTGGACTGTGCCACATGGAAAGGGTAGAAGTGCACCATATCTACAAGATATCGTGCATGTCTGTCCTCTCCCCTTGCGCTGGCCCACTGTCAGCTGCCTAGTGCAGATGCAGGAACCCTTTCACTTTCCTGCACAAAAATAATTCATGGAGGCATTTTCCTCTTTCTACGTGTGATGCAGAATAAAGATGTTTCTCTCATTGCACCTTCCCAGGGGAAGTGTACAGTTTTGTAAAATACCCAGGTGTACAGATTCTTGTAAATCTGGGAATGCGTCAAAATACATGGGTGTTGCATGTGAAAACCCACCGCAACACCCATGGAACAAAGCGACTTGCCCTGCATTGCCTTACACCTTATCTTCAAGGCTATGAAAAGCCACGCAAGTGGCCTTGCCTGATCTTGTAGATATGAACCTGTACTGTGTGCCACCAGTGCGTCACAAAAAGTGACACACTGGAGGCACACAGGGCTTGTAAATCCCCACATTGGCACATTCTTGAGAAAAATGCTCCCTTAAGAACACTGTGAAGCAAAAAAAAATTAAATTGATCGATGAAATTAAAAAACGAATGGATGAACAAAGCATACTTAAGGGTTGTGTTTTTCTGTCTCTCCATCCCCTCTGCCGATCTTCCCCATCTAACTTTGAGGGAGCCTGCTGCAACCACTCTGATTTGGCAGGGGGACACTGTGAAAGTGGAGCAGCCCAGATTCCTCTGCCTGCACTAACTGCATCGCGAGCAATGCCCTGACGGGAAGTCCCATGAGCTAAGGCCTAGCTGCCGTGGAGTGACTGCAGCCTGGATTGCACATGGCAGCCATGAAAAGATTCACTGTGCCAGCTAAAGCAGAGGGGACTGCCAATTGGAGCCCCGGGACCGGCCCGTTTCATGAAAGTGGTGAGTTGTCGGGGTGCAAGGCAGCAGCTCCTGCGCAGGACAGGGCTTGTTGGTCCTGGGCTCCCAGCAGCGCAACTTCACGAGGCGGAAGATGACGGACCTCGCACCTCAACGTCCCAGATTGACGGGCATTTTGCTGCTTACACCCAGCATCTCTTGCCCCCTTGTCCCAATTTCAATCTACACTGGTGGCCCGCTGGGAACCCGCCTTGAGCTCTGGTGGTGTTAGAGGCTGACATTGGATCACAAACTCTACAAATAGTCCGAAGGTGCTGGAATGAGCCAGGACCCAATGGGAGATGCTCCACGAGCAAGAGGCCTAGAACCCCATTTTGCTGGAAGCCCTGGGCACCGAAGAAGACAGCCCACCTGCAAGTTCTAGGGCCCCCCCACTTAAGCCAAGATACTTGAGTACCCCACAGCTCCACAAACCTTGCTGTAGCTACAAGCTTGGTACTCGATGACTGGACCTGGATGGCATTACTGGGACTGCGGCCTGACGCTGACTTCCAGATGTCAGTGCACTCTAGCAAATAACTCTGGGGAACACTGATTGCTGATTTCCCCTCTCCTTACAGTGGACATTTGGCCCCCAATATCTACTGCACACCATGACTGTTCTAACCTCATTTCATTCCGAGCTGCAACACAGCCTTTCCAGCACTAAGGGGATTTGACACCTAGATTGGGAAGACCCCCCACTAGACCACACTCGCTGGGAGGAGAGTGAGCATGACACATATAAATGACTTTGTCACCCCAGGATCTTGCATATCGCCTTGTAGGCAGGGCTGGATATACCAGCATCGCGCCACCCGAACACCTTCTACAGAGGCAGTGCAGAAGAAGGGAGGCATGGCAACTGGACTGGGCAAGAAAGATCAGTCACTAAAAAGAGATGCTCACTAAACCCCTAGAAACAGAGACTACAGAACCCATGCCGTCCCCAGGCTTGTGTGTTGCAACGGATCCCAAGAAGACCAGACGCACAGGTCATCTGGCCTTTTCTAGAGGTTCTATATGTGTCACTTAGAGGCAACCTCTGGACTCTAAAGAAAAGACCTCTCTGATTATCTCAAAGAAGTCCGCAGCAACCTGGATGGCTTGGGTGACAGAGTTTCCTCATTGAAAGATCGCCAAACTAGTAGAGGTGGAAAGATCGAACAGTTGCAGCAAGAAATCATCCACCTATGAGATCAACACTTAGACCTGCAAGCCAACGCTGAAGATCTAGAAAATTGCTCACAACGTAATAACATATGGATCAGAGGGTTTCCATCTGGGGCTGAAGGAGCTGATATTACTCAGTTTGTTACAGAATAGTTTAGATCGATTTTGGAGGAGACTGCTGAGCTAGACATTCATATAGACAGAGCACATAGAGTGCGCCCCAAGAGACCAGACAATGCCCCACCTGCAGACATTCTAATGTGCATCCATGATTTCCAAACAAGGGAATGCATCATCCGGATGGCCAGAGACACACACTCAATACAAATTAACAGAATTTAACCCATACTTTATCAAGCTCTAGCAGCTTCTACGCGTCAGAAATGCAGAGAATTTTACCCAGTGATATCATAGCTAAAAAAGGAGGGAGTTTCATACTCTTTGGGCCACCCCTTCAGACTGAACTTTCAGTGGCAAGGTGAACTCCACCGGCTCCATTCCCTTACAGAAGCACGTCAACTCCTGGGAATAGACGATAACCCACAGGAACAGTCCCAGAAAAGCCAACATGATCCTGGAGCTCGCAGGTGTTAACGATGGCAGACTGCGGGAACCCCATCCTCGAGCCTCCACCTGACCCAGTGACCATGGCAAAGGAATGACAGGCGATATTAGAGACTCTCTCTGGGGACTCACAAGTTAGAGCCACGCCGTGAATAAAGCTGTGAGCCTCCAACTGTATTGCTTTGGGCAGAGGGTCTGTGGCGGGCACTGGGACAGGTTCTCGGTTCTGCTCCATACCCCTTGACACTGCCTTCCAATTGGGCGACACACCCTACCCCCTGGCTATACTGTACAATGGCATTTTTAACATTCATGTTGTCATTTACCAATTTGATGCTTATTGTTTTTATTCATATGGGGGGAACACACAGAAAGTGGTCACATGTTACCTTGGTCACACCCTTATAGATAGATTCTTATTAGATTTTCCCCTAAGGTATTTGAAGCTTTAACCCTTTGCCATTAGAGGGAACATATGTAGCCCCATTCTCCAGTCCCATGCATCATAATTTACTGCGGGTTGAGCCGACCGCAGCTTCTCCTGGGGAGATGGATGCAGGGGGTGAACACAGGCTTACAACTCAAAATACGTCCAACAGCAGCAATAAATGATTGTCCAGTCAAAAACGTGCTTTTATGAGAAAAGGAGTATTTATATGTGAACACATAGTAACATATGGCATTCACAAATGTTAGAAACTGGGTTTCTAGTTGGCAGAGCTATGTATCCTATCCAAGCAGGAACCACAATCCTAGTCACAAACACACCCTAAATTAACTTGTGCTCAACTTCTGGTAGCTTGGCACAGAGCAGTCAGGCCTAACTTAGGAGGCAATGTGCAAAGTATTTGTGCAATACTTCAAACAGTAAAACAGCGAAAACACCAAACAAAAATATGCCACACCTGGTTAGAACAATAGAACTCGATTTAACAAATAAAACAAGACCAACATGACAAACATCCAATAAGTAGAACTTGAACTATGAATTTTTAAAGAAGTAACTGTAGAAAAGCAAAACAATTAAAAAAACACCAACTGGGGCTACCTGGTTGCACCGGGCCAGGACAAAGTCAAAAGATCAGGCCGACTGCGATGGAGTGTGTGCCGGCCACAGGGACCAAGTTAAGCCAGATGAACCAAAGTACCTTAAAATCCTAGTGTTGGATCGCTGCAGTGGTTCTGAACCATGCCGTCGACGAGATGCATCGAAGTTTCCCATGCAGCTGTGGTGATGTGTTGGAACCAAGATGCAATAGCGTTCCAGAGCAGGAGCTGGCAGCATTGACATTAAGGCGATGCACTGATTCTGATGAGCGCAGTGGCTGCAATGTGGAGTTCAGCGTCATTATTGAGGCTGTCCTTGATGGGGAAAGCAGGAGCCTTCGCTGACGGAAGCATTGCAGTGCTGGTTCCAAAAACAATGCACTGGTTTTATTAATGCAATGGTGAGATGCATCGGTTCTGTCCACACAACAGTGGAGATTCATTGGTACTGCCGGAGCAGCACCTGATGATCTACCTCTGAAGGGTCGAGGACTGGGGTGGCACCACTTGGGAGGTCAGGATCACAGCTGGCAGAGTCCAGTTAGGTTGACTGGAAGTCTTTTATGTCCCTGAAACTTTAAATCAGATCAGTCGGCAGTAGGCCCAGTCCTCATCCAGACAAGGAAGGCAGCTAGGCAGCAGATCAGCACAGCTAGGCAGCAGTCCAGCAGAGTGGCAGTCCTTATAGCATCACATCAGTCCTTCTTTCTTGCAGAGTATCCACAAGCCCAGACATATACTGAAGTGGTAGGGTCTGAGGTTCAGTTCTCATACCCAGTGGTGCCTTTGAAGTGTGGAAGACTCCAAAGGAGTCTTTGAAGTGCACAGACTTCCTCCCTTCCTTCCCTGGCTACAGACTCACTGCTGGGTGGGAAGTATGCAGCCCTTTGTGTGGGGACAGGACACAATCTATTCAGGTGTAACTGTGATGCTGTGGCCAGCTTCTCCCCCTCCTGTCTTGAGGGCCTATCAGGGACCATCAAGTCACACCTAAGCTCCTATTGTGTGTGGCTGTCTAGAGGGACTACACAGAGCCAAACTATCACATACCCAAGACAAGTGATCAGAGACAGGCTGCAGGCACGCAGGACTAAAAGCAGGAAAATGCCAACTATCTAAAAGTGGCATTTGCAAAATCTGACTTTACCATCAAAGAGGATTTATTATTACATTTTCGTAGGTGCTAAACATGACAGATCTACTTCCGCCAAATCAGGTAATACAGCTTATTAAATGTAAGGAGAAATCCGGAATGTTTTCCTTTGAGAGGGGTAGGCCTGACAGTGGTAAAAAACAAATTTGGGAGTTTTTCACTACCAGGACATGCAAAATTGGAAGGCACATGTCTTACCTTTTACTTGCATAGCACCGTGACCTATGGGCTACATAGGGACTACCTTAGGGGTGGCATATGTAATAAAGGGGAGAATAAGGCTTGGCAAGGGGTTTTAAATGCCAAGTCAACATGTGACACTGCATTCAGGCTACATTGGCAGGCCTGGGACATGTTTAGAGGGCTACTTAAGTGGGTTGCACAAACAGTGCTGCAGGTCCATTAGTAGCATTTAATTTACAGGCCCAGGGCACATGTAGTGCACTTAAGAAGGAACTTATCAGCAAATTTAATATGCCAATTGTGAACATGACAATCAAAACCATGATTAGGGGAGTGAGCACAAGCACTTTTGCACTGGTTAGCAGTGGTAAAGAGCGCAGAGTCCTAAGATCAACAAAAACGAGTTCAGCAAAATTGGATGCAAGCAGGCAAAAAGTTTAGGGGAAGAGTACCCTAAAACTGACAGGTCTAACAACAAACAATATATACTATCCCCTGAGGTGAGGGCTCTATTGCGAGATAGGCAGATCCCTCAGTCCCACATCGCTGTAACTAACAGTACTGGTTATTCCCTATTCACAATAGGTGACATTCAGGTTAAGCCTCACTAGTAGTCTGAGTCTTAGGAGTTGCACTCTACCAAAAGGGTTCCAGTGCCTGAAGGTCAATGTGGCAGCACAAGTTGACCAGTGGCCTTTGGTCCTGCATTCAGTCTTACCCACTCCTGCAGGGGTTGTGCTACCAGAGTGCCAGAGAGTGTCTTGATCTTAGATGTCATGGAAGAATGCAGCAGCTGCGGATGTTGAGTAGCCCTCACTTCTCTGCAGGGGCCACAACTGGGCATCCACAGCATTTCCTCCAGTGAGACTGTAAGTTCCTATGACCCTTCTCACAGGTAGAAGGAGAGATCGTTCAGGGTTTGATCCTCAGTCAGGATTCGGGCAAGCACATATTACCATGGGGTCCTTTCCTCTCGACAATGGTGAAAGAAAATAACGATTCTTGTTCTTCATAGTGGCCCGCTCTGGTGAACAGGGTCATTAACATAACTACACGTACAATGGCCCAATTGGCACAACAATAACTTCCTTGTCATGGCAACCTTCTGTGGCATGCAGGTCTGCCAACTTCACTCCGTACATGGCCTACAGCCCGATTGACATGGCGGTCGTGCACTGTTCATGGCAGCTACACTGGCATAAGGGATCATGGTAGTGGCCCAGAGGGTGCAACCATGGCTAACTTCATGGCAGCCCCCTCTGACAAACGAGGACAATGACCTGCGTCTCCTCACAGGTGAAGACCTGATAGGTGCAGCCAGTGCTTAATTTGTGCTTATTGTTTCCTGTGCGGAGCACCAGCACTTATTTTTCTGCCAAATGGGAAAGACAGGGGAAGAGAAAAACAAAAAAGCATCAGAAAGGGGAAAAGCAGGAAACTGCAAGAGTGAGCTGAAGGGACATGGAGTGGCTGTAAATGGATTAAAGAGGCCCAAGATGGCTTCAGGATTACGCTGCCTCAGTATTTTGTGTTCACAAATTTAATTGCAGCAGCCGTGTGCTTAAGAGGAGGGCTCTGGCACGTTTTTATTGACAAATTAAGCACTGGGTGCAACACACATCTCTTCACACCTCGCTAAGATGATCTACTTGCCAAGATCCCACACTGGACCTTGCTCCCTCCAAGCACTCTCCCCTTCCTCACAAAGAACAGTGGTCTTGGCAAGGCTTCAGGGACAGGTGGTCTTGGATTGGGTGGTGTATGCTCACCCAGCTAGGAGGCTAGCAGGCCTTAGCCCCTAGTCCTGGTTACAGGTAGAATTCATTCAGAGCTTCTACTCCTTGACATACAGCCTGACTGCCTGCTTGACAGTAGACAATGTTGGGGTTGTTGAGCTCACCTTCTTATAGTCCATTCCAGAAATCAAATGTGATTTAGGCTGAGTCCTTCATGTTTGTGTTGGGGGTCTGCTTACTTTTGAAGTGCCCACTCCTCTTTCATGCCCTTTCCTCCAGTCTGTCACAGCCACAGAAACTCTAGGGGCCAGATGTAATAGGCTTTTTTCTATGGGCAAATGGCCCGATTCACAGAATCGGCCCATTTACACACAGAAAAAAGCATTTTGGAACATACAAATGCTATCTTGTGATTTGGGGCCAGATATATCAAAGTATTTTGCATTCGCAAATGGTGGGAATCACAAAATTCCATCTCAAAATAGCCTTTTTGAATGTATGAAAGGCATTGGCAGTCCCATTTTAGGGGGTCGCAATTTTTGTGATTACTTAGTTGCGATCTTATAAGCACATGTATCAAGCAATTCCTCAAGCGAAATGGGCAGTTGGGGACTGCTACTACCATCAAGACCAAGTAGATGATACCCATCTGCAATTTTTAAAAATGCATTACAAATACATTTTTAAAAGTGCAATGTGGCGCACACATACCCGTAGGGCATGTCTGCACTTCACATGTACACAATTATTTATGGGGTGCATCAAACAGTGCTTCAGGCCCTCAGCACCCTTGGTTTTGAATTTCCTAAATTGTGATACCCCAATAAGGAATCGCAAATCAGGAATGCAAAACCATTTGCACATATATGGGCCTGAAGGCCCATAGGAATGAAGGGAGTCACATTTCAATTTGGTGCTTTGTTAAGAGTAATGGAGGTTGGATCTCGCAGCTCCACACGTTACCCGGAGCTCCAGTCCCAGAGGTATGCTTTTGAATCAATACGGTTTTCGTCGTCACTAGCGTATTTGTTGTACTGGGCGATATGTTCAGTTTGTTGTTCGAGTCTCTTACCCTACCGGGCACGACTGCCCCGGAGGTGGTGTGTAGTGCACAATATGGCATTCCTTGGACTAGGCAACATTATTTACTATTTTCCTGTCACACGAGCTCTTATTTTCACGATCATTACTCCATGTGCACTTCCCGCCTCGTACGTATGGGAATCTTTCATTATACGCACGTTATGTATTATTTTGCATTATAACAATAATAAGCCTGAATACTTTAGCTCTGCATTTTAGGATGCTACATAGTTTTTCAAGGACTACTTCTCTTTATGCGTCTTAAGCTTATCATGGCCTTGTCTGATGATTCTTGTTGAATTATCTCTCAACACAGAGGACAGTGAAATATAGGTATGTTTGTGTATTGATGTTATTCCTACTCACCTTGGTGGGGTCTTTATCTTAACATCACTTTGGTTTGCTGTCTATTAAATATAGAATCAAAGTACTGCGATGTGTGCAACTTTATATGCAGGAGTTCACCACTCAGAAATACTGTTACTGCCTGTTGTGTCTGTACATAATAACATATTTCTCTGGTTACCAAAGGTTAAATCTAGCTTGTGGTATGAGACACTGTGTAACATATACATATACCGTTTGTGGTTGTTTGGCTTATATTTTTTGCTTTTCTCTCAAGAATACTCTACTCAGCACAAACTTTAATCCACATCTGGACGCATTTCCATTGAATTTGGTATGTTCTTGTCTTGTAGCTCCTCTGGGCTAGTTTCACATACTTGGTGTTAGGTTTGGTACACAATCACCACTGGGGACTGCAGTAGACTGTCTCTGTCTACATCACCTTCTCACTAATATATACCGGCTTCTTCAACTTACATTTTGACACTATATTCACACCTTGCATATGTGCTCGATCATTTTACCACACTCCACCACAATTGAGCATTATGGATATAACAGGACAGTAATAATATTCATTATTTTTGCTTGTTTCATATAACCGCGTGGTTCAGGGCTCTCTTACCCAAATACTGAGATTTAAGACAACTTTACAAACTAACACTGGGTTTTCCTAAACTGTGGTAATTGTTCTTATTGCTTGCTATCATTCTTTCATGACAGTGAATTGTCTTTTAGATATCAACTTTTATAGCCTTGAAAAAGTCTAGATGACGAAACATGTCAACTGTTGCTATTGGAATCATCATAGAGTGGGATGAATAAATCATAATCAACAACAAGGTATATCCGGAACTCGTAGTGGACTACTTTGCTGTGCATTGGTTTTTTAAAATAAAAATGTATAAAAATATCTAAGATTTTTATATATATTTGAAGACCAAGATTATCAAAATTGGTACTTTTTAGCATATGGATTATTGAAGCTTTAATAAATGCAGTCTTTCTGTGCATTGTTACACACCATAGGAATGTCGGCTCCTGGTTCCGGCGGGAGCAACGGTGGAAAGTCTCTTGGGGCTGGTCCAGGGCCACTGAGAGGGACCACTTGGGAAAAGTCTGTTCTTGAAGATTTAAAGGTGGTGCCTGGGGGTCCCCTTCAAGTGTTGAGGTCACAAGAGGTAAGGGACCCTTGGGGCACAGCTGTTTTTTTATTGCAGAGCACACGGTGGCCGGGTGCAGAGCAAATTGGTGAGCCAGAAGCTGTGTGCAAAGGAGCCCTTTGTATCTGGAGGTAGGTCTCTTTGAAGGTCACTTACAGGACAACAGGGGCACACTGGCTGGAAGTCCAGGGTGTTCCTGAAGTCCCTCAACTTGGGCTTCCTCCTGGTCCTTCTTCAGCTCCTGGCGAGAACTGGATCTAAATGACCAGTCCGGCCCATCGGGGACCTCAGGACAGTCGGTTCCCCTCACCCAGTCACAGGCCACCACAGACCTTCCCCCATCTGGAAACACCAGCACAGCACCCAGCCAGCGGGCCCATACCTCCGTCCCTAGGACACGTCAATCAGCTGTGTATCCACCACTACAGAGAACCCAGGCTAACCCACCACCCCAACAACAACAGGGACCTGGGGGCAGTGGCAGTGGGCACACGGTCCAGGGGACGGAGGGCCAGGAACACAGGGGAACTGGGAGGGCTGCTGTGCAACAGGGGGCGGACAGGCCAAGGGAACCCACTCTCCACGAGGCCCTCTCCTCCATCATGGGAGCCTACCACCACTCCCAGGAGACGATGGCAACGGTACTGGCCAAGTTTAAGGAGACCCAGTGCCTGCAGGAGGAACAGTATATGGGCTTCAGGGAGGAACTCAGAACCATCAGCTCCACCCTGGGCACCATCGTAGGGGTGCTGAAGGAACTCGTGAACACCAGGAGGGACACTGTAGCACTACAAGGGGCCCCTAACACTAGCATGGACGATGAACTGCCCACCACCTCCGCTGGCGCTAGTGGACAGGACGCCCCGCCACAGGACCACCACACCATCACCCCACCCCCTGCAGAGGGACAACCACCCCGCAAACGGTCCCTGAGATCCAGGACAAAGACAGAGCACGATGCCAAGACCCCTACCAAGCAATGAGACCACCCTGATTGTCATCCTACTGTCCCACTTTGTCACCCTGTCCATACTTAAACTGCCCCAGCTCCACTTCCTATGCCCATATGGGCAATGCACCTGTGAGACTAATAGATTGGACTCTGACATGGACATTCCTCCGCCATCAGCCCTCACCATTTCAATACCCCCTCCAATATTGAGCACTTAAATCAACACACTTAAAGCACAAAACAATCTGAAGTCTGTCTGTGATTTCGAAATAGTGTATTAGCAATTACAGTGACAAAATGCTCTTTCAATTGTAATGTCAACATAGCTATGTGACACAGCTCTAGTCCATGAGGAACCTAAGCAGATGTCACACAGTGGGACCCACATCTGTGAAATCGTAAGGGAAAGTGACAACTCAGTGACCATACACTGGGTGAAAACGACAGACAGTAGAGAGGCAGTAGTGTTAAAGTACATGTAGTAGGCAGGTCTGTACTCTTACCTGTGTCTCACTGGAAATATTGCTGGATCACTGAGTCCCTGTTGTTCATGTCTTCTTCCTCTGCTTCCTCGTCTTCACTGTCCACAGGCTCCACAGCTGCCACAACACCGCCATCTGGACCATCCTCCTGCAGAAAAGGCACCTGTCGTCGCAAAGCCAAGTTGTGAAGCATACAGCAGGCCACGATGATCTGGCACACCTTCTTTGGTGAGTAGAATAGGGATCCACCTGTCATATGGAGGCACCTGAACCTGGCCTTCAGGAGGCCGAAGGTCCGCTCAATCACCCTCCTAGTTCGCCCATGGGCCTCATTGTAGCGTTCCTCTGCCCTTGTCCTGGGATTCCTCACTGGGGTCAGTAGCCATGACAGGTTGGGGTAACCAGAGTCACCTGCAAATGGTGAGGGACAACTGTTAGACACGCACTAACCTGGAGGGATATCCCCAGACCCAGACAACCATTCCCATTGACTTGCTTCCGGGTGCTCACCTAATAGCCACAAACGGTGCCTCTGGAGTTGACCCATCACATAAGGGATGCTGCTATTCCGCAGGATGTAGGCGTCGTGCACTGAGCCAGGGAATATGGCATTCACATGGGAGATGTACTGGTCTGCCAAACATACCATCTGTACATTCATCGAATGATAACTCTTCCGGTTTCTGTACACCTGTTCACTCCTGTGGGGGGGGTGGGGACCAAAGCCACATGGGTCCCATCAATGGCACCTATGATGTTGGGGATGTGTACCAGGGCATAGAACTCACCTCTCACTGTAGGCAAATCTACACCTGAGGAAAAACGATGTAGCTTCGCATGTGTTTCAGAAGGGCAGACAACACTCTGAACAATACGTTGGAAAACATAGACTGGGACATCCCTGAAGCTATGGCCACTGTTGTTTGAAAAGACCCACTTGCAAGGAAATGGAGCACTGACAGCCCCTGCACTTGAGGGGGGATTCCTGTGGGATGGCAGATTGCTGACATGAGGTCTGGCTCCAACTGGGTACACAGTTCCTGGATTGTGGCACTGTCATCCTGTATGTGATAATCACATGTCGTTCCTCCATTCTCGACAGGTCCACCAACGGTCGGTACACTGGAGGATGCCGCCATCTTCTCACATGTCCCAGCGGACGGTGCCTATGAAGGACAACAGCGAGCACAGAGTCAAACAACTCAGAGGTACGTACCCACAGTTTACACAGAACACCATTCAAACACAAAAGATGGCCTGTATGTGTGTAGAGTCTAGGCCTAGGTATGTGTGACGCCGTTGAAAATGAAGCCATGTGGGCCCCTGAAATGGCAGCTGCCTAACCTGTAAAGTGGGACAATGGGATGTGAGGTAACTGTGCTGGCGTTGTACACCGTCGCGGTAGGCGGCCGAAGACCGCGGCGCAATGCTGCATTGGTTAACATTGGACCCTATGGGTCCCAAGAGCCAATGACGATGTACGCCGGCGGTGACTGTACACACCGCCGCGGACGTGACCGCCATTTTCCATCTGTTCAATCACTCAATACCTGATCTTCGACAGGAGAGGACCTACACTGCAAGTGCTGCTGTGACCTCGGTCTGGAAGAGACAATGGCTTGAGTGTCTGGGGAAAGGGCCCCTGCCTTCACATCGGAGGAGTTGGAGAAGCTCGTGGATGGGGTCCTCCCTCAGTACACGCTACTCTACGGTCCTCCAGACAAACAGGTAAGTACACAGGGAGCATGTTGTATGGGCTATGCCTGTGTGGAGAGGGCTGGATGTAAGAAGGAAGGGGAGAGAGTGCTGTTTGCATGAAAGACGGTGAATGCATGTGCCACATGGCAAGGGTAGGGATGGGGCCAATCAGTTTAACGGTGCAGTTGGTGATAACTTCTCTTTTTCCCCTGTACATTTCATGTCGGTCAGCGCCCACCAGAAAAAAGATATTTGGCGTGCCATCGCCAAGGATGTCCTGACCCTGGGGGTCTACCACAGACGGAGCACCCACTGCCGGAAAAGATGGGAGCACATTCGCGCTGGAGCAAGAAGACGGCAGAGGCTCAGCTGGGGATGGCCTCCGAACGTGGGAGGGGTGCCAGTCGCACCATGACCCCCCTGATGTTCCGGATTCTAGTGGTGGCCTACCCGGAGATGGATGGACGCTTGAGGGCATCACAGCAGCCACAAGGGGGTGAGTACACTCTCATTCTGCTGACTTTCCACGCAGTGGAGGTGTCTGGGTGGGGGAGGTGGGCTGTGGGTTTCTCTAGGCCAGGGAGAGTTCCGTAGGCAAGGCCCCTCCGTAAGGCAGGCCATGTGGCACCCCACCTCTGTAGAGTGACAACTACACCTAGTCATGCCCCTGTGTCATCTATGTGTGCAGATGTCGTCCATAGCCTTGTAGGCCATTTCCCAGGAATTGAACAGTGGACCCCCAAGAGCGCGGCATTGTGCAGGGGGCTTCTGTGTCTGTCCTGTCCGCCAATGGTAGCGGTAATGCATGCACTCAACATGTCTTTCTTCTGTCGTCCCCCCCCCCTTTTTGTGGTCTCCCTGTTCTTGTGTGCATCAGCATCATCAGGCGGAGGAGCAATGGCACCGGAGCACGAGGGAGCTGCACCCCACATGGCCCTGGAGTGGGAGACTACGGACTCAGAGTTCACCAGTGGGACGGAGGGCGAGGGGAGCTCCACGGCAGGGACAGGAGCTGACACCATCGACACAGACTCGTCCTCTGATGGGAGCTCCCTTGTGGTGGTGGCACATCTGTTCCCCCCCCCACCTACAGGTACAGCCGCCACCCCCCCTACCAGCACAGCCCTCCCAGCAGCCCCTCAGCCTTTGCCCCGTGCCCGCTCACCCAGGAAAGGTGGGCATCACCTTCGCCCCAGGCACCTCAGGCCCTGCCCCAGTCACCCCTGCTTCCCTCAGTGAGGAGGCCATTGACCTCCTCAGGTCCCTCACTGTTGAGCAGTCTACCATTTTAAATGCCATTCAGGGTGTAGAGAGGCAGTTGCAACAAACAATTGCATTCCTGGAGGGCATTCATTCAGGTCAGGCTGCCCTTCATCGAGCTTTTCAGACTCTGGCCTCAGCACTGATGGCAGCCATTGTCCCCGTCTCAGCCTCCCCCTCAAACTTCCTCCACCCCGACCCAATCCCCTGTACCTCAGCCTATCCCAAGCACACCTACAGACCAGCATGCACACACGTCAACACACAAGGGAAGGTCTGGCAAACAGAAGCACCACACATCCCACAGGCACTCACACAAGCATCACACACATGCAGACACACCAACATCCACTGCCTCCACTGTGTCCCCCTCCTCCTCGTCTCCCTCCTCCCTTCCAGCTTCGTCTACACTCACACCTGCATTCACTACCTCTACAGCCACTACGTCCCTCTCCAGCACACCCACCACCACACCCTGCTCACGTGCAGTCACCACACCCACTACCATTCACACGTCCCCTGTGTCCTCTCCCAGTGTGTCTGTGACGCCCCCTCCAAAGATACACAAACGCAGGCACACACCCACCCAACAGCCATCCACCTCCCGACAACCTCCAGCGCATGCACCTTCACCCAAAGTCACCAAACGTACACCTCCTACAACCTCCACCTCTTCCTCCACTCCCAAACCCTCTCCAGTTACCGTCCCAGTGTGTCCCAAAAACTTTTCCTGTCCACCCTTGACCTCTTTCCCACACCTCCCCCACCCCGTCCGTCTCCTAGGTCCCGAACTAGCACCTCAGCCACAACATCTCCGGGACCAGTGGTGCCTGTAGTCACCGGAATCTGGAGTGCACCGGCCACCAGGGCAGCCAGTGTGGCACGGAGCCACAGCACAGACAGTCCCCCACCTGTGAAGCATCAGAAGTTGGCCAGTGCTCAGCGGGAGAGGGGGAAGACTCCAGCCACCAAAGCCGCTCCCAGGGGTCCCGGTGGGAGCGTGGAGTCAGCTGTGACACCTTCCAAGGAAGGGAAGGGCCACAAGAAACCCGGCAAGTCTGGGAAGAGCAGCACGGCGGAGAACACTGCATGATGATGGCATCATCCCCGATGCTCAGGAGCCCACCTCCAGCACAAGCCCAGCTGCCCAGGACAGGACCACCAGCACTAGCCCACCTGCCCAGGAGGGGCCCGCCAGCACCAGCCCACCTGCCCAGGAGGCCACCTCCAGCACCAGCCCACCTGCCCAGGAGGGGCCCGCCAGCACCAGCCCACCTGCCCAGGAGGCCACCGCCAGCACCAGCCCACCTGCCCAGGAGGCCACAGCCAGCACCAGCCCACCTGCCCAGGAGGCTACCGCCAGCAATAGCCCCGCTGGGCCATGAAGTACCGCCAGCACAAGCCCCGCTGGGCCATGAAGGACCGCAAGCAGCTGAGACCCTGCAATGGAGACCGCCATCTCAAGCACCGCTGAACAGGGCACCGCTGTCTCCAGCACCGCTGAACAGGGCACCGCCATCTCAAGCACCGCTGAACAGGGCGCCGCTGTCTCATGCACTGCTGCACAGGGCACCGCCATATCAAGCACCGCTGCACAGGGCACCGCCGTCTCAAGCACCGCTGAACAGGGCACCGCCGTCTCAAGCACCGCTGAACAGGGCACCGCCGTCTCAAGCACTGCTGCACAGGGCACCGCCGTCTCAAGCACCGCTGAACAGGGCACTGCAGTCTCAAGCACCGCTGCACAGGGCACCGCCGTCTCAAGCACCGCTGAACAGGACACCGCTGTCTCAAGCACCGGTGAACAGAACACCGCCATCTCAAGCTCCGCTGCTCAGGGCACCGCCGTCTCAAGCACCGCTGAACAGGGCACCGCCATCTCAAGCACCGCTGGCCCATGAGCGGCAAGGGCACTGACGCAACTGAGTCCGTCACGGGGTGAATGATGCACTCTGGGCACCATGCCCCCACCAGAACCAGTGGAGACTGTAATCCACTACTTCTGTCCTTAGCAGGATGAAGCACTCTGGGCACCATGCCCCCTCCAGAACCAGTGGAGACTGTCATCCACTACCTTTGTCCTTAGCAGGATGAAGCACTCTGGGCACTATGCCCCCTCCAGAACCAGTGGAGAAAAGCATCCACTACCCCAATCCTAGGCAGGATGAAGCACTCTGGGCACCATGCCCCCTCCAGAATCAGTGGAGACTGTCATACACTACCTCTGTCCTTAGCAGGATGAAGCACTCTGGGCACCATGTCCCCTCCAGAATCAGTGGAGAATGACATCCACTACCTCTGTCCTTAGCAGGATGAAGCTTGTGAGACTGTGGCTTTGCACTCCCCAGGATTGAACAGTGGGCAAACCACCCACTTGGGAGACTTGAGAGACTGTGGCTTTGCACTCCCCAGGATTGAACAGTGGGCAAACCACCCACTGTAGAGACTTGAGAGACTGTGGCTTTGTACTCCCCAGGACGGAACAGTGGGCATGTGGCCCCCTCGTGGATTTGGTGTTGTGCACTCAAGCGGCTGAGGTGCCCCCCCTTTTCCTCCCCTGAGGTGCCTGTTTAGTTGCTCTCTGATGCCCATGCAGTGTTCTCTCCGTTATGGTCGGGGATCTTGTGTGGGCCTCGCCCATACCGTGTGGTCCCAGTATTCCACGGACTTTCTTAGAGCACTACCTGGACTACTATGCTTGGTATACATTATGTACATGGTGTATTTATATATTTCTGCCTACTTGCTTTTAATATATTACAATGGTTACACTCATTTTCTATTGTCTTTGCATTCTTCTGGGGGGTTTGGGGGATGTAACTGTGATGTATTGATATGCATTAGTGTGTGTGTTGTAGTGGGTGAGGGTGGGGGTGTTGCGTGTGTGTGTCCCTGTTTTTTGCCTCGCCCCACCCCTGTGTCGTAGGTGCAGTACTCACCATGGTCTTCGCCGCTGGCGTTCGTGCTCCTGGTAGAGGAGCAGGAAGACTATTGCAGGTAGAATTTGGAGTTCCGGGTCCATGGCGTCCTCGTTCCTCGTGGGGTGTGTAGAGGTGAGTGTTTTCCCTTAGGGATTCCTGTTTCCGCCGTGTTTTTATCCGCGGTGAATCCGTCCCGGAAAAGGTGGCAGATTGGGCTGTCATAATAGTGTGGGCGGTACATTGTCTCCCGCCTGTCTGTTGGCGGTGACCGCCGAGCTGTTTGTTTGTACCGCCGTGGCGGTCGGAGTGTTAAAGTGGCTGTCTTTGTGGGCGGTTTCCGCCACCGTCGTAATTGCAAATTTTTTACCGCCGGCCTGTTGTCGGTCTTACCGCCGCTTTAACACCGACCGCCAGGGTTGTAATGACCACCTTAGTATTTTAGTGTGTACTGTGCATAGGGAATAGTGCAGAAGTAGACTCCAGAGGTAGGTGCACATATTCAAATTACAACCAATATACACTGCCTATATGTAGTGAGCCAGTGGTGATCCATTTGCTTCCACTTTGAAGCCACCTCTTTTTGAGACTTCTGGACCATAGTAATCAACAGGAATTTCCATATACATATAGTAAATGAAAATTCCCCAGGAGATGTCACTCCGATGTTTGGGCTATTCAAAAATTAAAAAATAAATAGGTACACTGAACTTTGTTAAGTCAATGATTTAGATGGGGGGATTAACACTTGACTAATGTTATTGTTGGGTTATCAGCTACATTCTAGAATTTATGAAGATGCATGTCATATGACCATAAAGCTATAGACATTGCAGCACAAATATGAAAAAAAAGTAATGTATGATGTTGAGTGTCCAAGTAGAGGTTCAACTACATTAAATGATGAAGGACCTAACATTGTGAAATAGAGGTTTCCTAATTAATCATGCAATGCTGTAACTATTCATAAAGCATTATAGATGTTCATGGTGCTACTGTTCCATAAAACACCTTAGAAAATATGGTTTAGTAGGTTGATGCTCACCACCAGGTGTAATGGTAGGGAATTTGAACGTGGAGAAGCATTGCCAAGTAAAGCTCTTTCACCAGGTCAACATTATTTTCTGTGGAAAGGGGGTTTGGTCTGTGGAATACAGGGCGAGAAAGTCAGGAGACTATAACCTTGAACAGACCATGGAGTGAATGAGCAGCCAACTCAATGTAAAGATTTTGTTACTAGGGTAATGTGCGCTCATCTAGAATGTTTTGTGATCATCACTGCTGCTGCTTTTAGTACCAGTTCAGGCAATGTGGCTCTTTACAAGAACATCAAGATAGATGGGCACCCGGTATAACAACCTCAGAGTATCGATGGGACACAACATTGAGGATAAAATATAACAAAAAATATCAGAAGGTAAGTTATTCTAGATTTTCTATACTTAATTCCACATATATGTATCTTCGTTGTCCAAATATCCTGAAGGTATGTAAATGTGGATTTACAAATAGTAAGTCGATGCTTTCCTATATGCACTTACCTTTTGATAATATTTTGTCTTTGATATTTTTGTACCACTGTATACTGAAAGGGTCGCTATTTAGTAGTACAGTCATCAAGATGGATGCCAGGCCATAGTGCAGAAGAGACTGGAACAAGGCGTTGGGATATGAGACTGTTCTAATGAACGGGAGCACTATTGAATGGTTCGGTGGGATAGTTGAGTAATAAATCTAAAGTTGGACATATATTGGATGGTTTATTTCTTTATCATGCATTTATTGTTGGATTATGATACATTTTAAATTTTTGAGGGCAGACTACCCTGTTTTTAATTGGCTCAGTCCTATCCCATACTATATTGCAAACATTAAATGTTTCTTTGATTCCTGACCTAAATACATTTTACTCAACATTTTTAGTCTGATGTTAGTCAAGGCCTTTTGATTTTACTAAAATCTGTACGATATAGTTACATATAGAGGGTTTCAGCAACATTTCTTCATCCATTGGACTCTTATAGTGTAGTTACTTTTTGCTTCCCCCCAATCCAGCATATAGCATGGCACACTGGGTAAGCCTACTTAAGTCACTGTTTAAATTGACTTTGAGTGACTGCATTTTGCTCTCTCACAAGGAGCACATCCACAGCCACCTCCATTTTGTGAGCCCAGCATTTTCCCTGTGCCCTAATACAGCCCAGTGTTCAAGGATTCCTAAAAGACCTAGGTAAGGAGCCCGATTTTTTTCTGACAAATAATATTATTTGTTTTAAAAGTGTTTTTTACTGCTACCCGTGCCTGTTTACTGTAGACTCTCTGTGTTTCAGGCAGCTTGACCTCTTAAAGTGTTGTTTTTTTTAGCCGTGACTGTGTGAAATTCCCTTCTAGTTTGAGGCACAAGACTGCAAAAAAGCCCCCCCTTTTCTAAGTAAAAAGGCTACATAAATCTTGCAGAGTGTGTTTAGGAGACTGCTTAATCTGCTTCTGTGATTTAAATTGTGTTTAGAAACTGTCTGCATCCCGTTTTTTGCTTTAAAAAAGCCACATTTCAGAGTGCGCGACAAGCAGTACTTCAGTGTTTTCTAAACAATCTCTCCCTTAGCTGGAAAGTAGACTCTGCTATCTTGGAAGTGTGGATTCAGCCTGTCTGTATCCAAGGAGATTCTCAATAGAGCAGCAGCTGCCTCCTCCCTGCCCACAGGGTCTGGACTTAGGTGATTAGCTTTCTGAGTCCCTGGCAACCTGAGCCCTCCTCCCACACCTGCTCTGGCCCCTTAAGTTTGTGGAGGGAATCCCAAGACAGCCACCTCCATTTTGTGAGCCCAGCATTTTACCTGTGCCCTAATACAGCCCAGTGTTCAAGGATTCCTAAAAGACCTAGGTAAGAAGCCCCAGACGTTTCTGGCAAATAGTATTAGTTGTTTAAAAGTGTTTTTTACTGCTACCTGTGCCCATTTACTGTAGACGCTCTGTGATTCAGGCAGCTTGCCCTTTTAAAGTGGTGTTTCTTTAGCCATGACTGTGTGAATTTCCCTTCTAGTTTGTGGCACAAGACTGCATAAAAGCCCTTCCCCCTTTTCTAAGTAAAAAGGCTACATACATCTTGCAGAGTGTGTTTAGGAGACTGCTTAATCTGTTTCTCTGATTTAAATTGTGTTTAGAAACTGTCTGCATCCCCTGTTTTTTGCCTTAAAAAAGCCACATTTCAGAGTGCGCAACAAGCAGTATTTCAGTGTTTTTTAAAAAAACAGTCTCTCCCTTACCTATAAAGTAGATTCTGCTAACTTGGAAGTGTGGATTCAGCCTGTCTGTATCCAAGGAGATTCTGAATAGAGCAGCAGCTGCCTCCTCCGTTCCCACAGGGACTGGGCTTCAGTTAACTTGCCCCTTGTATAAGTTCCTATTGGTTGTTGCATATGGTGTTGTGATAGGTTGTTGGGGGCTGGTCTTTCTATTGGTTTAGGGATTAGAGTTGGGCTTCTGATTGGTAGTAGGGCTGAGATTCTGATTGGTTCCTGGTTCTACGACTGGGCTTGTGATTGTTAGTAGGGCTGAGTTTCTGATTGGTTCCTAGTTTTTATGGCAGGGGGTCT
This sequence comes from Pleurodeles waltl, assembly GCF_031143425.1. Taxonomy (NCBI): domain Eukaryota; kingdom Metazoa; phylum Chordata; class Amphibia; order Caudata; family Salamandridae; genus Pleurodeles; species Pleurodeles waltl. The sequence goes on along the minus strand of NC_090440.1, from coordinate 1,483,406,606 downwards.
GATTGGTAGTAGGGCTGGGATTCTGATTGGTTCTTGGTTTTCAGTGCTGGGCTTGTGATTGTTAGTAGGGCTGAGTTTCTGATTGGTTCCTAGTTTTTATGGCTGGGGGTCTGATTGGTAGTAGGGCTGGGATTCTGATTGGTTCTTGGTTTTCAGTGCTGGGCTTGTGATTGGTAGTAGGGCTGAGATTCTGATTGGTTCCTCATTCTAGGGTTGGGGTTGTGATTGGTTGTCAGGATTAGGGGGTATGACTGGTGATTAGGACTGGGTCTCCCATGGGTTGTATGACTTAGAGTTATAAATCTGATTGGTTAGGGTTAGGACTAGGTTCCTATTGGCCAGTGGGGCTATTTAAGCCTACGACTCAGGGCATCTCAGCCCGGGAGTCTCATCTAAGGGTGGAGAGGACAAGGGCAGTTGCCTGTTTGGACCTGTTTGGGACTGGTAGGGCCTAGGGCCAGAAATGCTGCCCAATTCTCTATTGACCAGAAAGGACTTTACTCCCTACACATCCATCAACATGCAAACATATTATCTGCAAAGACATCCAACTCACGCATCACAAACTGACAGCAGACAGATTGAAATGTCCCATCATCTAATATGATACCCCTTATACAACGCAGAGAAGTGTGGCACAATCGTTAGAGCGGCAGACCCTGATGCAAAAATCTGGCCCAGGACCAGGGTTCAATTCCCTTGGACCAGATAATTCTCGCCTCAGTGCCTAATCTAATTAATGGCTCCCACTCTGGGCAATAGCTTGCTTAATCTCCACGATGGCCCTGACAGCGTTTGGATGTCTGGCTGTTGCCCAGGAGTGGGCCCCTCACAGGGAAAAGCCAGGCGGGGTTCCACAGCGGTATGCGTACAGCGCCTTTAGACCCTAACGGGTGAGTAGTGCGCTATACAAGTGCAAAGTTTACGTTTTTACACATATCCTCCACAACTACAACAGTCAAACCCCTGCATTCTCACTGCAAACACTACTTTGTCCACTCCCACTAACACTACCTGCCATCACCCACACAACACAAAACCACACTATACATTACTTTCAGCCTTCCAGATACATGCTCCCTGTTCATACAAACCAACAACACTACCCTCTGTTTGCTCCACACAGACCACATTTCATCATAACAACTCCCAAACCCAGCCTTCCAGCACACCATCTACAAATGCCCTTCCCTCTCTTCACCAATCCTCATACTCCACCACACATATTACCTCTTACAGTCATCACAACTAACATAAACTCCATTACACTCCTCATACATTCATCTCCAAAACACATCAACACCCCCTGTAAGACTATAATTCCACTCACCAGCACTAACTCACATACAAATACCTCACCGAAAACAACTACATCAATATTCCCTCTCACTATTCCACAAAAACAATACAGACCACGCACATCAAATCAACACAAACTTTCATTATACTTATCATCACACCCACTCCCACCCTCATGACCACACAAATAATACAAATACCATCCTATCTTTACTTCTACACTCTCACTCTTCACAAACACCTACCACAAGCACCGCAATCCAGCAACTTTCATTCATTCGCCTCTCCTCAATTGCACAATTTAGAGCCTTACATCATGATCCACATGCTCCTCCACTGCCCCTAACCCATACTCCATCCACACTAAACAGATGCAAACAAAATAAACAACATGCCACTCTTAACAACTTCGCATCCCCTTGTCTATTACATAATAAGGCTACCCTACAAAAAACAGTACACTCTTCATGTCTCTCTCAGCCACCAAGTCCACCACCCACACACACAGGCCCAACAGAATGCCTCCTAAACCTGCTGGAAGATGAACACTATCTTGAAAAACAAGACTATTGTGACCCTCACACAGTTATCACAACTTACAACTCACCTGCTTCAAGCTCAAATTATACTGCTTACTCTTGTCCTAAGCAAAACAACACCACTAACACACTTTTTCTAAACTGCCAGCTCATAAATGCTCGGTCACTCTAAAAAAACAAGCACCACATCTACGACCTGCTCACAGACACACAACCTGACTTACTATTCATAACAGAAACATGGTTGGGAGATGACATGGCCCCGGTGTTGCACAAAGCCCTTCCTCTGGACTATCAAACCATAACACAAAACCGTATAGGCAAGAGAGGAGGTGGACTAGTTATTATATTCAAACAGGCAATACATCTCAGTAAAACAGATAACATTTCCATACAAGGTTGTGAAGCCCTCCTCACCAGATGCCACCCTACTCCAACTTCCTCCTTTAACTTTCTCCTCCTTTACAGACCTCCACCTAACAACTCAACATTCCCAGATGCTTTTCTAGATACAGTCTCAAACCTTATTACATTATACTCTAACCTATGAATTCTTGGGGACCTAAACATTTGGTTTCACAAAGCCAATATGCCCCATCCAAAAGCTATCACCACTAGCCTAGTCGCATTGAACCTACATCAGATTGTACACAATCCCACACACATCGATGGACACATCCTAGATGTTATTTTTGCTAAGCCTGAACTAGTTACCGTTCATAGCAACACATCAATCACATGGTCAGACCACCATTTGATAACTTTCCGACATAAAACTCAACAAATCAACAGACCCCACAACTACTTACATACATGCACCTATCGACCTTAGAGCAAACTCAATTTTGATGACTTAGAAACACAACTAACAGCCAACACAGATCTAGATACAATTAATTCTGTTCCAAAACTTTATGAGTGGCTACAGGAAGCTTTTGATATCCTAATACCACTCAGAAAAACTAAACACGACCAAAGAAAACCAACACCTTGGAGAAATACATGCTAAATCTGCAACCAAAGAATTTTATAAAATTCTCAATGAATTTCAAAAACCTACATGCATGGAAGGAAGTCATCCCACTACTCAAGATTTCACAAAAAAAACTGCCAACTCATTACACAACCAAGGCAGACACATTGGACTCCTATTTAAAACAGATGAAAACCATCAGCACCAACCCCTTTCCTAAAATCCCCTTTAAGAATAAACCAAACCAGCCTCTACAGTCCTTCAAACAAATATCCCAAGGTGAAATCATGGATTTGGTCAAAGCAAGCAGACCTTCCGGTTGCCTTTCTGACCCTTGTCCACCACACATCTTCAAGAACATTATTTTATCTACTTCTGCTGCCACACCTGTAAGAAGAATCCTCAACAACTCTTTAACTACAGGAACTTTTCATGTAGACCTGAAAAAGGCATACATACGACCGTTATTAAAGAAAACAAAACTAGACCCCAGCAACTACAGACCAATCACAATTTGACCTTTCCTGGGCAAACTGATAGAAAGAGCAGGATTCGCCCAGATGTCACAATTCATTGAAGACAATTCTATACTTTCAGACTTCCAAACTGGATTCCGCCCAGAAAGAGGCACTGAATTGGCACTCATAGCAATCTGGGATGATGTTAAAAATACAGTCGACCGCAATGGAGTTGCTGCACTACTTCTCTTGGACCTCTCGGCTGCCTTTGATACGGTTGACCATGACACCCTAATTCAAAGACTCCATGAAGCCAGCATAGAAAGGACTGCTCTTGACTGGATTACATCCTACCTTCAAAAAAGATCTAATATCATCTTTTCTCCCCCTTCTCATCCAAATCCTACCTCACAAAAGTAGGGGTCCCCCAACGATCAATCATCTCACCTTTGCTTCTCAACATCTACATGATATCATTACCAGAACTGATCAATGATTTTCATCTCACGTGCTACAACTATGCAGATGACACACAAATACTACTTAAATTAGAAAACCCAAAAACATTGAAAACTCAGAAAATTTCAGTTGCCTCAGAGCCGTTGATCAGTGGATGACCAAGAGCCATCCCAAACTAAATGCCTCCAAAACAGAAATACTCATATGTAGTGACTGGAAAAGTTATGACCCACTGTGCGCCTGATCTGACGATCTCGGACCACCTCCTCAATTATCCAAGGAAGTTAAAAACCTTGGATTCACCATGGACTCCAAGTTAACTATGAATGCCCAAGTGGAAAAATGAGCACGAACAAGCTTCATCACCTTGAAGACTCTATGACGCATCTACCCCCACTTCGGATTTCCACACAAGGTGCAAGCTACTTTCTCGCCTGTACTATCCAAACTGGATTATGCCAATGGCCTCTACCATGGATCATCTCTATCTATTAAGAAAAAACTACAACGTATTCAGAACTCCGCGGCCAGGCTACTATTACATGTAAAGCCACAAGCCCACATCTCCCCTGCCTTGAGAGCACTACACTGGTTACCCGTTGCCAGAAGATGCACTTTGAAGCTGCGTTGTATCACCCACAAAGCTATACATGGAACAGGACCGTTTTTTATCAGAAACAAAATAACCAAATACGTTCAACAAAGAAACTTCCGCTCAAGATTGGCACCCCGCCTTAGAACACCACCATACAAGAAAAATACTATAGTTGGTACATCCTTCTACATTCAAGCAGCCAAACTATGGAATTCATTACCCCCAACTATAGAGCCACAGATAACTATCTTGTCTTCAGAAAACTACTCAAGAGTTGGCTCTTTCCTTCATAACCACCATATTCAAACAGCTATGGACTGCATAAGCCTATGTTGATAAATATTTTTTTCTGATTATGTGTATATTCTAGTTATATATAGTTCTTTAGAGAATATGAATCGCTACTATGTCATAACAATAAACTACACACACACTCTTTAAACCTGTTTAACTAAGTATGGCTTAAATATGTATATGTATGGATATATATGTGTGTGCATATGTGTGTATTCATGTGTGGGTGTGTGTGTGTGTGTGTATATAGATATATATATATATCTTTGTGTATGTTAATTTATGCTTAACATGTTCATAGGTCATTGCATAACTCCGAGATAAGTTGTTATACTTGATACTTATGAATCCCTGCTCTCATCTTATATCACACTTATCTACCCATCACCATATGTCATGTCTCTATCAATCTATCCTCCATTCCCACCCTGACTCATCCCAAATCCATTCTACCACTTTCATCTCCTAAATAACTCTGCGTAAGCTCTTCCCTCTGCTTCCACATCTAATTCACCCAAACCTCACTTTACTACCATGATCTCCCAAACAACCCTACTACATTCTCCCTCATATATCTCACTCTGCTACTATGATCTCCCCAACCCTTTCCACAGACTCTTCTCTCCTCCATTCCTCATTTACTCATCCCAAGCCTAAATCCTATTACCATAAACTCCCAATTAACACTTCTGGATTCTTCCCTCCTCCACCCCTCCATTACTCCAGTCAATCTAACTAACAAACTCTCATATTTGCGGCTCAAATTAACTCATAATAATTCTAAAACTGTACTCATATTTCCCTATACTAATCCACCACTAATTCCTTTTGGGTTCCGGAGTAGCGTGCTACTCACCGAAAAGCACTTCAACACCTCGTCAGGGGTAGTAAGCACTGTATAAATACTATTACAATACAATACAACACATATAAACTAGTTTCCATAAGTGCAAGTGTTCTTGTTTTGACCTTATAATCAGTTTAATGTTGCCTTTGTGTTTAAAGTCGGATGAGATAGAAGGACACTTGTAATGTGCATTTAATCCTTATCTGATCAGATCTTCTAACAATGCTGATGTAAATTCTTTTGCAGTGTCTTGCTTCTCTGATTGCTACCATAACACACCATACCAGATTGTGTTCATATGAAACTGCTCTATATAAAGTTATCCTCTTTTGACTTTGATCTTTCTCTTCTTTCTCAGCTTTCATTCTTTCTTCCTTTCTTTCTCTTTCCTTCGGGCCTTCTTTTTGTTCTTTCTTACTTCCTTTCTTTCTGTTTCCTTGCTGCATTCTTTTTCATTTTTCTTTCTATCTTTCTTCATTTCTTTCTCTTTACTTCTGGCTTGCTTTCTTTCCGTCTTTCTTTCTTTCTTTCTTTCTTTTTCTTCCTTTCTTTCTTTCTTTTCCATTCTTTGTTTCTTTCTTTCTCAAACTCTAGAGACTTGCAGCCAATGCCGGACCGATTGACTTTTTCAGTTCTATGTCAACCAAGACCTTTGGATTTTACTACAGTTATGCGTGTACCCTAATTAATAGGGTTTCAGTCAGACTTCATACATTAGTCTGCGGTTGGTGCCATTCGCATTTGTCTTCCACCCACTACAGCATGCATTAAGGGGCAATGTATCAGTCCATTTCAGCCATTGGCTGACATCACTGTGAGCTCTGTTTTCACAGGAGACACATCCACAAACAAAATTGTTCCCTTCAGTGCAAGGAAGTACTCTGGTAATGTATGTTTTTTATACCCAAATGTTTTTAGATTAATGAGGGCTTGGCATATTCCAGCACAATTTTTGTTTAGCAAAACCCATGACTAAGCAAAACAAGAATTGTCATAAGGCTGATGACCAATGCCAGACCTATTGGCTTTGCTAATGCTTGTATTGTACTTAGGATTGTGAAGCTAATGTATCTCACACACAGATATTGATAAGTGAATCGTAGGGAACTGCCATGGTGGTGAGTGCACGCAAGACCTACTAGAAAGTTTCTAATGTTTGCAGTAAAAAGGCAATAATGCCACCACTACACAGCGCTGTATCAGAGTTTTTAAGAATGACCCAACTACCTTCAAGCAAATTATTTACTGACAGGTGATGATTTAGTGGAGTGAAAGGAATGGCATGTGTGGGGAGCATCTGGGTGTGAAACACAGAGCACTACTTTGGGGAGTGTGGGGAACAACATGTCTACAGAATAGAACTGCATTGGGAATCACATGGTAATGCAAGGTAAGTAGATTGGGCTGCAGTGGGTAAGGACAAGCACCAGAGGCAAAGCCCTCTTTTAAACTTGTGTGGAGGCACTGCCTTCATCTAGGTTTAAACAAGGCAAGCCACGCCTGCACGAGGTATGTAGGTGCAGAGGTCTACCTGATTGGCAGGACCAGAGCCATTGTAGCCTGACAAATCTAGAAGGCTTCATGACTGGAACACAATGCATGTTTGTAAGTCAATCAATCATGGAGATTTGTAGAGTGTGAACGTTTCACCCACAGGGGTATCCAGGCATTGGGGGAGCCTGAAAGTCTTGGCTGGCTGGTGATGGAGGTCAGAGAGCCATGTCTGTAGCTGTCTTCTGAAGTCTACTAGGGAAGGGGAGGTGTACAGATGGAGGAGGGGTGGTCATTCCAGGACTTGGCAGCAAGTTGGGAGAAGAAACGCACGACACAATGTTCCAGACAGATGGAGGGGATGTAGGCAAGGGCGAGGTTGGCTGAGCGGAGCTTACTAGTAGGTTAAGTAAATGTGATGCATTTGTTGATTTAGGCAGGTCCAGCATTGTGGAGAGCCTTGTAGGTGTGCGTGAGGAGTTTAAAGTAACACCTTTGCTGGACAAGGAGCCAGTGGAGGGCCCTGGTTCTTCTGAGGAGGTCGAGGAAGAGTCTTGCTGCTGTGTTCTGGATGGTCTGGAGGTGGTTCAAGAGCTACTTCGTGGGTCCAGTGTACAATGTGTTGCCATAGTCGAGGTGGCTGGAGATGAGGGCCTGGGTGACTGTCTTCCTGGTCGTGATGGGGATCAGGTAGTATATCTAGCAGACCATGCAGAGGATGTGGAAGGAGGACAAGGAGATTACATTGATCTGTTGTTTCATGGTGAGGTTGGTGCCCAGGATAATGCTGAGGTTGCGTGTGTGGTTGATAGGGATGGGAGGGGGGTCTAAGGTGAAGGGCCGCCATGTGTCGTCCCAGGGGGAGGGCTTGTTCCCAAACATGAAGATCTCTGTCTTGTCCAAATCATAGGGTTTTTGCATGGAAAATTGGCAAGGAAAACAGTAGGTATTGCCATCTGCCTAGGACACAGCACACATGATGGTGGTGCAACAACTACAGAGTGGTTCTCTAGGTGTGAGGTGGAAGCAGGAGAATTATGTCAACATGACAAGAAAGCATCTTGCACTTGCAGCCAAAGAACAGAGGGAAAGCTCAAAAGAATGGAGTGGCCAGAGTACACCGATACCCTAGTACTGGACCAAGCCCTTTCTGAAAGGTCATCCTAGATTTTTTCCCTTACCTTGCCTTCCTTTGATGAACCCATTTTTTGTTGGTGATTAGCACTCTGCACTTTTTTCCCTCCTAATCAATGGTAAAGTGTTTGTGCTGTCCCTTGAAAACATGAGAAAATATGGCTGCACTCAATTGGTATATTTATTTAAGCACCTAGTAAATGGTACTACATGTACCCAGGGCCTGTAAATTAAATGCTAGTAGTGGGCTGCAACACTTGTATACTATGTCTCAGACCTATCACTGTAGCCTGTAGTGAAGATTTAAACTGCCTATTGAACTTTGCAAAATAAACCTTTTACCAGTCCTATACCATCCTTTTCAATACTCATAACACAGCCCTAAGGTAGGCCTTGAAGGCTAACTGGGGAAGAGTGCATAGTATTTAAAAAGTAGATTTACTGACAGTGAAAGCTCAGTTGACTGACCTCGTGTTTGAGCTATAGTAGCACAACAAGCTGCCAGAGGCCTCCGTGCAGCTGCCAAGCCACTCAAAACCAACTGGTCAGACTGAGCATGCTACTCGCCTCTGCTGGAGTGAGTACTGATCCCCAAAAGGTGCTCTCAGTCCTGGACCCTTGGCTAGCATCAGGGTGTATGCCTCGTGAAGGAAAGGTGAAGATACAGAAGTTTTGGACAATCCAAAAAGTACCTCTTTGCACAAAGAAACAACTGCACTTTACCACCTCCAATGCAAAGTTCTAACAGAACCTGCTCTTCAGACTGACAGCGACCGTCCACGATGACCACCAACACAAAGCTACACAAGACCTGTTCTTCTAGCCAACAGTGACATCCTGAGCTGACAATCTATGCTAAGCTCCAATGACACATGGCTCTTCACGCTACAATTCTTGTGTTGTGTTTTCACGTTATTACTGTTTAGGTGCTGCATAAACTATTTACACATAATCTCTATTGTAAGTTTGGCTGCTTTTGTGCAAACCTACCAGAGGGCTAATCAGTTTTATCTAGTGCCTTTTGTGACTCACCGACAAAGATTGTGGATGTTATTTTAGTAGGTCTTCTACAACTCTCAACTAATAACCCAAATCCGTACTTCTGGGAACACTCTCTCAACTCTGCTGACATTGTCATCACTCCTCTTGTTTCATCACAATAATTTCCTCTTCATCATTCGGGCAGTCCTGCTATTATGATAGCTGACCTGGACAATCTTATGAGCCCGTGCTGCTGCTTTATACCGGTCTCCCCCAATGGACTTTTTGTGGGTCGGGTCCTAAAACAGACTTTGAAATGGCTGTTCTTAATTTTAAAGGCAAACACCCTCATCATTTTCTCAACAGTGACAGTAAAATCCCAAAGGTAATCCATGTCAGCAAAGCAGTCCTGTTTACATTTCACATGCTGTGCTTCAACCTTACAAATATTTGCTTTTTACAGATTATGTTCCGTGAATTTATTTTCATGCAACATGACTTTTGTTTAGTACATAATGTGAACGTTGTTGCTTCCTGCTGCCTGGATGAGATCAGATTGTGGGTGGGTGTTCATGATAGGCATAATCGAGAGTCCTGAGATTGAAAGCAGTATGGATTTCTCACACTGCCTGCCAGTAGGTCTTTAAGGAGTTGAGACTGATTGCACATTCAATACTTGAACTCTCGGCACAGCCCACAGATTGATGGTCACATATATGCCAATTGCAAATGTGAGCAGCACTACACGTATGCAGCAGGATGCTGGATCATGACCAGTTTTGCAAGCCTATCGGGCGGGGTGAGGTCAGGCTTGGTGGGCCACTTTTTTCCCCACATATTTCTGAAATTCTCCATTTCCATAACTGGTATGACCTCTGGGCTCTTCAGTTTCTGCTTTTTCCTTCTGTACTTATTTCATGTTATTGATGCAGGAAATGAGGTTTATCTGTCAGCTACTTTTGAGCTAGATCTTGTATCGGGGCAGCATCCGTGAAACAGGGTGAATTTGTCCTGGTGTAATTTGCTGACACCAGGGCTCTTTCAGCAGCAGCCACACATAATCTACTTTACTTTCAGAACAGCAACCTGTAGGGAGTTTCTATTTTCACTTACATTTAGGTCCAAAACGAAGGCATCAGTCAAAGGGCCATCAGCCCTCTTTTTGTCTTAATCCCATCCTGGGTCAGTGCTATCTGGAGTATTACACCTAGATAGCTTTTCCACGGATAGTCAGCTTGTTATCATTTCACAAGTGCTTAAGCAACACTGTGATTTGGAGGCTAGGTTTTCACTTTGTTCATCACCTGTATGTAAAAGAAATATATGCTCTGTACAAATTTCAACTGTATATCTACATGAGAAATTACACCAACAATGTAACTACCACTTAATTTATTTTTGGATATAAATCTCACAAGATTTGTGTTCTCAGTTTTACAGTCCCAAAAGTCAGACACCTTAGCATGGAGTCTGTAGAGCAAAATGAATGTTAAAACACTGTTGTGTTTTCATGCCAGCAAATTCACCAATGACTGCTTTGAATGTGACTTTTTCTACATACTACTGTTCTCTCTCGATTTGTGGCAAGGATTGGGCAGAAATACCACAAAACCTGACAGGATAATGCTAACATCCAAATGTAAGGTGGCATGAAGGTTTACCTCACACTCTCCAGCCTGGTTGACTGGCAAGGCAACTTATTTAAAAAAAAATCCCATATTGTCTTTCAGTCCTGCTTTTGTGATCATATTGGTCAACGGCATACCGGGCCAGCTCTGTATTCCACTGCAAAGTTTCAGCTGTTAGCAAAAAGCAGTAGTCATTTCTTGTGCAGTCCTGCCAAGTACCACGCTTCAAGCGTTCCAAAAACGCAATTTAATGTGGTGGTCCGCATCACTGCATTAAAATGCTTTTTCACGCATTTTAGTGCCTTGAGCATCTGCGTGCGCTGAGCCTGGGTGAACTAAAGCAGATAGTTTACAGTTACCACAAACATGGGCCGCTCTGCATTTAATCAGTGGAGAATGACTTTACAGCCCTGAAAACATAGCAGATACGCCCACTTTGTGACTAGTGTTGCTTCCATTTTAGACAGTAGGCAAAATCATAGTTTACTAAGAAAGACTAAGGGCCATATTTATACTTTTCAACGCACAACTGCGCTAACGCAGTTTTGCGTCAAAAAAATTAGCGCCGGCTAACGCCATTCTGAAGCGCCATGCGGGCGCCGTATTTAATCAATGACGTTAGCTGGCGTTAGCCGTCGGCGCTGCCTGGTGTGCGTGAAAAAAAACGACGTACACCAGGCAGCGCCGGCGTAGGGGGATATGGAGCTTGGGCGCCAAAAAATGGGGCAAGTCAGGCTGAGGCAAATTTTTCGCCTCAACCCGATTTGCGCCATTTTTTTCGACACCCAACCCCCATAGAAATGACTCCTGTCTTAGCAAAGACAGGAGTCATGCCCCCTTGCCCAATGGCCATGCCCAGGGGACTTCTGTCCCCTGGGCATGGTCATTGGGCATAGTGGCATGTAGGGGGGCACAAATCAGGCCCCCCTATGCCACAAACATTTTTTTTAAAAAGTACTTACCTGAACTTATCTGAATGTCCCTGGGATGGGTCCCTCCAGCCTTGGGTGTCCTCCTGGGGTGGGCAAGGGTGACAGGGGGTGTCCCTGGGGGCATGGGAGGGCACCTCTGGGCTCCTTCCGAGCCCACAGGTCCTTTAACGCCTGCCTTGACCAGGCGCTAAAAAACGGCGCAAAAGCGGCCGTACGTCATTTTTTTGGACCCGCCCACTCCCGGGCGTGAATTTTGCCCGGGAGTGTAAATACGGCGCACATGCCTCGGAGTCAATTTTTTAGACGGGAACGCCTACCTTGCATCTCATTAACGCAAAGTAGGTGTCCACGCAAAAAAATGACGCAAACTCCATGGACTTTGGCGCTAGACGCGTCTAACGCCAAAGTATAAATATGGAGTTAGTTTTGCGTCGGAATTGCGTAAAAAAAAACTACGCAATTCCGGCGCAAACAGAGTATAAATATGCTCCTAAGTGAAAGAACATGTGAAAAAAAAAAGCGTAATGTACTACCTTTTTGTGGCAACATTTATAATATACCGTCTAGTGCATGAAAGTGATTTGGAATACCATTAATGTTAGAAGGTAATTGTATAGCAAACAATCTGACAAGTACATGCCTATTTTCCACTTGTCAATTATAGAGATGATTTAAATACTTGTTGAAGGAGGCTGGCCTGGCTTGTGGTGGGTACCAGAGGTACTTACACCTTGTGCCAGGTCCAGTTATCCCTTATTAGTGTAGAAGAGGTGTTTCTAGCAGCTTAGGCTGATAGAAGGTAGCTATGGCAAAGCAGCTTAGGCTGAACTAGGAGACATGTAAAGCTCCTACTATACCACTGGTGTCATATGCACAATATCATAAGAAAACACAATACACAGAAGTACTAAAAATAAAGGTACTTTATTTTTATGACAATATGCCAAAAGTATCTGAGTACCCTCAGTATGAGGATAAGATATATACACAAGATATATGTACACAAACCAAAGTTATGCAGGTAATAGCAAGAAAAGTAATGCAAGCAGTGTAAAGTTACAATAGATTGCAATAGGAGCACATAGGTATAGGGGCAACATAAACCATATACTCCAAAAGTGGAATGCGAACCACGAATGGACCCCAAACCTATGTGAGCTTGTAGAGGGTCGCTGGGACTGTAAGAAAACAGTGAGGGTTAGAAAAATAGCCCACACCAAGACCCTGAAAGGTAGGTGTAAAGTGCATCTACTACCCCCAGATAGCACAGAAGACGTGATAGGGTGTTTCTGCAGGAGGAACAAACACCAGCAATGCAACAACAGTGGATTTCCGGACCTGAGTACCTGTAAGACAGGGGGACCAAGTCTAATAGTTGCAACAGTTTCGAGAGCGGGCAGGAGCCCAGGAAATGCCAGCTGAGGGTGCAAGGAAGCTGCTGAGGGTTGTAAAAAGCTTAGGGGGTCATTCTGAGTCTGGCAGGCGGCGGTGCTCCCGCCGACCCTGGCCCCGGCGGTAAGGAACCGCCGGGGTCAGAATCAGGCCCTTAGTGTTCTGCAAGAAAGAAGAGGACTAGGAACTTCTCCTTTGGAGGATGGATGTCCCACGTCACGATGAAGCTTGCAGAGGTGTTCCCACACAGAAAGACTGCAAACAAGGCTTGCTAGCTGCAAGGGTCGTGGTTAGGGTTTTTGGATGCTGCTGTGGTCCAGGAGGGACCAGGATGTCGCCACTTGGATGAGGAGACAGAGTGGGTGCCCAGCAAGTCATGGAACCCTCACAGAAGCAGGCAGCACCCGCAGAAGTACCTGAATAGGCACTTTGAAGAAGAGTGAACCGGAGTCCACGCAAAGTGACAAAACGGAGGCCCACGACGCCGGAGGACAACTCAGAAGGTTGTGCACTGCAGGTTAGAGTGTCGGGACCCAGGCTTGGCTGTGCACGGAGGAAATCCTGGAAGAGTGCACAGGAGCCGGAGCAGCTGCAAATCACGCAGTACCCAGCAATGCAGTCTAGCGTGGGTAGGCAAGGACTTACCTCCACCAAACTTGGACTGAAGAGTCACTGGACTGTGGGAGTCACTTGGACAGAGTTGCTGAGTTCCAGGGACCATGCTAGTCGTGCGAGAGGGGACCCAGAGGACCAGTGATGCAATCTTTGGTGCCTGCGGTTGCAGGGGGAAGATTCTTTCGACCCACGGGAGATTTCTTCAGAGCTCCTGGTGCAGAGAGGAGGCAGGCCTCCCCCAGAGCATGCACCACCTGGAAACAGTCGAGAAAGCCAGCAGGATGAAGCAATACAAGGTTGCTAGTAGTCATCTGGCTACTTTGTTGCAGTTTTGCAGGCGTCCTGAGCAGTCAGCGGTCGATCCTTTGGTAGAAGGTGAAGAGGGAGATGCAGAGGAACTCTGATGAGCTCTTGCATTCGTTATCTCAAGAATTCCCCAAAGCAGGGACCCTAAATAGCCAGCCAGAAAAGGAGGTTTGGCTACTTAGGAAGGAGGATTGGCTACCAAGAGAGGTAAGAGCCTATCAGAAGTAGCCTCTGACGTCACTTGCTGGCACTGGCCACTCAGAGTAGTCCAGTGTGCCACAAACACCTCTGTTTCCAAGATGGCAGAGGTCTGGGACACACCGGAGGAGCTCAGGGCACCTCCACTGGGAGGTGCAGGGCAGGGGAGTGGTGACTCCCCTTTCCTTTGTCCAGTTTTGCGCCAGAGCAGGGCTAGGGGATCCCTGAACCGGTGTAGAATGGCTTATGCAGAGATGGGCACCATCTGTGCCCATCAAAGCATTTTCAGAGGCTGGGGGAGGCTACCCCTCCCCAGCCCTGACACCTATTTCCAAAGGGAGAGGGTGTTAGACCATCTCTCAGAGGAAATCCTTTGTTCTGCCTTCCTGGGCCAGGGCTGCCTGGACCTCAGGGGGGCAGAAACCTGTCTGAGGGAGTGGGGACCCCGGAAAGGCAGTTTGGCAGTACCCGGGTGCTAGAGACCCGGGGGAATCATGGAATTGTCCCCCCAATGCCAAAATGGCATTGGGGGGACAATTCCATGATCTTATGCATGTTACATGGCCATGTTCGGAGTTACCATTGTGACGCTATACATAGGTAGTAACCTATGTATAGTGCATGCATGTAATGGTGTCCCCGCACTCACAAAGACTGGGGAATTTGCCCTGAATGATGTGGGGGCACCTTGGCTAGTGCCAGGGTGCCCACACACTAAGTAACTTTGCACCCAACCTTCACTAGGTGAAGGTTAGACATATAGGTGACTTATAAGTTACTTAAGTGCAGTGGTAAATGGCTGTGAAATAACGTGGACGTTATTTCACTCAGGCTGCACTGGCAGGCCTGTGTAAGAATTGTCAGAGCTCCCTATGGGTGGCAAAAGAAATGCTGCAGCCCATAGGGATCTCCTGGAACCCCAATACCCTGGGTACCTCAGTACCATATACTAGGGAATAATATGGGTGTACCAGTATGCCAATGTGAATTGGTAAATTTAGTCACTAGCCTGTTAGTGACAAATTTAGAAAGCAGAGAGAGCATAACCACTGAGGTTCTGGTTAGCAGACCCTCAGTGAGACAGTTAGGCATCACACAGGGAACACATATAGGCCACAAACTTATGAGCACTGGGGTCCTGGCTAGCAGGGTCCCAGTGACACATAAAAAACATACTGACAACATAGGGTTTTCACTATGAGCACTGGGCCCTGGCTAGAAGGATCCCAGTGAGACAGTGAAAACACCCTGACATATACTCACAAACAGGCCAAAAGTGGAGGTAACAAGGCTAGAAAGAGGCTACTTTCTCACTCACCCCCCCCCCCTCCAAACGAAGGACAATAAGGCTAACCTTGGCCAGTTGAGTCTTTATTGTCTAAGTGGTGATAAGTGGAGAGTAGCTCTGCAATAGACTGGCTACTCCCTTTATCATCCACTATATGGCTATTTCCCTGTGGGGATGTAAACGACCCTGTTTGAAGTTTCTTAGCTAACCAACAATGTGAAGATATATTCTCAGAGTTCCAATCAGTAAGTTTTAGTTTAGAACAGTGGGAATTGTCCCATGGACCTATTTCTAGTGATGAGAATGCCAGACAGGGATGCTGTCTCAGTAAAGCCATAGCTGGGCAAAAACGGTGTCCAAATGGCTGTAAGAGAGAACAGGGATGCTGTTTCTCTTGTTTTGGAGCAGGGCAGGGATGCTGTCCTATGAGCTCCACACTAGGGCAGGGCTGCTGTCCTAAGTGTTTTGAGGCAGTGCAGGGTTGCTGCACTAAAGTTTCTCTGGGAGGGTTGGAGGGATGCTCCATGTTAACTACAATGGTGGACTTTTTCTCACCAATATTAGTTATCCCACAGAGAGGTACGTCCACCTCAGGGAGTACAGCTGTGCCAGCTGATGGTTCCCTTGGTACAGGTGCCACCCCATGAGAGGTTTCTCCTACCACAGGAATGGTATCCTGAGTGGCAGGGTGGGTAGGGGATACGGTGATGCCCTTTTTACCTGTTGCTGGAGAAGGATCCTGAGTTTTCAGGCCTGTTCCTCTCCTTTGCTTTTTCATTTCAGTAGAAATGAGAGGAAGCAATTCCTCAGGGATATCCAGCATGGCTGCATGGGTATACAACTCTACCTCAGCCCAACCTGAGGTCTATAAGTCATTACCTAAGAGACAGTCTACAGGTAAGCTAGGTGACACTACCACCTGCTTAGGGCCAGTAACTCCACCCCAACTAAGCTGAACTATAGCTAAGGGAAGAAACTTAGTGGAGTTATGGACATCATTAATCTTGTACTGTTGTCCAATGATGTGTTGTTCAGGAGGCACTAGGTTTTCAGTCACCAAAGTGATACTGGCAACTGTGTCCCTGTAGGCCTGGGCCTCAACACCATTTATTGAAACTGTCTGTCTGTACTTATCCATTGTAAGGGGACAAGCAGCCAGTGTGGGAAGGCCAATGCCACTAGGTGTGACAGAAACTGTCTTGGGACTGACTACCCCAGTTTCTATGATGGACCCATAAGTGAGCCCATCTACACCTCTTCTTTGACTGTTGCCAGCAGTCCCACCACTATTACCACTACTGCTAGGGGCACTAGAGTTGTATGTATTAGTGGTGGTTGGATCAGGGGGTTTACCTGGACAGGACTTATCCCCTTGCCAATGGCCTTTATTTTTACACACATAGCACCAAGGATTTTTTATGTGTGTATGTTGTGAAGAAGAGGAAGAATTTGATGTATCCCCACCCCCTGAAGAGTGTTTAGGATTTGAAGAAGGATCTTTTGTTTTACCCTTATCCCCATGCTTATCCTGAGATTTCTCACCATCTTTCTTCTTGCCATCCTTGTCACCCCCTACATGAACTTTTCTGTTCACTCTTGTTCTGACCCATTTGTCTGCCTTCTTTCCCAATTCTTGGGGAGAGGTCAGATCTGAGTCCACTAGATATTGGTGTAACAAGTCAGACACACAGTTATTCAGAATATGCTCTCTCAGATTAAGATTATACAGGCTTTCATAGTCAGAAACTTTACTGCCATGTAACCACCCCTCCAAGGCCTTCACTGCACAGTCAAAAAAGTCTATCCAGTCTTGTGAGGACTCTTTTCTGGTGTCTCTGAACTTAACCCTGTATTGTTCAGTGGTTAAGCCAAATCCATCCAAGAGTGCATTTTTCAAAACTGCAAAATTGTTAGCATCACTTTCTCTAACAGTGAGGAGCCTATCCCTACCCTTTCCATTGAAAGATAGCCACAATATAGCAGCCCAATGCCTTTGAGGGGCCCCCTGTAGATACAGGCCCTCTCAGGCGCAACAAACCACTTGTTGATGTCATCCCCCTCCTTGTAAGGGGGGACTATCTTGTGCAGATTCCTGGAATCATGCTCTGTAACATGATTACTATCAGGAATACTGCTGCTGCCACCATGGGGTCCAAACCCCAAATCTCTGTCTCTCCTTCTCCAGGTCTAGGGATTCCCTATCTAAGGCCAGCTGTTGCTGTTTAAGCTTCAGTCTGGTCTCTTCCACTCTCAACTTTTTGAGTTCCCTTTCTAACATGTTGTCTTCAGGGTGGGTGAGTTGGGAATGCTTGGACACAGAAGATAAATTGGAAACAACAGAGGGAGATCTGTCCCTAACTGACTGAACCCTAATAACCTGGCTTCCAGGAATAAAGACACCCCTACTATGATGGGAGCCTCCATTACTACCAGCATTACTAGGTGGCCTGCTAGGGGGCAGATTTGGAACAGAACCCTCCCCACCTCCCTCAAGGAGATCCCCTGAGTCAGAATGGGAGCCTTCTATTAACCTCTCATTTGAAGTGTCTGCTTGGGACTCATCATTCACAATAAGCATGTTATATAGAAACTCTTTTGTAGGGTTCTTTCCTATCACTAAACCTCTATCTCAGCAGAGACTCCTTAGGCTCTTGTAATTTAAATTGTCATAGGTAGTATTGACCATTTTAAGAGAAGACTCTACATCAGACATGATAGAAGAAGGTTTAGACACAGTGAGAAGAAAGAAAAAGTTTCAGAACTTTTTAAAGAACAGAGAAAAAACGTTTTCAAACTTTTAGAAACTTTTAGAAGTTTAGAGAATCTTTTCAGAACTTTGTAAAAAGTTTGAGAGAAGAAAAGCAAAACTTTTTGGTTAGGTGTACATACACTGAACTTGTTTTGTATATTATTCTCTTATGAAAAGTACACAATGACAAAGTGGTAAGTAGTTACAAGTACTTACCCACCGCTGCACAACCAATGTAGGAGGCTGGCCTGGCTTGTGGTGGGTACCAGAGGTACTTACACCTTGTGCCAGGTCCAGTTATCCCTTATTAGTGTAGAAGAGGTGTTTCTAGCAGCTTAGGCTGATAGAAGGTAACTATGGCAAAGCAGCTTAGGCTGAACTAGGAGACATGTAAAGCTCCTACTATAGCACTGGTGTCATATGCACAATATCATAAGAAAACACAATACACAGAAGTACTAAAAATAAAGGTACTTTATTTTTATGACATTATGCCAAAAGTATCTCAGTGAGTACCCTGAGTATGAGGATAAGATATATACACAAGATATATGTACACAAACCAAGGTTATGCAGGTAATAGCAAGAAAAGTAATGCAAGCAGTGTAAAGTTACAATAGATTGCAATAGGAGCACATAGGTATAGGGGCAACACAAACCATATACTCCAAAAGTGGAATGCAAACCACGAATGGACCCCAAACCTATGTGAGCTTGTAGAGGGTCGCTGGGACTGTAAGAAAACAGTGAGGGTTAGAAAAATAGCCCACCCCAAGACCCTGAAAGGTAAGTGCAACTACTACCCCCAGAGAGCACAGAAGTCGTGTTAGGGGTTTTCTGCAGGAGGAACAAACACCAGCAATGCAACAACAGTGGATTTCCGGACCTGAGTACCTGTAAGACAAGGGGACCAAGTCCAATAGTCGCGAAAGTGTCGAGAGTGGGCAGGAGCCCAGGAAATGCCAGCTGAGAGTGCAAGGAAGCTGCCACCTGTTGGAAGAAGCTTGGAGTTCTGCAAGAAAGAAGAGGACTAGGAACTTCTCCTTTGGAGGATGGATGTCCCACGTCGCGATGAAGCTTGCACCACACAGAAAGACTGCAAACAAGCCTTGCTAGCTGCAAGGGTCACGGTTAGGGTTTTTGGATGCTGCTGTGGCCCAGGAGGGACCAGGATGTCACCACTTGGATGAGGAGACAGAGGGGGCGCCCAGCATGTTAGGGAGCCCTCACAGAAGCAGGCAGCACCTACAGAAGTACCTGAATAGGAACTTGAAAGAAGAGTGAACCGGAGTCCACCCAAAGTCAAAAAAGGGAGTCCCACGACGCCGGAGGACAACCCAGAAGGTTGTGCACTGCAGGTTACTGTGTCGGGGACCCAGGCTTGGCTGTGCATGAAGGAAATCCTGGAAGAGTGCACAGGAGCCGGAGCAGATGCAAATCACACGGTACCCAGCAATGCAGTCTAGTGTGTGGAGGCAAGGACTTACCTCCACCAAACTTGGACTGAAGACTCACTGGACTGTGGGAGTCACTTGGACAGAGTTGCTGAGTTCCAGGGACCACGCTCGTCGTGCTGAGAGGGGACCCAGAGGACCAGTGATGCAGTCTTTTGGTGCCTGCGGTTGCAGGGGAAGATTCAGTTGGCCCACGGGAGATTTCTTCAGAGCTCCTGGTGCAGAGAGGAGAAAGGCTACCCCCAGAGCATGCACCACCTGGAAACAGTCGAGAACGCCGGCAGGATGAAGCGATACAAGGTTGCTAGTAGTCGTCTGGCTACTTTGTTGCAGTTTTGCAGGCGTCCTGAGCGGTCAGCGGTCGATCCTTTGATAGAAGGTGAAGAGGGAGATGCAAAGGAACTCTGATGAGCTCTTGCATTCTTTATCTCAAGAATTCCCCAAAGCAGGGACCCTAAATAGCCAGAAAAGGAGGTTTGGCTACGTAGGAAGGAGGATTGGCTACCAAGAGAGGTAAGAGCCTATCAGAAGGAGCCTGCTGGCACTGGCCACTCAGAGCAGTCCAGTGTGCCACAAACACCTCTGTTTCCAAGATGGCAGAGGTCTGGGACACACTGGAGGAGCTCTGGGCACCTCCCCTGGGAGGTGCAGGTCAGGGGAGTGGTCACTCCCCTTTCCTTTGTCCAGTTTTGCGCCAGAGCAGGGCTGGGGGATCCCTGAACCAGTGTAGACTGGCTTATGCAAATATGGGCACCATCTGTGCCCATCAAAGCATTTCCAGAGGCTGGTGGAGGCTACTCCTCCCCAGCCCTGACACCTATTTCCAAAGGGAGAGGGTGTTACACCCTCTCTCAGAGGAAATCCTTTGTTCTGCCTTCCTGGACCAGGGCTGCCTGGACCGATGGAGGGCAGAAACCTGCCTGAGGGGTTGGCAGCAGCAGCAGCTGCAGTGGAGACCCCGGAAAGGCAGTGTGGCAGTGCCCGGGTACTATGCTAGAGACCCGGGGGAATCATGGAATTGTCCCCCCAATGCCAGAATGGCATTGGGGTGACAATTCCATGATCTTAGACATGTTACATGGCCATGTTCGGAGTTACCATTGTGACGCTATACATAAGTAGTGACCTATGTATAGTGCACGCGTGTAATGGTGTCTCCGCACTCACAAAGTCCGGGAAATTTGCCCTGAACGATGTGGGGGCACCTTGGCTAGTGCCAGGGTGCCCACACACTAAGTAACTTTGCACCCAAACTTCACCAGGTGAAGATTAGACATATAGGTGACTTATAAGTTACTTAAGTGCAGTGGTAAATGGCTGTGAAATAACGTGGATGTTATTTCACTCAGGCTGCACTGGCAGGCCTGCGTAAGAATTGTCAGAGCTCCCTATGGGTGGCAAAAGAAATGCTGCAGCCCATAGGGATCTCCTGGAACCCCAATACCCTGGGTACCACAGTACCATATACTAGGGAATTATATGGGTGTAGCAGTATGCCAATGCGAATTGGTAAATTTAGTCACTAGCCTGTTAGTGACAAATGTAGAAAGCAGAGAGAGCATAACCACTGAGGTTCTGGTTAGCAGACCCTCAGTGAGACAGTTAGGCATCACACATGGAATACATATAGGCCACAAACGTATGAGCACTGGGGTCCTGGCTAGCAGGGTCTCAGTGACACATAACAAACATACTGACAACATAGGGTTTTCACTATGAGCACTGGGCCCTGGCTAGCAGGATCCCAGTGAGACAGTGAAAACACCTTGACATATACTCGCATACAGGCCAAAAGTGCGGGTAACAAGGCTAGAAAGAGGCTACTTTCTCACACTTGTCAAATGTAACCATCATGCAGGATATTTTTGTGTCATTTCCTTCCCACCCGGAACCCTAGGAGTTACGGCTGCCACCCGGTGCCAATTAAAATGATAGAAAGACAATGCATGTCCTCCTGAGCTCGACACAGGTTCTGTGCCCTGTCGTGGGGGATCTCCAGGGGTTGTGTCAGGTCATGGCGTAAGTCTGAGGCTGTATTCTTTATGTGTCCAGGAGGATTGAGACAACAATGAAAATGTTTAGGTAACTCTAGTGAATAATGATTCCCTGGAGCATGTTCAGCGTTTAGCTTACTGATAGTTTTCACTCATCATAAAGTAGCACAGAGGGTTAATGTGCCTTGTTCAAAAGGGCCTTTTCGCAGAGTCACCCCCAAATGTTTTGCCTTCCTCCTTCTTTTTTTCTGACCTCATTTCTGCTGGCTTTAGGACTCTGCACACTTTACCACTGCTAAACAGCGCTAAAGTGCATAGGCTCTCTCCCTAAAACATGGTGACATTGGTTCATACCCAACTGGCATATTTAATTTACTTGTAAGTCCCTAGCAAAGTGGACTACATGTGTTCAGGATCTCTAAATTAAATACTGCTAGTGAGCCATGTCTCAGGCCTGCCATTGCAGGTCCTGTGTGTGCAGTTTCACTGCCACTTCGACTTGGCATTTAAAAGTAATTGCAAAGCCTTAAACTCCCCTTTGTCTACATATAAGTCAACCCTAAGGTAGGCCCTAGGCAACCCATAGGGCAGGGTGCTATGTAGGTAAAAGGCAGGACTTGAACATGTGTGTTCTATATGTCCTGGTAGTGTAAAACTCCTAAATTCGTTTTACACTGCTGTGAGGCCTACTCCTTTCACAGGAAAGCATTAGGGCTACCCTCATACACTGTTTGAGTGGTAGATTCTGATTTGAAAGGAAAAGTCAGGTCATATTTAGAATGGCCAGAATAGTAATAGAAAATCCTGCTTGTTGGTGAAGTTGGATTTAATATTGCTATTCTAGAAATGCCACTTTAAAAAAGTTAGCATTTCTTTACACTTAAATCCTTCTGTTCCTTCCAATCCACGTCTGGCTAGGTCTAATTGACAGCTCCCTTGTGCATTCACACAGACAACCCCAAACACAGGATGCTCAGTCACACTTGCACACATCTGCATATTGAATGGGTCTTCCTGAGCTGGGAGGGTGGACGGCCTGATACTTACATGTCAAAGGACAGTAGAATACCCTCACACAATGGCTACCAAACCCCCTACTGGACCCTGGAAGACAAGATGGAACTAAAAGGGGACCTTGCGTAAGTCACTTTTTGAAGTCTCCCCCACTTCAAAGGCACATTTGGGTATTTAAACAGGGCCTCTGACCCTACCAAGTTAGACACTTCTGAGGTTAGACACTTCTGGACATGATACCACTGGTGAAGAAACTCTGAACCAGACCCTGCAACCTGCCAAGAGGAACTGCCTGGCTGCCTGGCTGCCCAAAGGACTCACCTGACTGCTTTTCTGCAAAGGACTGCTGCCCTACTGTTGCCCTGCTGCCTTGCTGCCCTCTGATTCTGCTGAGAAGTTCTCTCCAAGGGCTTGGCTAGAGCTTGCCTCCTGTTCCTTGAAGTCTCAGGACCAAAAAGACTTCCTCCTGCCAAGAACTCCTTGTGCGGCGAAGATTTGACGCACAGCCTGCATGAAGCAATGCACAGCCTGCTTTGTGGTGGGAAAATCACTTCACGCCAAACTGGAACGACGCAGCTCAGCTCCCCGAGAGGAGATCGATGCAGCACCAGCATTGTGACCGGAACTTCGATGCATGGCCCATAGGATCAATGCATAGCTGAGCCGAATCGACGCAGCCCAACTTCCTGCAAGAAGAATTGACGCAGAGGCTGCCATGCAACAGAAATTTCCCTGCGATCACCTACTGGATCAACGCAGCTCCTGTGACTTCATCCTGCACGCCCAGGACTTCTCCACATTGTCCCTGGGATGTCCAAAAACCCTGCAACCCAAAGAGGATCCAAATCAGTGCACTGGAAATCGACGCAAAGCCTTCTCTGCATGAAATCTAATTGACGCATCGCCTGTGTGCACCAGAGAAATCGACGCACACCTGCCCATTTTCCACGCATCTCCTCCTCTGTGGCCCCTTGCAGAGATTTTGAATGCAAACTAGGTACTTTCTGCTTGCAAGAGACACTTGTTGCTTTTTAAAGACTAAAGAGTCTTTTTATCATTCTCTGCTGTGATATTTCAACATGTACTTATTGAATCTTGATCATTTTGACCTGCATTTATCCAGATAAATATTCTATATTTTTCTAAACACTGTGTGGTGTATTTCTGTGGTGCTATACTGTGTTATTGCATGATTTATTTCACAAAAACTTTACACATTGCCTTCTAGGTTAAGCCTGACTGCTCAGTGCCAAGCTAGCAGAGGGTGGGCACAGGATAGTTTGGATTATGTGTGACTTACCCTGACAAGAGTGAGGGTCCTTGCTTGGACACGGGGGTAACCTGACTGCCAACCAAAGACCCCATTTCTAACATGCCTGCTGCAAAGAACATGAGTCACACTTATTTACAATTATGAGGATAGCTGTGAGTTACTGCTTTTGTCACACAAATTGTTTTGTTATTTGTGGATCTTCTGGCATGACACCTGATGGGGTGGAGGATGCTTTGAATAAATAACACATTTGTTTTAAAGTACAATTAGGATACAAGGGCACTAGGTTAGTTTCCTTCTGTTCCTGGTGCTTTGCAGCAGTTTTAAGATCTTCTTAGAGTTTCTTGTTGCTCAAGCGGGTGTATTTTCTGATATTTATATGTTTTGCTTGTCTTTATTGCTTGAGTTTTTGCTTGTGAGAAAGTACCTCTCATTGTTGTTGAAATGTCACTCATAATTACCAGTCACGGTTGGCAATTGGGAAAGTGGCGTGTTGGGGGCATGGGGCACAAAAATAAATATATATATATATTGTTTAATGTACCTTCTCCGCACCAGCCCTGCAGCCAATTAGAGCAGCGTTATAATTGGCTGGAGCACTCTGGATGTGCGCTCCAAAACAGACTGGGAGCCTAGGCTTGCTCTCTCCAACCCGCCACCACAGTGCCAGGTTGCAGAGAGCCTTGTGCTCATGTGTGTTTTGCCGGCCCGAGACAGGCAGCCAAACATACATGCGCCCTAAGGGGGTGGCTCTGTGCACTCCCCTTAGTGCTTGTCACCCCCATGGCCATCGGCCTTTAAAGATAAATTGATAATTAACATTGTTTCTTATCTTTTTATTTTTAATGGTTTGCAGCTCCTGCTGCTGGCGGGGGCACTTCTCCACCCGCCATTGCGGAGAAGCCGCCGCTGATAATTACACTGACATTAGGAAAATGTCACACATAGCTATCTGAAACCTTGGCAGCTATGTTTGTGCTACCTGCCTGGTGTCACATTTGCAACGGTGAATTAATTCCTGGTACAACAGCAGTGCAATACCATGCTGCACAAACCGCACATGCTTAAAGAGATGGGCTGAGCACAGGCTGAAAGGCAAATATTCTTTCAAAATCTCCTAGCATGCGCTAGCGGAACGTAGAGTTGCCTAACACATTGCATGTCACAAAGAAAAGACTAATTTCTATGAAGTCTAACCCTCACTTAAACTGCAACGTTACTCGCTTCTGTGACTATCTCATACTCATAGGAGTTACAGCACAGGTAACATAACAGTGCTGCATTCGCCTTGCTTAATTCTGCAAATTGTGATCCGCTTAAAAAACGGTCTCCCCAATGGCGCTGCTGTTCTTGCATTCCAGCCTATTTTATAACAGTAGAACACACATTCACTGGTTACAGCTCCCTCACTTCACAGCTTGTGCTGTTTTGCTCTTTTTCCCATGTTACTGCCACTGTTCTCTACAGTGAACCTTTCATGCAGACACTGCTTACTCTGCGGCAGCATCCCATTGTGTTCATGAAAACAGTTTATTCACACAGATGGTCTGCAAGATAATATAATTAGTTCATCAGCAGGTGTCACAATCTAACTTGCTGGTCTCTTCACCAAGTACAGGGACGTAGCATTCATTTTTCAATGCTAGCAGTATTGATGCGACGACATGGTGCGAGGAGGCTCATTCTCAGGATGCCCAATACTTCTTTAGCGGTTCCTCTCAAGTTTGAGGAGGCTGCTGATTTATTTTTTACTCCATCTTATGATGGCCACACTGGTGTGGTACTTGTATTACCTTTCTTGTTTTATGTAAGTTGCAACGGGAGTTCAGCTATGAAACATACACTCTTAGGGGCTACTGATAGTTCCTTTTAGGGCCACTGCTATATGACGTGTGTGCTGTGTCGGGCTAATGATTCATATTACTTGGCCCAAAGATGCATGCACTTTGCGGGTTCTCTAAGATATTACCAGGGCCATTGATGCAAGCACTGTGTGGGACCACTAATATACATCACTTTTCCCACTGGTGCATGCATTCATTGGTAGATTCAGTGAATCAGTAGGTCTAGGCAAGGCTTCATTTGCAATGTATTAGTGGCAAAGCACATACGCACTGGAATAGAGGAGTCACTGAAGGTGGCATATGTAACATGGGAATACCTGCAACTATGCAAATAGTATACCCTGAGACCTTCAAATGTGGGGTAGGATATTGCTGCTTGTGTCACTGTAGCGTTTGCAAAAAGGACACACACCTAAAATAAACTAGACGATTTGCTTTGTCATTTTTTTTTTAAAATTTATAGTTCAAAAGATGACACTCAAACAACAGTGAAATAACACACAAACTTAATTTTGTGAGGACTCGCTAATTGTGGAAACGTTTGAGATCATCTCCTTAGTCAAGTAAATGGCATAATTTGCAGAAGTAAGCTAGCTGTCGATGAAGAGTACACCCGTACAAAATCTAAACATGTTTAAGAATACGGTCCATGCATACAGTATATTTGGTTACTCTCATTCAGTATATATCCTGGAGAAGCCTGAAAATACATTGGGAAACCGGATCCGTTTTTTGAGAGGCACTGTGCAATGCTAGGGTATAAATATTTGAGAGTTGACCAATCCATACAATGAATGCTAGATATATATATGATGTCATCAGTGAGGTCATAAGCAGTGCATGTCAGAACTGCAAGATAAAGTTAACTCAATAAACTTTAACTGGTGAATGTAAATTATTATTTTGGTTTAAAAAATATTTTTCTATAGTATCGTCAGGCCTAACTATGTTACTTTAAGTGTTGTATTTTAGTGAATTTCTAGGGCTTTTTAAACATATAGTCATATATAATTACCATAATTAACTATAATTTTACTTTAATCTTTGTTTTTTCAGTGAATTTCTAGGGTTTTATTAAAATAAATCAAAATCTTATCACCTTACCTAACTACAATGTCATTTAATCTTTGTTTTTTCCAGTGAATTTCTGTGGCTTTTTTATCATACACCCAGTTCCCTCACTGAGCTTGCCTTTTGCCATGTGTAGAAGAGGGTTGGATGCCAGGCCTGGCCAGCAACCAGGCCCTCCATCCAACAACTTCAGGTGGCCAACTCTCCATGGCTGACCAAAACTCTGCAGGCCCCCACCCCATATTTTATTTATGTTTTGCCTTTTTATGTTATTCTGAGGGCTGTGCGCCTTGCTGGGTTCTGTAGGAGTGCTGCAGGACCCACGTCCTGAAAAAAATAATATTGCGGTCCCCCACAAGGGCCAGGGAGTCGAGGTCCTCCTACCTTTGTACCTTGTTTTTGTTTTTAGTTTAATTCAGTACACAGACACCGAGTCCCGGAGTCCTTCAATTGGTGGGGGACAACATTTCTATTGATGTTGCAGCCAGTCAATCAGATTGTTCAGTCCCACTGGACCTTCCCAGTTCTGGAGGACCAAAATCAGCTGACAGGAGAAAAAGTCCTCTGCCAATCAGATTGCTTTAACGTTTTACAAAGATAAACACAGAAATTCACCAGTTATAGTTAGCAGTGCTAGCTATAACTTGCACCTTGCCATGTAATGCTAATGATCTCACATATGACATCACTTATGACATGTTCTTTGACATCATTTATGACATCACAGATACCATCTCAAATGACATCACTTATGCCATCATCAAAGCTTTACCACTGCTAGCCATTGCTAAGGTGCTTGTGCTATCTCGCATAAACATGGTTTAGTAGGCTTATACCCAACTGGCATGTTTAATTTACGTATAAGTGCCTTGTGGAGTGGTATACTGTTGGAAATGGCCCTTTTTGCTGGGTCATCCTTGAACGTTTTGCCTCCTTCCTCCTAGTTTTTTTGACCTGTTTTTGTTGGCTTTAGGACTCTGGGCACTTTACCACTGCTAACCAGTGCTGAAGTGCACATGTTCTCTGTGTAAATTGTATTATTGTTGATTGGTATATCCATGATTGGCATATTTTATTTACAAGTAAGTCCCTAGTAGAGTTCACTAGAGGTGCCCAGGGCCTGTAAATCAAATGCTACTAGTGGGCCTGCAGCACTGGTTGTGCCACCCACATAAGTAGCCCTATAAACATGGCTCAGACATGCCACTGCATTGTCTGTGTGTGCAGTTTTAAACTGCCAATTCGACTTGGCAAATGTACCCACTTGCTAGGCCTAAACCTTCCCTTTTTATACATTTAAGGCACCCCTAAGGTAGGCCCTAGGGAGGCCCATTGGCAGGAGGCAGTGTATGGTAAAGGTGGGACTTGTACTGATATGTTTTACATGTCCTAACAGTGAAATACTGCCATATTTGTTTTTTCACAGTTGCAAGTCCTATCTGTCTCATAGGTTTATATGGGGGCTGCCTTTATATATTATTAAAGTTCAGACTCCCTTTGAGAGCAGATAGAAATTTGGAGTTTGGTGTCTCTGAACTCACAATTTTAAAATACATCTTTTAGTAAAATTGTTTTTTAGATCATTAGTTAGAAAACGCCTCTTTTAGAAATTAAAAGAACAGATGATGGTCGGAATGCTGGACAATGCAAACTTTCACCCCCAGTCACAAATATCTGGGTTTAATCCATTGTGTTTGTGCTCACCACGCCACCCCAGTTTGGGCCCAGCCATATGCAAATTAATCTTGAGCCTGTTCCTCATGGGAACAGTCTAGCCCAAACTGCCAAGCTAGGTCCTCCCTGGACTGGAAACAGGCATCCTAGGACCGGTTTCAGGGTATCACCCTTCATGAGCTAGGCTAACTTGAATCCAGTGGCGCAGTGAGCACGGGACCCACGTCTGGCCACACCCTTCCTACCTAGGAGACCCTTAGGGTAACGTGCTGTGCAATTAAAATATTGGACATGTACTTTTAATTTTGACATGTCATGGTAGTGAAAAACTCTTAAATTCGTTTTCAGCTACTGTGAGGCCTACCCTTTCCATGGGATAACATTGGACATTCCTCATTACATTTAATAAGCTGTTGTTTGTAATTAAGACCAGGTACGTATGTCATGTTGGTATCTATGAAATTGTAATGATAAGCCATCTTTAATGGTAAAGTCTGACTTTTCATTACAATTTTTTAAATGGCACTTTTAGAAAGTTGACATATTCCTGCCCTTAGCGCCTGCAGCCTGTCTTGGGCCACAGGACTGCTTGTAGCTGACAGTTGGACTTTGTGAATTCCTCCCAAACAGTCATGCAAACAAGGCATTAGGTATGACTCAATGGAGCTTCTGCTGAAAGTCTGGAGATAGAGCTGAGCCCATCCCCTCTTGCAACTGACTAGCCTGTGATCTGGCTTAACAAAAAAAGAGCCTAATGACCCACATTGTCACTACAGCCAGCCTGGAACCAGGGGAGTCAGGAAATTCTATGCACAACCAAGAGCCTTTCTAGAAGGTTCTCCCACTGTCCAGACAAAGAGCACCAGGGCAAAAAATAGGACTTTCAGACCCACTCTTCAGTTCACTCCTGAAACTGAGGAAGGACTCTCGGAGGACTGCCTACTGCTGTGACCTGCTATGCGCTATGAAAGGCTGTTTGCTGTACATGGAAGGACTGCTTTGCTACCTGGAGCCTGCTTGAACCCTCAGAGGCCAGCCCTGCTGTTGAACCCTGCATCTTCACCTGCACCCAGGACTACCAGAGTGATTTCAAGAACCCGCACCTGGACCCAGTCTGAGTGAGTCCTGAACCCTCAACTTTTACCTTCTCATAATATTTTTCTCACAGATTCTTCTAAGCCCGAATGTAAGCAATGGCTGGACCCACTCCACTTTTTGTATCCGAATCTCGCTCCATCACGGTCAACCATATTTTTATTCTTTGGCCCAGTCTCATGCTACTAGTTGTCTGCGGTTGGGACTTTGATGTTTTAGGCACCACATTTTACTAAAAAAAATCATAACTCCTGATTGGATGTTCGTCTTTTCTTGAGTTGTTTTTCACCTTATTACTATTTCTGTGCTAGATAGAAACTTTACATATTGTTTTTAAGTTAAGCCTGACTGCTTTTTGTGCAATCTACTCAGGGTTAAGCACCAGTTCATTTAGTGACATTTTGTGTTTCACCTTGCTAGGGACTGTGGGTGTTGGCTCACCAGGGCTCACACCCTAGTCAACCAGCAACCCAATTTCTCACAGGTAACAGATCAGTAAAGAAGTGCTTAAACATCCTGCATCAGTGTATACTTTCTAAAATGGTTCGATTAGGTTGTTCAAAACACGTATATTTCGTCTGGCTTGTTGACCACAAGTGCAAGAAATATGAGGATCCATGGCTACATATTGATACTTGACCACATAAAAATCGTTTTGCTTACTCAAGAATCAAAAATAGATATCTGAGTATTGTTCTTGCTTTTCTTCTTATATTGTTCAATATATAGTTCTACTAGGTAGATAAGCAACCTGGAACAAGAGACATATTTGTAGGAAGCTGGATATTTATATGGTATATCAAAATGAGATATACAGTACAAAGAGTACTGGGGTCCCCTTGCTAGTGGACAGGAACTTGCTCTAGCAATCCGACCATGTTGTCTTTAGGGGATAGTGTGGATGAGCAACTGTAAATACATACATAGTCAATAAATGAGACACATGACTCAATAAGGAGATCCACCAATATACAAAAATAACAAGCATCTTTATATATGTTTTGGCACCAGAATTAATACAATGAGGTAAGTATGTTTTGCATCGACATCGACGCAGTGCATTTCTTGAAAGCTGCAATGTTATCATATGGAGGAACAACAAATAAGCCAAACAGGTGGAGTACAGCAACATACAGGACCAATCTCCTGGACTTAAGATAAGTACCAGGCAAAGGTTAGGACCACACCAGCAGGTCACACTGGTCACACCGGATGGCACTGGGGCGGCCGGGTGCAGAGGTGTAGTATGGGGTCGGGTGCCCAGTGTTAGTCAATGGGAATCGGTCCAGTTGGAAAGAGGCTGCAGGTTAGGACTGGGTATCCAGTCAAGGTGAGCCACTAAGTGGGCTCAGGTCTTGTGATGCTCAGGGATGTAGGAACACCAGTGGTTCTCTTCCCCTCACTCTGGGGTGTACGGGTGCAGAGGGTTATTGGACTGACGGGTGTCCATCACTAGTGGGGGTCACAGTGGAGGGGGCCCACAGAAACACGCTGCATGTGCGGACTAGGGTGTCCAGTCTGTGGAGACCACCAAGCGGGCTCAAGTCTCATGAGCCTAGGGGACGCACCAGTGGTCCTCCTCTCCTTGGTCCGGGGCATCCAGGTGCAGAGGTGCAGTGGACCATTGGGTTACCATCACCGGAGGTGGTCACGGTTGAGGGGGGCCAGTACAAAGAGGCTGCAGACATCAGTGTGAAGGTCGCAGTGGGAAAACCCACATTGGACTTTACTTCTCGAGAGGCTGGGGACCATGCTGGCACTGTTGGCCCACTTCAACTCGTACTAGGGACCTTGGGTGCAGTGGTACTGTCTGGCATTGGGTTTTGGCAGTCCGGAGTCCTCTTCAGCGGTTCTTGGGTGCCTGCAAGGATGCAGTGAGCAGCTCCGCTATCTACAGGAGTTCCCTTGTGCTGAGGCTGGCTGTCTTTTGGGGCTTTTGGAAGTTTCAGCAACTGGAGGACAAGGCGACTTTGGCATGATTGTTGAAGTTAGCAGGCTAGCTGGCAATGTTGGCGCCAAGTTGGACAGTGGTCTTTAGTTCTCGCTTTTGCATTTATTGAGTTTCCTTCTTCTTCAGGTCAAGGGGATGTGATTTTCTGGTGCCAGGGGCTCCTCTAAATACTGAATTTAGGTGTCTTTCGGGGAGTGTAGGGTAGTAGCCAATGGGCTACTTACCACAAGGTCACTACATCTCCTATATGACCACTTTCTGTGGGAAAGGGCCATAACCCTGTCCTTGAGTTCCTAGATCTGCCATCACAATGATGGCAGACTTTCTAAAGTTGTGCCTGCATCAGGAAGCTCACCTTAGTGGTGGGGTTGACCTGAGAGGTGGACAAGCCTCTCTGACTACTAATTGACACATCTGTCCACGTGCCAAATGGGCCCTGGAGCAGGGGGTCGGCATCCTGTTCTTTCAGGGAAGCCAGAGCTGCACATCAAGGGTGGTGGACTTCTTTGAATCCCCCTTCCTTGAAATGCAGATTTGAAGGTCATCCTGTTGGGAGGGATCTGGTAATATACCTGCCAGAGCAGGCTTTGTTTCTGTCCACCCGAGAGCAATGGCTCTCACCCCTGGGGATCAGAAATGTGTCTGGTGGTGCAAGCTAGTTAGAACTAGTCAGCCAGCACATGGGCAGATTGTAGGTTTCCAGGGGTTACCTCTAAGGGGTCCTCTGAGTGCATGTATTAATAAATCCATCACTGGAATCATTGAAGGTGTATTAATACGAGATGTTTGATACCAAACATCCCTATTTTCAGTGAAGAAATCATGCAGCTGGGGAACTTGTACTGACCAGTGTCCAGCACAAGTACTTAATATGGCTTCCCTGTTCACTTACCATGTCTGAGAATCAACATACACGTAGCAGGGGTATATCTGCTCTTGCAGATATGTCGTCACATGTAATTTAATGGACCCTGCCTTACTGCAGTAAGGCCTGCTATAGGGTTGAATAACATATATTCCATGCAGTGTTAGGGGACATGGCACACGGGCTCTGTGCTGTGTCATGTTTTCACTTTTAGCTGCATCAATACACACAGGCCCTCATTCTGACCCTGGCGGTCTTTGACCGCCAGGGCGGAGGACCGCGGGAGCACCGCCGACAAGCCGGCGGTGCTTCAATGGGGATTCCGACCGCGGCGGTAAAGCCGCGGTCGGACCGGCACCACTGGCGGGGTCCCGCCAGTGTACCGCGGCCCCATTGAATCCTCCGCGGCGGCGCAGCTTGCTGCACCGCCGCGGGGATTCTGACCCCCCCTACCGCCATCCAGATCCCGGCGGTCGGACCGCCGAGATCCGGATGGCGGTAGGGGGGGTCGCGGGGCCCCTGGGGGCCCCTGCAGTGCCCATGCCACTGGCATGGGCATTGCAGGGGCCCCCGTAAGAGGGCCCCTAAATGTATTTCACTGTCCGCTGCGCAGACAGTGAAATACGCGACGGGTGCAACTGCACCCGTCGCACAGCTTCCACTCCGCCGGCTCGATTCCAAGCCGGCTTCATCGTGGAAGCCTCTTTCCCGCTGGGCTGGCTGGCGGTCTGAAGGAGACCGCCCGCCAGCCCAGCGGGAAAGTCAGAATTACCGCCGCGGTCTTTCGACCGCGGAACGGTAACCTGACGGCGGGACTTTGGCGGGCGGCCTCCGCCGCCCGCCAAGGTCAGAATGAGGGCCACAGTCTGCAATGGCAGTCTTGCATTGTAAGGAAATGGCTCCCTGTTGCAATTACCCCCCACTTTTTGCCTGATACTGATGCTGACTTGACTGAGAAGTATGCTGGGACCCTGCTAACCAGGCCCCAGCACCAGTGTTCTTTCACCTAAAATGTACCATTGTCTCCACAATTGGCACAACCCTGGCACCCAGGTAAGTCCCTTGTAACTGGTACCCCTGGTACCAAGGGCCCTGATGCCAGGGAAGGTCTCTAAGGGCTGCAGCATGTCTTATGCCACCCTAGGGACCCCTCGCTCAGCACAGACACACTGCTTGCCAGCTTGTGTGTGCTGGTGGGGAGAAAATGACTAAGGCGACATGGCACTCCCCTCAGGGTGCCATGCCAACCTCACACTGCCTATGGCATAGGTAAGTCACCCCTCTAGCAGGCCTTACAGCCCTAAGGCAGGGTGCACTATACCACAGGTGAGGGCATAGGTGCATGAGCACTATGCCCCTACAGTGCCTAAGCAAAATCTTAGACATTGTAAGTGCAGGGTAGCCATAAGAGTTTATGGTCTGGGAGTCTGTCAAAAACGAACTCCACAGCTCCATAATGGCTACACTGAATACTGGGAAGCTTGGTATCAAACTTCTCAGAATAATAAACCCACACTGATGCCAGTGTTGGATTTATTAAAAAATGCACACAGAGTCCATCTTAGAGATGCCCCCTGTATTTTACCCAATTGTTCAGTGCAGGACTGACTGGTCTGTGCCAGCCTGCTGCTGCAAGACGAGTTTCTGACCCCATGTGGTGAG
Source organism: Pleurodeles waltl (assembly GCF_031143425.1). NCBI lineage: Eukaryota > Metazoa > Chordata > Amphibia > Caudata > Salamandridae > Pleurodeles > Pleurodeles waltl. The sequence continues at coordinate 1,483,372,531 of NC_090440.1, read as the reverse complement.
GGCCTTTGTGCTCTCTGAGGACAGAAACAAAAGCCTGCTCTGGGTGGAGGTGCTTCACACCTCCCCCCTCCAGGAACTGTAACACCTAGCAGTGAGCTTCAAAGGCTCAGGCTTCGTGTTACAATGCCCCAGGGCACTCCAGCTAGTGGAGATGCCCGCCCCCTGGACACAGCCCCCACTTTTGGTGGCAAGTCCAGGGGAGATAATGAGAAAAACAAGGAGGAGTCACTGGCCAGTCAGGACAGCCCCTAAGGTGTCCTGAGCTGAGGTGACTCTGACTTTTAGAAATCCTCCATCTTGCAGATGGAGGATTCCCCCAATAGGAATAGGGATGTGCCCCCCTCCCCTCAGAGAGGAGGCACAAAGAGGGTGTAGCCACCCTCAAGGACAGTAGCCATTGGTTACTGCCCTCCCAGACCTAAACACACCCCTAAAATCGATGTATTTAGAGGCTCCCCAGAACCTAGGAAACTAGATTCCTGCAACCTACGAAGGAGAGGACTGCTAAGCTGAAAAACCCTGCAGAGAAGACGGAGACACCAACTGCTTTGGCCCCAGCTCTACCCGCCTGTCTCCCCACTTCTAAAGACACTGCTCCAGCGACGCTTTCCCCAGGGACCAGCGACCTCTGAATCCTCAGAGGACTGCCCTGCTCTAGAAGGACCAAGAACTCCAGAGGACAGCGGCCCTGTTCACCCAAGACTGCAACTTTGTAACAAAGGAGCAACTTTAAAACAACTGGCGTTTCCCGCCGGAAGCGTGAGACTTACCACTCTGCACCCGACGCCCCCGGCTCGACTTGTGGAGAACAATCACTTCAGGGAGGACTCCCCGGCGACTGCGAGACCGTGAGTAGCCAGAGTTGCCACCCCTGAGCCCCCACAGCGATGCCTGCAGAGGGAATCCCGAGGCTCCCCCTGACCGCGATTGCCTGCTTCCCAGAACCCGACACCTGGTAAAGACTCTGCACCGGCAGCCCCCAGGACCTGAAAGATCGGAACTCCAGTGCAGGAGTGACCCCCAGGAGGCCCTCTCCCTTGCCCAGGTGGTGGCTACCCCGAGGAGCCCCCCCTTGCCTGCCTGCATCGCTGAAGAGACCCCTTGGTTTCCCATTGATTTCAAATACAAACCTGACGCGTGTTTGCACACTGCACCCGGCCGCCCCCGCGCTGCTGAGGGTGTACTTTCTGTGTGGAATTGTGTCACCCCGGTGCCCTACAAAACCCCCTTGGTCTGCCCTCCGAAGACGCGGGTACTTACCTGCTGGTAGACTGGAACCGGGGCACCCCCTTCTCCATTGAAGCCTATGCATTTTGGGCACCACTTTGACCTCTGCACCTGACCGGCCCTGAGCTGCTGGTGTGGTAACTTTGGGGTTGCTCTGAACCCCCAACGGTGGGCTACCTTGGACCCAAACTTGAACACCGTAGGTGGTTTACTTACCTGCAACAACTAACAAACTCTTACTCCCCCTAGGAACTGTTGAAAATTGCACTGTGTCTAGTTTTAAAATAGCTATATGTGATTTATGTGAAAAGTGTATATGCTATTTTGCTAATTCAAAGTTCCTGAAGTACCTACCTGCAATACCTTTCATTTGAAGTATTACATGTAAATCTTGAACCTGTGGTTCTTAAAATAAACTATACAAAAACCTATTGGCCTGGAATTGTCTCTGAGTGTGTGTTCCTCATTTATTGCTTGTGTGTGTACAACAAATGCTTAACACTACTCCTTTGATAAGCCTACTGCTCGACCACACTACCACAATATAGAGCATTAGAATTATCTATTTTTGCCACTATCTTACCTCTAAGGGGAACCCTTCGGCTCTGTGCATACTATTCCTTACTTTGAAATAGTGCATACAGAGCCAACTTTCTACATTGGTGGATCAGCGGTGGGGTACAAGACTTTGCATTTGCTGGACTACTCAGCCAATACCTGATCACACAACTAAATTCCCAAAATTGTCATTAGAAACTGATTTTTGAAATTTGAGCTATTTTTCTAAATTTTTAAAAGTCCTGCTAGGGCCTTGTGTTAGTCCCTGTTAGCATTTCTTTTAGAGTTTAAAAGTTTTGTAAAAGTTTGAATTAAGTTCTAGAGATAGTTTTAGATTCTTAAAAAGTATTCCAACTTTTAGAAACATAGGGGGTCATTCTGACCTCGGCGGTAAAAGGCCCTTACCGCCGGTCAGAAGTCCGCCATTATACCGCCGCGGCCGCGGTAAACCGCCACTGTCATTCTGACCTCCAACTGGCAAACCGCCAAAAACCCGACATCCACGGAAGGCCGCCTCATCAGCGGGCAGCGATAAACTGGAGATGACCAAACCTCCACCGTCACGCCAACACAAACACGCCCATGCCATTACGACCCACGAATCCACGCGGCGGTCTTTCAACCGCGGTATTCCATTGGCGGTACACACCGCCGCGCTCAAAATACACACACACATACAAAACACAGCCACACTGGACAATTCAAAATACACACACCTGATACACATACACACACCACTCCCACACACCCATCACCATATAAAACACACACCCACATCACCCACAAACCCCCACAAATCGAAATTCAGAGACAAGGCGCAATACACAGAGAGAGAGCACAGGAAACGCAAACCACAACACACACAGGAACCCACCATCATCACCCATACCACATCTACGCACACATCACCACACACCACCACTCACATCACTACAAACAGCACCCCACACCTCATCCACACCACCCCATGGCACCCCAAAGACACCCCAGGTTCTCGGACCAAGAACTCAGGGTCATGGTGGAGGAAATAATAAGGGTAGAGCCCCAGCTCTTCGGCACACAGGTGCAGCACACCACAATAGCCAGGAAGGCGGAGCTATGGCAAAGGATCGTCGACAGGGTCAACGCTGTGGGACAGCATCCCAGAAATCGGGAAGACATCCGAAAGCGCTGGAACGACCTACGGGGGAAGGTGCGGTCGATGGTGTCAAGACACAACATCGCTGTGCAGAAGACTGGCGGCGGACCCCCAACCACTCCACCCGAATTCACAGCATGGGAGCAATAGGTCTTTAACATCCTGCATCCTGACGGCCTCGCTGGAGTAGCCGGAGGAATGGACTCTGGTAAGTCTAATCTAAACTACTTCACCCCCCCCAACCACCAGCATGCCAACCCACACCCCCACCCTCACCCCCAACCCCCCAGCACACATCCTCCCTGTCAATGTCTCACCAGCACAACCCACCCAACCCAACACCAACCCCTGAATGCCAACACAAACCATGGACACCCATCACCTATGCATGACCACTGCATATACCCATCCCCCCCCACAAACCACCCTCACAACTCCTCCCACAAGGGAATGCCAGCACTGGGGGACAAGGGCACCCACAAATCGCACGCCATGGCACACACAGAAGCAATAACCATACTCTTTTACCCCTGCAGGGCCCGAACGCCAACACACCGGCCAGGAGGGTCCAGATTTGTCCATCCCACCCCCAGAACAGGAACCCAGTGATGACAGCAGCTCTGTCGACCTAGAACCTGATGACCAGCCCGGACCATCGGGGACCTCTGGACAGTCGGTTCCCCACACACAGACACAGGCCACAGCAGACCCAACCCCCTCTGGGAATATCAGCACAGCTCCCACCCAGCGGGCCCATGCCTCTGTCTCCAGGACGCGTCAATCAGCGGTGTGTCCGCCACTACAGGGCACCCAGGCGGACCCACCACCCCAACAACAACAGGGACCTGGGGGCAGTGGTAGTGGGCAGACCGTCCAGGGGACAGAGGCCCGGGGAAACAGGGGAACTGGGAGGGCTGCAGTGCGACAGGCAGGGGAGGACAGGCTGAGGGAACCCACTCTCCAAGAGGCCCTCACCACCATCATGGGAGCATACCACCACTCCCAGGAGACGATGGCGACGGTACTGGCCAGGTTCCAGGAGCTCCAGGCACAGCAGGAGGAACGGTACATGGGGTTCAGAGACGAACTCAGGAACATCGGTTCCGTAATGGGCACCATAGTCCTGGCCCTCAACCAGATAGTCACCACATTGCGGGACCATATGGCACCACAAAGGGCCCCTGTCACTAGCCTGGACCAGGAACAGCCTACCACCTCCGCCGGCGCTAGTGGACAGGAGTCCCCCACACAAAGACAGGCCACCAGAACCCCACCTCCTGCTGAAGAACAACCACCCCGCAAGAGGAACCTGAGATCACAAAAGAAGACAGAGTAGGATGCCAAGACCCCCGCCAGCATAAGATACCCCCTGATGTCATCCCACTGTCCCACATTGTCACCCTGTCCAACCTTAAAACAGCCCCTGCTCCATCCTTCCAAAGGCATATGGACAATGCACCTGTGAAACTGAGAACTGGACTCTGCCATGGACATTACTCCACCCCCACCCATCACCGTTTTACTATCATGGACCTATATTTAGCACTAAAAATAAATCACTAATTGCACTTCAAAAATCTGGAGTCTGCTTGTATTCTTAACAAATGTATTACACATAACGGTTCAATAATGTTCAGTTACATTGTGATGACAACATACCAATGTCAATGAGCTTTAGTCCATGGGCAAACAAAGCAGAAGTCACGCAGTTGGTCAAACAGCTCTGAAAAGTGAATGGAAAGTCACAATTCAGTGAAAAGGAAATGGTGGGGAACACAGAAAGTAGAAATGCAGGAGGCCAGAACTAAATGTAAAATGGCGTGGGTGATTCTTACCTGTGTGCTACTGAAAATACTGTTGTATAACTGTATCCCTGTTGTCCGTGTCGTCCCCGTCGTCTTCCTCCTCTTCACTCTCCACAGGCTCCACAGCTGCTACAACACCACCATCTGGAGCATCCTCCTGCAGGAAAGGCACCTGGCGTCGCAATGCAAGATTGTGAAGCATATAGCAGGCCACGATGATCTGGCACACCTTCTTTGGTGAGTACATTAGGGATCCACCTGTCATATGCAGGCACCTGAACCTGGCCTTCAGGAGCCCGAAGGTCCTTTCTATGATCCTCCTAGTTCGCCCATGGGCCTCATTGTACCGTTCCTCTGCCCTGATCCGGGGATTCCTCACTGGGGTCAATAGCCAAGGCAGGTTGGGGTAACCAGAGTCACCTATTAGCCACACACGTTGTCTCTGTAGCTGTTCCATCACATAAGGGATGCTGCTATTTCGCATCACATACGCGTCATGCACTGACCCAGGGAACTTGGCATTTACATGGGAGATGTACTGGTCTGCCAAACAGACCACCTGGACTTTCATCGAATGGTAATTTTTTCTGTTTCTGTACACCTGCTCATTGTCTTTTGGGGGGACTAAAGCCACATGGGTCCCATCAATGGCACCAATGATGTTGGGGATATGTCCAAGTGCATAGAAATCACCCTTCACAGTGGCCAAATCACCCTCCTCAGGGAAAACAATGTAGCTCTGCATGTATTTCATCAGGGCAGACAACACTCTGGACAAAATCTTAGAAAACATAGGCTGAGACATCCCTGATGACATGGCCACTGTTGTCTGAAAAGACCCACTTGCCAAAAAAATGGAGGACTGACAGAACCTGCACCAGAGGGGGAATTCCTGTGGGTTGGCGGATGGGGGACATCAGGGCTGGCTCCAGCTGGGCACACAGTTCATGTATAGTGGCTCGGTCAAGTCGGTATCGAAGTATAATATGTCGTTCTTCCATTGTCGACAGGTCCACCAGCGGTCGGTACACGGGAGGATTCCTCCTTCTCCTCGCAAGTCCCAGCGGACGGTGCCTAGGAAGGACAACATGGAGCACAGAGTCAAGCAACCCACAGGTACGTAACCACAGCTTGCACAGTACACGAATCGCTATGCATTGAATGGCTTGTATGAGTGGCAATGCAAGGCCTAGGCCTGTGTGACGCAGTAGAAATTAAGCCATGTGGTCCCTTGAAATGGCGGCTGCCTGACCTGAGAAGTGTGACAGTGGGATGTGAGGTCAATGCGCTGGCGTGGCACACCGTGGCGGTAGGCGGTCGAAGACCGCTGTGCGAAGCCGCATTGGTTAACATTGAACCCTATGGGTTTCAGGAGCCAATGACGAGGTGCGCCGGCGGTCGCGGTAAGCACCGCGGCGGCATGCACCGCCGTGGGCGTGACCGCCATTTTATATCTGAATAATCACTCGAGACCTGATCATCCACAGGAGAGGACCTATACTGCAAGTGCTGCTGTGACCTCGGTCTGGAAGAGACAATGGCTGCTGCGACTGGGGAAAGGGCCCCTGCCTTCACTTCTGAAGAGTTGGAGAAACTTGTGAATGGGGTCCTCCCCCAGTATGCGCTACTCTACGGTCCTCCAGACCAACAGGTAAGTACACTGGGTGCACATTGAATGGGCTATGCCTGGGTTGTGTCTGGTGGATGTAAGATGGTGGGGTGGGGAGAGAATGAGGAGTGCAAGGCACGACAGATGAGAGTATGTTCCACATGGCAAGGTTGGGGAGGGGGGGCAATCACATCTAACATGCAGAAAAATGATGATATTTCCTATTCCACCCTGTACATGTCAAATAGGTCAGCGCCCATCAGAAAGTTGACATTTGGCGTGCCATCGCCAAGGAAGTCTGGGCCCTGGGGGTCCACAACAGACGGGGCACCCACTGCCGAAAGAGGTGGGAGGACATCCGCCGCGGGACCAGGAAGACCGCTGAGTCACTGCTGGGGATGGCCTCCCAACATAGGAGGGGTGCCAGTCGTACCTTGACCCCCCTGATGTCCCGGATCCTGGCGGTGGCCTACCCCGATTTGAATGGGCGCGTGAGGACATCACAGCAGACACAAGGGGGTGAGTACCAGCACATTCTGCTATCTTTACACGCAGTGGAGGCGTCTGGGTGGGGGAGGAGGGCTGTGGGTGACATTAGGCCAGGGCGCTTTCTGTAGTGTAGTCCCCTCCTTTAGGCATGGCCCTGTGCCCCCGCCCCCCACCTCTGTAGGGTGACAAGTACAGCAATCGATGGTCCAGCATCACCCATGTGCGCATTTGTTGTCCATAGACCTGTTGGCCTAGTGACAAGTACTGAGTAGTGTACCCCGATTGCGCGGCATAGTGCATGAGGCTCCTGTGTCTGTCCTCTCCGCCAACGGTGTTGACAATGCATGCACTCAACCTGTTTTTATTTCTCCCCCCACCCTTTTTCTTTATCTTCTTGTGCATGTGTGCATTAGCATCATCAGGCGGAGGAGAATTGGCATCGGAGCACGAGGGAGCTGCAACTCACAAGGCCCCGGTGGGCCATGGTACAGACACCAAGGTCACCAGTGATACGGAGGGCGAGGGGAGCACCACAACGGGGACCCGTGGTGACACCAGCGACACCGACACGTCCTCGGATGGGAGCTCCCTAGCGGTGGTGGCAACATCCGGGCCCCCCGCCTCTACAGGTACAGCCACCCAGCGCACCAGCTCCGCCCTCCCAGCAGCCCCTCAGCCTTCGCTCCGTGCCCGCTCGCCCAAGAAGGCGGGAATCTCCTTCGCCCCAGGCACCTCAGGCCCTGCCCCTGTTACCCCTGCTGCCCTCAGTGAGGAGGTCATTGACCTCCTACAGACCATCATTGTTGGGCAGTCTACCCTTTTGAATGCCATCCAGGGGGTAGAGAGGGAGGTGCATCGGAGCAATGCATACCTGGAGGGCATTCATTCGGGTCAGGCTGACCATCAACGATCGTTCAATACTCTGGCCTCAGCACTGACGGCAGCCATTGTCCCTGTTTCCAGCCTCCCTCTTCTAACTGCCTCCACCCTGTCTCTGTCTCCTGTTCCTCAGCCTATCCCATCCACACCATCAGACCAGCCTGCACACACCTCAACACCCAAGGGCAGCTCATCCAGACATAAGCACCACAGATCCCACAAGCATTCACCCAAGCAACACCCAGATGCAGACATGCCAACAGTCACTACCACCTCTGTGTCCCCCTTCTCCTCGTCTCCCTCCTCCCTCCCTGTGACGTCTCCACTCACACCTGCATGCACACCACCATCAGCCAGTACTTCCATCACCAGCACACCCTCCAGTACAGTCCGCACACGTGCAGTCACCACCCCCACTGCCATGTACACGTCCCCTGTGTCCTCTCCCACTGTGTCTGTCACCCCCTCTTCCAAGACACACAAACGCAGGCAGCCACCCACCCAACAGCCAACCACCTCACGACAGCCTACGTCACAAGCACCTGCACCCAAAGACAGCACACCTGACTCTCCTACAACCACATCCTCTTCCTCCACTCCCATTCCCACTGCACCTACCCTTTACATTGGTCCTAAAAAACTTCACCTCTCTAACTTAACCTCTTTGCCCCACCTGACCCACCCCCTCCATCTGGTAAGAGTCCCTTGAGCACCTCAGCCACCACCAGCCCTGATTCAAGTGTCAGCATTGTGCACGGGTTTTGGAGTCCCCCTTTCCCAGCACTGATACATCGGCCAGCAGCAAGGGGACAGCCAGCCCCCCCCCCTGGAAAGAGGACCCGTAAAATCAAGGGCCGCCGCGAGAAGACTGACACGGCTGCCCCCAAGGAGCAAAGTCCTGGGCCGTCACCTGCCACAACATCCAGGGGAGGCAAGGGCCAGAGAGCCTCATCGAAGGAGGGCAAGGGCAGCAGGGTGGAGAAGTCAGCCAGCAGGGGCGCGGACCAGGAGGGCCCCACAAGCCCCATCCCGGGTGTGAAGGAGGACACCCACGGGCCCAGGACTATGTCACAGAAGGGTCCAGCAACTACACGGTCGGAGGGCGACTGAGCAGGGAGTCCTGGCCAGGTCTGGCTCCCTTGAATGACTGGACAAGCACCACTGAAGAGGGCCCCGCCGTGCTGAAAGGCACCGCTGAAGAGGGCCCCGCCGTGAAGAAAGGCACCGCTGAAGAGGGCCCGCCGTGAAGAAAGGCACCGCTGAAGAGGGCCCCACCGTGAAGAAAGGCACCGCTGAAGAGGGCCCCGCCGTCTCAAGCACCGCTGAACAGGGCCCTTCCTGTCAAGCACCGCTCCGCTGGGCCCTTCCTGTCAAGCACCGCTCCGCTGGGCCCTTCATGTCAAGCACCACTCCGCTGGGCCCTTCCTGTCAAGCACCGCTCCGCTGGGCCCTTCCTGTCAAGCACCGCTCCGCTGGGCCCTTCATGTCAAGCACCGCTCCGCTGGGCCCTTCCTGTCAAGCACCGCTCCGCTGGGCCCCGCCGTCTCAAGCACCGCTCCGCTGGGCCCTTCCTGTCAAGCACCGCTCCGCTGGGCCCTTCCTGTCAAGCACCGCTCCGCTGGGCCCTTCCTGTCAAGCACCGCTCCGCTGGGCCCTTCATGTCAAGCACCGCTCCGCTGGGCCCTTCCTGTCAAGCACCGCTCCGCTGGGCCCCGCCGTCTCAAGCACCGCTCCGCTGGGCCCTTCCTGTCAAGCACCGCTCCGCTAGGCCCTTCATGTCAAGCACCGCTCCGCTGGGCCCTTCCTGTCAAGCACCGCTCCGCTGGGCCCCGCCGTCTCAAGCACCGCTCCGCTGGGCCCTTCCTGTCAAGCACCGCTCCGCTGGGCCCTTCCTGTCAAGCACCACTCCGCTGGGCCCTTCATGTCAAGCACCGCTCCACTGGGCCCTTCCTGTCAAGCACCGCTCCGCTGGGCCCTTCCTGTCAAGCACCGCTCCGCTGGGCCCTTCATGTCAAGCACCGCTCCGCTGGGCCCTTCCTGTCAAGCACCGCTCCGCTGGGCCCTTCCTGTCAAGCACCGCTCCGCTGGGCCCCTCCGTCTCAAGCACCGCTGGCCCATTGACAGTGCCGGTTCTGTCTCGAGCTATTGTTCACGCTGCACTCTGGGCACCCTGTCTCCTCCATAACCAGTGGAGTCTGTAATCCACCTGATGGACTGTGGCTTTGCACTCCCCAGGATGGCACAGTGGGCAAGCCACCCACTGTATAGACTTGAGAGACTGTGGCTTTGCACTCCCCAGGATGTAACAGTGGGCAACCCACCCACTGTAGAGACTTGTGAGACTGTGGCTTTGCACTCCCCAGGATGTAACAGTGGGCAACCCACCCACTGTAGAGACTTGAGAGACTGTGGCTTTGCACTCCCCAGGATGGCACAGTGGGCATGGTGGCCCCTTCGTGGTTCTGGCGTCGTGGACTCATGTGGCTGAGGTGCCCCCCCTTCCCTTCCCCCTGAGGTGCCTGTCGTTTTGTCATCTGATGCCCCAGCAGTGTTCTCTCCAACGGACTCAGGTCTCCTGTGTGGGCTTTGCCCATGTGTTTGGTGGACATTGGGCCACGGACTGTGGATATTCGAAAAACTGAGCTGGACTTATTGACTTTGTACATAGCTTTCGCACTGTTCATTATTTATGGTTTGATATTTCATTTCGTAAATTATCCATGACTTCAATGAACCTAATTTTTACATAAATTTAACGTAACATTTGTATTATGTCTTTGCATTTTTCAGGGGGGGTTGGGGGGTGTCACTCAGTTGTTGCTCTGCATTGGTGTGTTGATGGTTGGGGGGGGCGTATGTGTGTGCCCGTAACCTTTCGTCCTCCCCCCTCCCCTGTGTCGTAGGTGCAGTACTCACCGTTGTCTTCTGCGCCGGAGTTCGTACTCGTGGTAGATGAGCAGGTAGACAATAGCTGGTAGGATGTTTAATTCGGGCTCCATGCTGTCCTCCGTCCTCGTGGAGTGCGTAGAGGTGAGCGTTTTCCCGTTCGTAGTCTGTTTCCACCGTGTTTTTATCGGCGGTGCTCCCGCCCCGGAAAAGGTGGCGGATTGGTGAGTTGTGATAGGGTGGGCGGTACATTGTCTGCCGCCTGCCTGTTGGCGGTGACCGCCGCACTGTTTGTCTGTCCCGCCGTGGCGGTCGGAGTGTTAAAGTGGCGGGCTGTGTTGGCGGTCAGAATTCCATTTTTTTGACCGCCAGCCTGTTGGCAGGTTGGCCGCCGCTTTAACACCGACCCCCATAATGTCTACTACAGAAGAGACAGTGGTGGAGCTCAACCTCACACCTTACCTGCGTCTTAGGATGTCAGAGTTAAGGACTCTCTGCAGAATCAAAAAAATTAAAACTGGATCAAACTCTACCAAAGAACAGCTCCAGGAGCTCTTGGCAGAGTTTGCTAAAAACAACCCCTCTGGTGATGCCCTCACAGAGGGGGAAGCTAGTGATGTGGAGGAGAATTCCCCCCTCCAGTCCTAGTTAGGGAGAACAGGGTCCCTCAAACCCTGACTCCAAATGTGTTAGTCAGAGATGCTGCTTCTCTCACAGGAGAGTCCAGCACCTCTGGAATCACTGAGGATAGCGTCAGTGAAGATGACCTACTGTTAGCCAGGATGGTCAAAAGATTGGCTTTAGAGAGACAGCTCCTAGTCATAGAAAGGGAAAGACAAGAGATGGGTTTTAGTCCCATCAATGGTGGCAGCAACATAAATGGGATCAGAGATTCTCCTGACATGTTGAAAATCCCAAAAGGGATTGTAACTAAATATGAAGATGGTGAGGACATCACCAAATGGTTCACAGCTTTTGAGAGGGCTTGTGCAACCAGAAAAGTAAACAGATCTCACTGGGGTGCTCTCCTTTGGGAAATGTTCACTGGAAAGTTTAGGGATAGACTCCTCACACTCTCTGGAAAAGATGCAGAATCCTATGACCTCATGAAGGCTACCCTGATTAAGGGCTTTGGATTCTCCACTGAGGAGTACAGGATTAGGTTCAGGGGGGCTCAAAAATCCTCGAGCCAGACCTGGGTTGATTTTGTAGACTACTCAGTGAAAACACTGAATGGTTGGGTAACTGGAAAAGAAGTGCATGACTATGTTGGGCTTTATAATTTATTTATGAAAGAACACATTTTAAGTAACTGCTTCAATGAAAAGTTGCATCAGTATCTGGTAGACCTAGGTCCACTTTCTCCTCAAGAATTGGGAAAGAAGGCAGAACACTGGGTCAAGACTAGGGTAACCAAAACTTCCACTGGGGGTGACCAAAATAAAGGGGTTACAAAGCCTCCCCAGGAGAAAGTGGGTGAAACTAGAAACAAAGAAAAAGAGTCCTCTGTAGGCCCCCAAAAACCAGACCAGGTGGGTGGGCCACAAGACACAACCCAAAACAAAGGTGGGTACCAGGGTAAGAACTGGGATGCCACTAAGGCATGGTGCCATAACTGTAGACAGACAGGGCACCACACCAAGGACACTTCTTGTCCCAAAAACAAACCCCCAAGCAAAATCCCAGGGGTGACCAGTGTAGCCATTGGGGATGACTCCTCAGATGAGAAGGTCTTCATAGCCTTCAGCTGGAAAAAGGGCCCAACAGGTGAGTTGGAGATTCCAGAGGGAAGTAGACACTTCCACCACCTACTGGTGAATGGAATCCCAGCCACTGCCCTGAGAGACACTTGTGCCAGTCACACTATTGTGCATGACAGGCTCGTGTTCTCAAACCAGTACATCCCAGGTGAGACTGCCAGAGTAAGAGTTAGTCCAGACAGGGTCACTGATAGGCCTGTGGCTTTTGTGCCCATAGAAGTGGGTGGGACTTTTAGCTGAAGAAGGGTGGTAGTCAGTACAGACCTCCCCCTTGATTGTCTCCTTGGAAACGACTACCCAGAGGTTAGTCAGAGCCCAAGAGAGGAACTGGTCCAGTGCCAGTCCTCTCCCAAGGACTCTGGAGGTGCTACCCCTGCAGTAACTGCAAGTAGGCCCCAGAAGAAAAAGAAAAGAAAACAGAGTAGGAAGGGTGGACAACCTTTAGCCAAGGTTCCAGCAAGCCAAGGAGATTCTGCTCCAGTAGGGGAGAACTCCAAAAGTGGCACTGGTAAAGTCCAACCTGACCCACAAGAAGTCCTGGCTAGTCAGGCAACTGTTAAAACTGAGTGGGCAGCTCCTCAGTTAAGAGAAGAAAGAGTGGAAGAAGGGTGTTTACTACAATATGTAGTAACCCCCCACTCTAACAAAGCAGGCAGGCACCCTGAACCCAAAGAAGCCTGTAACTTAGCCCCTTCCCTTGTAGGTGAAGAGCTGAAGGTGTGGTTCTGGGCACTGACAGCTGTCAGTGGCCTCTGCTGGGTGTTAGCCTTTATGGCTGCACTATCCTTGGCATGGTGGTCTGACCCCATGCCAAATAGCAAGTTAGGCCCCCTGACCCTGTTGGTCATGGTGGTGTTACTCCAGCTCTGGGTAACCTCTTTGGGTAAGCTACGGGTGACCCTGGCTAAGATAAGATTAGAAGAGGTGGATACCTCTAACCCCAAAATAGAGACAATGGGTAAAGACAATAAAAGCACTGACAAGAGGCAATTCAGACTAGGTCCTATCACTGTGGAAGTGGGTCAGTTCCTCAGAGGGAATGACCTGAACAGGAGGATGTAATGCAGAGTATGCCCTGCAACAAACCAGCCTATTTCCTCTACTCTTCCTCGCCTGACAGACTAGGAAGACTCTCCCAGCTTTGGCTGAGTCTCCTGGCCTGCGGGCTGGGGGGGCTTGTGTAAGGAAATGGCTCCCATTTGCAATTACCCCCCACCTTTTGCCTGATACTGATGCTGACTTGACTGAGAAGTGTGCTGGGACCCCGCTAACCAGGCCCCAGCACCAGTGTTCTTCCACCTAAAATGTACCATTGTCTCCACAATTGGCACAACCTTGGCACCCAGGTAAGTCCCTTGTAACTGGTACCCCTGGTACCAAGGGCCCTAATGCCAGGGAAGGTCTCTAAGGGCTGCAGCATGTCTTATGCCACCATAGGGACCCCTCACTCAGCACAGACACACTGCTTGCCAGCTTGTGTGGGCTGTTGGGGAGAAAATGACTAAGTCGACATGGCACTCCCCTCAGGGTGCCATGCCAACCTCACACTGCCTATGGCATAGGTAAGTCACCCCTCTAGCAGGCCTTACAGCCCTAAGGCAGGGTGCACTATACCACAGGTGAGGGCATAGGTGCATGAGCACTATGCCCCTACAGTGCCTAAGCAAAACCTTAGACATTGTAAGTGCAGGGTAGCCATAAGAGTATATGGTCTGGGAGTCTGTCAAAAACGAACTCCACAGCTCCATAATGGCTACACTGAATACTGGGAAGCTTGGTATCAAACCTCTCAGAATAATAAACCCACACTGATGCCAGTGTTGGATTTATTTAAAAATGCACACAGAGTGCATCTTAGAGATGCCCCCTGTATTTTACCCAATTGTTCAGTGCAGGACTGACTGGTCTGTGCCAGCCTGCTGCTGAGAGACGAGTTTCTGACCCCATGTGGTGAGGGCCTTTGTGCTCTCTGAGGACAGAAACAAAAGCCTGCTCTGGGTGGAGGTGCTTCACACCTCCCCCCTGCAGGAACTGTAACACCTAGCAGTGAGCTTCAAAGGCTCAGGCTTCGTGTCACAATGCCCCATGGCACTCAAGCTAGTGGAGATGCCCGCCCCCTGGACACAGCCCCCACTTTTGGCGGCAAGTCCAGGGGAGATAATGAGAAAAACAAGGAGGAGTCACTGGCCAGTCAGGACAGCCCCTAATGTGTCCTGAGCTGAGGTGACTCTGACTTTTAGAAATCCTCCATCTTGCAGATGGAGGATTCCCCCAATAGGAATAGGGATGTGCCCCCCTCCCCTCAGGGAGGAGGCACAAAGAGGGTATAGACACGCTCCAGGACAGTAGCCATCGGCTACTGCCCTCCCAGACCTAAACACACCCCTAAAATTGAGTATTTAGGGGCTCCCCAGAACCTAGGAAACTAGATTTCTGCAACCTAAGAAGGAGAGGTCTGCTAAGCTGAAAAACCCTGCAGAGAAGACGGAGACACCAACTGCTTTGGCCCCAGCTCTACCGGCCTGTCTCCCCACTTCTAAAGACACTGCTCCAGCAACGCTTTACCCGGGACCAGCGACCTCTGAATCCTCAGAGGACTGCCCTGCTCTAGAAGGACCAAGAACTCCCAAGGACAGCGGCCCTGTTCACCCAAGACTGTAATTTTGTAACAAAGGAGCAACTTTAAAACAACTTGCGTTTCCCGCCGGAAGCGTGAGACTTACCACTTTGCACCCGACGCCCCCGGCTTGACTTGTGGATAACAAACACTTCAGGGAGGACTCCCCGGCGAGTGCGAGGCCGTGAGTAGCCAGAGTTGCCCCTCCTGAGCCCCCACAGCGATGCCTGCAGAGGGAATCCCGAGGCTCCCCCTGACCGCAACTGCCTGCTTCCCAGATCCCAACGCCTGGTAAAGACTCTGCACCTGCAGCCCCCAGGACCTGAAAGATCGGAACTCCAGTGCAGGAGTGGCCCCCAGGAGGCCCTCTCCCTTGCCCAGGTGGTGGCTACCCCGAGGAGCCCCCCCTTGCCTGCCTGCATCGCTGAAGGGTTCCCTTGGTCTCCCATTGATTCCAATTACAAACCCTACGCGCGTTTGCACACTGCACCCGGCCGCCCCCGCGCTGCTGAGGGTGTACTTTCTGTGTGGACTTGTGTCCCCCCCCGGTGCCCTACAAAACCCCCCTGGTCTGCCCTCCGAAGACGCGGGTACTTACCTGCTGGCAGACTGGAACCGGGGCACCCCCTTCTCCATTGAAGCCTATGCGTTTTGGGCACCACTTTGACCTCTGCACCTGACCGGCCCTGAGCTGCTGGTGTGGTAACTTTGGGGTTGCTCTGAACCCCCAACGGTGGGCTACCTTGGACCCAAACTTGAACCCCGTAGGTGGTTTACTTACCTGCAACAACTAACAAACTCTTACTCCCCCTAGGAACTGTTGAAAATTGCACTGTGTCTAGTTTTAAAATAGCTACATGTGACTTATGTGAAAAGTGTATATGCTATTTTGCTAATTCAAAGTTCCTAAAGTACCTACCTGCAATACCTTTCATTTGAAGTATTACATGTAAATCTTGAACCTGTGGTTCTTAAAATAAACTAAGAAAATATATTTTTCTATACAAAAACCTATTGGCCTGGAATTGTCTCTGAGTGTGTGTTCCTCATTTATTGCTTGTGTGTGTACAACAAATGCTTAACACTACTCCTTTGATAAGCCTACTGCTCGACCACACTACCACAAAATAGAGCATTAGAATTATCTCTTTTTGCCACTATCTTACCTCTAAGGGGAACCCTTGGACTCTGTGCATACTATTCCTTACTTTGAAATAGTGCATACAGAGCCAACTTCCTACATGCATGTACTAAGTGAGGAGTCCCTGAGGATGGCACAATACATGCTGCAGCCCTTGGGGACCCTATTTGGTATCTATGCCCTAGATACCAGTGGTGCCATTTTTCAGGGACTTATGAGAGTGCCAAAGGTAGGGCCAGTTGGGCAAACGGCACAGTTTTAGGGAAAGAGATCTGGCACTAGAAACCTGATTAGCAGAACCCAGTGCACTTTCAATCAAAATTGCAACAGATACCAGACAAAAAATTAGGGTGAACATGTCAGAAAGGGGCACTTTCCTACAATATTATCCCAAATTAATTAAGTACCGTAACATTAAAAATGCATAGGTTTTTATAGTTTGTAAACTGCACAGCCATATATATAAAAAGTCTTGTTGCCAATAAATGATGTAAGAATCATTTGTTACGGTGTAGATCTATGGCAAAGGTCAACCATTTCAGTGGACTTGATCGACCCACAGTCTTTAAAACATATGCAGTCCATTCAGACGATGTCACAATACGTTTGGGTAGAAAGGTTGGTTTGTGTCTTCTGTCCTTTAGTGGCAACAACAGCCACTGTACAATGTGCTGCTCAGCTGAGGAAATCATACCTCCTTTACCCTAATTACCTGTATGTCAGATTACACAGTAAATATACAAATGTTTAGTATTATTTGCCTTGCAAAACATAACATTGATCTTCAGGCTCACTTATTCTTTAACACAATAATTGTCAACGTCAACTGGTTATGTGTCCCCGTAGGTCTCCATAGTTTGGAGATACCTGACATACAGACTGTGATAAGGGCCAGTTGCTACCATTACCTAGTACAGTGAGGAAATAATTGATAGCACCTTTTGGACATGTGGTTAGTCCTTTCGAGGTCCTACCCTTCTGTGTTGTTATTGCAGAACTATGTATGGTGGAACAAAAACATTTCTATACAACGATTCTCTTGTAAACATACCAAATGGAAACTGTTAATAATATCACATCAGTTCTTATCACCCATTTTAACTTCAAGCTCAGCAATATTCTCTGTAATGCACCTCAAGATCTCATACTGTAGGGGGTTAAGGAGGATCTCCATCTCATGACTGCAACCATGATATGTTCTCTCAGTCAGTGTACTCCATCGAGGCTGGGCTTGTTAGTACTGCAGGACGATTTGCCTGCTATTATGCCCAGTGGCGTAATGAAACTTTAAGCGAAATGTACCTGGCCCCTCCCCCTGGACCCAGTCAGGGGCCTGCAGTCCATGCACAGTGTACTGTACTGAGGGGCCCTCTGGAGCTCAAAGGGCCCCTGCACCACAGGGATGCAGGGCCTTTTTAACACCGCTGATTATGACCCCTTCGGCGGACTGGGCATTCTTCCAAACAATCACTCAAGTATGCTAATTAATAATAACTGTGCTATACCTTATAAGTATAGTCTTATCTTGATAGAAGTAGGGAATCCTGCCTGTTCCCAAGTGCAAGCCCAGCAGTTTTAAATTTTGATTTAAGTTCAACTTAGAGTTGCTACAAACAGCTTTTCTCTGAACAACTTGACTGTCTTGGCCTAGGTATTTTATCTGAATATTTTTTGGGTGTGGGGAAATTGATTGTTGTTCCCTATGAAGGAGACCCAGGGACAAATTTTGAGAAGGGTTTGAATGGGGTGGGGGGTTCTTCACCTGGGCCTTTATTTTATCAATTTCCTTCATAATAATTGAACAAAATGCTGCACTTAACTATCTAGTTCTTACACACATAAATGCACATACTTTTTGAAAAATTTATAAATAAACTGCTTAGTAAATTTTAAGACCTGCATGGTCGAAGATGGTGCTGCTATTGACATGGGCTTTGCCCAGGCCAGGATTGCGGTATGCTTGTGCTGCTCATGGCACATCTCTTGCTCAAATCAGAGGTGAGAACCAACACACCACAGACTTTTGTGATACTTTTATGAGGTGATGTGTGTTGCAGTACTAGGCCCAGCAAATATCTGTTCCTTTCCTGGAGAATAGAAGGGACTCTTGTGTGAGAAAAAAAACTGTAGTTCAGGGAAATAGATCCATGTTCAAAGCTGCAGTGAAGGACACTTGTTGGTAATTTGAATTTATTTTTTCACATATAGAGGACAGGAACAAGTTGTCAAGCTTACTCAACAAAGATGCAGTTTTGTTTACCTCCTTTGTCCTGCTAGAAGGTTTTGAGTGCCAAGTTCAAGGGTACCACGAGACAACAAAAAAGAAGTTATCGAGCCTTCCGGAGCTTTGCTCAGCCACAGCTCTCAACATTGATCCAATGATGATTTTGTCCACTGAAAGTGTGTTTGAGTATAAAGGTAAAACTATTCACTAGTAGAAACTGTGAACCATCATCAGCCACCTTAAAAGAGTGACTAAGGGCCTAATTGGATTTGGGCAGTTGAACTGGCACAACAACCGCACCGCAGTGGTGAGGTGGCCGTCAAGCCGTTGGCCTCACCATCGCCATATTGAGATGTTTCCGCCAGGCTGACTGGCAGAAATGGCATTTTACAATGATTCTGCCAGTCAGCCCTGTGGAAACAGTGCAGCAGCATTGTCCTCGGCTCTCTCAGGGAGCTGAGGCCAATACTGTCACACACAAAACCCTCGGAATGCACACTGTCTTCCATAGCAGACAGTACGCATTCCATGGGTGCTGGCAGGGGGCCCCTGCACTGCCCACAACATGGTAGTGAACAGTGCAAGGGCCCCCTTGTGGTCGCCAATACTGTCTTTCCACCAGCCTTTTCATGGCACCCTGAAAGGCTGGTGGAAAGCAAAGTCGTGATCAGCATGGCGATGCCGAACTCAGCACCTCTATGGCTGATCACGACTCTGACAGTCGCCAACCTGTCCGAAACCCTCATCCCATCAGAGCCGGTGGTCTCCCAGTGTTCTGACTGCCGGGGTCGTGATCTGTCAGTTTTCCAGACCCCGACTGTCAAACTTGTAATTAGGCCCTAAGTGCTGGTCCTCGGAATTACTTTTTGTGTAAAACATAAACAGTGTTTACAACAATGTAAGTAGCCAGTAGGTTAGAGCATGTATATTGAAATGTTCTTCAGTCAGTGAAACAATCTCTATCTGTTATCACTGTATACCTGTCAACAACTTCCGATTTCCCTGCATTGGACTGTCATGCAAGTCATGGCAGTCTCGAGAAGAGAAAATTATGAATGATGGTGAAGCCCAGGGAGAAAAATTTCATATGAGTAATTTAGGAACGAATTTTGTCCTTCCTTCCACAACTTACCCGGAATTGTTTTAAGTTTTCATAAAATGCGGGGCAAGTACTAATTCAAGTTGGGCCCTATTGTTTCTATATTTAAATCTTTTGATGCATTTGGCTTTTAATTTTAATTTAATATCTACGTTTTAGTAATGTTTGGGGACAACTACTCAGCATTCCCTTACCATGAAACCATTGTGTCTTTTAACTTTAATCAGTCTAAACCCTTAGTAGTGTTTAGAACTGCAGACTAATTAACATCAACAAAAACAATACGTGGTCATGTGCAATGCAATGACAACTACTGTTCTGTCCCTGTTTATGACACAGTGAAGTAGCTAGGAGAGGGGCGTCTACAACCAAATGATATTATTTATATCAAGTTCCACTTTAATTCCACTTAATATTGACCTTTTCCCTTTCCCACTCTTGCCTCTGTTAATCATGAGCGCAACCAACATTGGAACCTCAATGAATTAACTTGTAGTGTTTCGTGGATGGTCCTGTCCAGCTAGAAGAGTTAACATGAATGCATGAGCTGGGATAAACAAGTATCTCTTCTCTGTACAGTTTCACAATGTTAAGAAACTGAATAAGTGATTGGATCCCTTAGAGATTTAAGAAGCGTGTACATCCACATTCCACATTTCAATTTAATAATGAGTGCACTGGAAAGTAAAGCGTTCTTTCGGTGACTTAATCTATGCACAAGATGTAAACCACTTCTTGTAGGGATGGAAAAAATATCTAGGCATATCAGCTACAGTTCCTTTTCCAGACTGGCTCTGAAAGAAAAATCAGGGGTATTTGCATACATTTCGACATCCAAGAACCAGTTTGTGACTAGTAGTTATAACAGCTGTAAGGGGTAGGTGTAAGCATCACTGAACTAACCCATAGATTGCCATGCTCTGGGTGAGCATAAAGGAGTTTCTGACTTTTTTCTTGCCATAGTTGTTGAGCTATGTAGTCTGACAAACTCCTGGAGAGCGCCAAGCCTTCTTATAGCTCAGCAGATGAAACTTTCATAAGAAGTCGTATTTGCTGTCACTCGTTAGCGCAAGGCAACTCTTGCTCAAAATATCTACTAACCTACAAGCTGCCCTTTGACATCCAGACACCAGAAAGGACTCTTTTATATGTTGATAATAAACCGTTTGAGATTGATTGAGCGCTACATTTGATTTGGTCCTACTTTGTTAAGCTATGTTAGGTGAATATTAATGTATAATACACTTGGTAGCCTGCGCTGCATGGCAGATAAGCAAGCATAAATCTGATTTTAAAATTACATAATAAGAAACCTAAATAAAACTCAGAGGAAGGAGAAGCCAGACTGAAAGTGGCTGTAAGAAATTTGGTATTTAACTGAAAAGGGTAGAAGTCCCACTGAGATAATAAACACAATCCTTGCCAGGGTGAACCTCTAAGTCACCAAATTCCCTGAGATTGAACCTCTGGTATCTTGACTTAACTAAAAGGCAGTGTGTAATGTATTTATGAAGCAGTCAAGCAGTAATAAAGTGAGAACACAACACATGAAAAATCACAAACTAATTTAGAAAAACAAAGTAAAATTATAAAAAATTAATTCATCCCAATGCAATAATACGAGATTTGAATTTTTGAAGTGTGAAGGTGAAAATAGCACCAAATGCGCAAAGCGCCATTGGTGGTTATCTGGTCGTGCTGGACAAGGGAAAAGGTCAGGTAGAAACTTCAGGCCAACCTCAATGGATCGCAGGTCAGATATAGGTACCAGATCAGTGCAGCTGAAAAGACACCTTCCCGAAATCCATTTGAAGAATTCCATTTGCACTGGCAAGGGCTGCAAGGAGAAGGTCCAGAGTCACAGACGGTTGTTGCTGCAGCTTTACATGGCTTTTACTGTTGACGCGAAGTACAAGATGAGCAATGCCAATTGTCATGGACGATCGATGTCTGTGAGAAGAGCAGGTCCCGCTGGAGCTTCGAGTTGGCGGTTATCAGCATGTCTCCATTTAGTGGCCCCAAACTGAAGTTAGCACTTATTAAGCTTCATAAGGCAACCCTGTATTAAAATACGATTTTAGGAGTTTCTCATTGTCAGGACAAGAACAATTTACACACACATGTCCTACTTTGAAATTACCATGCACCCACCCCAATGAGCATTTAGGGTCTACCTTAGGGTGACTTACAAGTAACAAAGGAAGGTTTAGGCCTGGCAGAAGGTTTATTTTCCCAGGTAGAAATGGCAGTTGAAACTGCAATACAGGCTGCAGTCGGTGGCCTGAGACATGTTTTACTGTGCTACTTTGGTGGGGTTTAATGAGTGCGGGTGCCAAAAGTATTATTTAGATTACAGTCCCCAAATACAAGAAGCACCATTTACTAGATGTTTACAAGTTAATTAAATGTGCAAGTGCCAGTTTTACCATATTTTAGGAAGAAACCACATTAGCACTAGTTAGCAAAGGGTAAGTGCACAGACTGCTAAACCAACAAAAACAAGTTCAGCTCATTAAAAACTGAAGGCAAAACGTTTGGGAGAGTGTCATGCAAAGGATGACAGCCATGTCAGCAGCTTCCTGAACTTCATCACATTAGTATCATGATGTTATGTTATGCTACGTTATGTTACGTTATTTAATGCTATGTTATGTCATGTTATGTTATGTTTTAATTTGTAGAGGGCACTACCAGCCAGAGGGTTTCCTGGCACTGAGCACGTGTGAGTCTAGGTGCACCTAGACTGTTCAAAAAGCCACGCCTTCAGCTTTTTGTGGATTTCAAGACGGGTGGAGAAGGGCTCTAATGTGTAACAGCATGTCCACGCCTTAGGAGCGATGCAGGAGAAAGTTCAGCTGCTGGATCTGGTTTTCCTTATGAATGCGATGTTTGCAAGTAGCAGTCCGGATGAGCTGAGGTGTCTGGAAGGTTGTAAAAGCAGATTTGATTGTTGAGGTATGCTGAGTCAGCCTTATGTACTACCTTACAAGTATGGGATAAAAGTTTGAATTGTGCTCATGGTGAATCGAGTGCCAGTAGAGTTCCTTCAGGTGTGTTGTGATGTGAGTGTGGCTTAGGAGGTTGAAGGTGATTCTGGCCACTGAGTTGTGACTGGTCAGCAGCCTTCTTATGAGATTTATGTTTATCTCACCATAGAGAGTGTTCTTGGAGTCCACCTTGCTTGTGACCAGAGTGTGCGTGACAGTTTCTGAATAACCATTGAAAGCCACTTGAAAATCTTCCTAAGCATCTTCAAGATATGGAAGCATGAGCTGGTGGTGACTTGGGCAGTCATGTTGAATTGCTGTTGATGATAATACCAAGGTTCTTGTCATTGGTGGTGGGTATCAGTTCTAGGCCTGTTGGCCACCAGGTGAAGTTCCATGGTGATTTGCTCTTCCTAAAGATCACAATTTTGGTCCTGTTGGTGTTCAGCTTTAGAAATTTGGTCTTCATCCAGTGTGGGATTCCAGTGATGCAGGCATTTAACTTAATCTGGGTACTGGGAATCTTGTCTTTGAGAGAGAGAATGGGTTGCAAGTCATTGGTGTAGGAGAGGACGCTGATGTCGTGTGAGCATGTGATGCTGGCTAGAGGGATCATGTATCTTCTGAAGAGGATCGGGCCGGGACGATCCTTGCAGAACTCCACAGATGTGGTCATGGGTATTCAAATTGTACGGTGCTAGGCTGACTGAGTGGGTCCTTCCAGTCAAGAAGGAGTAGATCCAGCAGAGCACATGTCCTTCGATTCAGATGTAATTTATGCATTGGATGAAGATGGAGTGGGAGACTCTGTCAAATGATGCGGAGAGATCCAGGAGAAGGAAGACAGTCCTGTCTCCTCCATCCAGAGCTATGCAAGGGTCACCTATGGTGGTGATTAGGGAAGTTTCAGTACTGACGTTGGGTCTGAAACCAGACTGAATGGTGTCCTGGAGTTGGTGGGAATTGAGGTACTCAGTGAGGTTGATGATTTTCTCTAAAATCATGGTTGGAAGTGGTAGCAGTGGTAGCAGTGAGAAAGTTCTGTAGTTGGTGGGCGTCAAAGTGTCTGCTGAGGCTTTCTTCAGCAAGGGATGACTGTTGTATTGTCTAAGCATCTGGAATGGTCGTGAAAGAGGTGAAAACATTCAGAAAGGATGTGAGCGTGGATCTGAAGAGTACGTGTGGTGAGGGAGTGGATGGACGTTATGGTGGCAGCATTTTTTTCTGTGGTGATGATTGTCCAGGTGGTTAGCATTGGTTTGTTGGACAAAATCAGGAGGCTTTTAGAAAGGTCTGCCAGGTCTGGTTGTGGGTTGAAGTTGCTGTAAATTCAGAGAAACATTGTTCCATGCTTGTGTCACTGTCACTGAAAAAGTATGATTAGGAAAAGTGATAGCACAGGCCCTTAGGACATAGATTGAGGCAGGCTTGAAGGAGTGTAAGTCTATCCCTGGTTGATGCCAAATGACCTTTTCAACCTAGAACTGAGATGTCAAGGAAGAGATTACTTTCTGAGTGATCACAATGGCCTTGTAAAGTATTCCACTGAAAACTGATACACTGTACATAATAGGCAGAATGGGTAAGATGTGATCAATTGAAAAAAACTAGAAATCAGATGAGCCACAGCATTCTGGAGCACTACAGACCTACTGAAGCCCATAAATAGATTATTCGAGAGCAGTGTTGGAAAGTAAATTCTTCGTAAGGGCAGGTAAGTACTTACACTCAGCAATAGGCCACTAACCTCCACTTAGATTCAGTTAGGTCTCAATAAATTAAACCCGGCTCAACCCTTAGTAGCTTGGCAATGAGCGACAAGGCTTAATTTACCTTCGGACTTAGACGATTTTTCAGGTTGGAAATCTTTGTCCGGGCCAAAGCTGAATCTTGATCTGGCGTCCATGGAGTCCTCCTAGGATACGCTGCGTGGGAAGCCCTTGTTCACTCTTTACATTCAGACTTTGTCACTTTTTTGGAGCTTTTTTTCTTCCGACGGGGGTCGACAATCCTCAGAAAGCCTATTTCACTGCAAGGTAATCGGATCATCTTTCCAGTAGCCCCCAGTGAAATCCTGGAAGTCTGGGGCTCCAGAGATTTTAAGTGGGACAAACCTGCAAGTGAAACTGGGTCGCACTTGAGGTAAGCCGGCTTGACACACCACAGCAGGTTTGTCCCTTTATGGAGCTTTTTGTCAAAAGTTCTCCAAACTTCTTCAAACTTCTCGATCTTCTTCCAGAAGGTCTTTGAAGGTCCTTTAGGAGTCCACAACTCACCTCAAGGTTCCAGAAGCTCCAAGTTGCTCCTTGAGGGTTAGGAATCCAACTCCCAGAACGCACCTGTTTCAAATCCAAAAATGGCCACTGGTCAGCTGGTTAGTTCCTTCAGGTTTGTATGCAGGGGACTCTGGTTAGTCATTTTTCACCTGTAGCAAATAGGGAGTCACTTCTTGAACCAGGTGCAGACAGACAAACTCCTTTTAGTGGTGAAGCCCAAGTGTGCAGCTGCTGTAGTCCTTCAGAATGCAGTGTCCAGGTGCAGGTCGGGTGTCCAGCAGGGCAGTACTTCTTATTCTGGCATTGTTCCTTGAAGGGATCTTAGGTGTGGGTGCCGCTCTTCCAAATTTATGCTTGCTCCTGGGGTGAAAAGCAGGAGATGGCGACTGTCCATTCATAGGCAGACCACTACCCCCTTGAATGACCACTTCCTGGGAAGTGTGGCAAAAATCTAACTCAGGGAGCAACATTCCTTAAACATCCAAAATGGCTGCAAATTAATTTTGGAGGTTAGGGATGGCTGAGCCCACCCACTGGTGTGGCTAAAAATCCTTAACACACCCCTCTCCTGTCCTCTCCTAATTTAATCAAGAAGGCACCAGGTTCTCAGGGTTTGCAGGAAATGGGGGAGGTCCTGAGCTGCTCCAAATGTCCTTCCCTCCTTTGAAGACCAGTTTGGCAGCTGTCACCCCATCCTGTTTCACCATCTGTGGAGGCAGATCTCCTCCCCCAGGCACTTCTTTTGTGTTCAGCCCAGGCCACTTCACAGCTTATAAATGCAGCCAGGCTAGGCTGCCAGAGATTGGCCAATCGGAGAAGGGCACTATCGAGCTGAAACTGGTAACTTTTTGGATGAGTTCTAAAACTCTTTCCCTGAACTAGTTATGTTAAATGCAACAATGGCAATGACAAACCTGACATATCCAGCTCCTTTGAAGACTTTATTAATTAAAATGAAGTCTCCCCATTTTAGCCTATGGAGCCTATTCACTACAATGAGAGAAACACTACAATAAGGGAAACACAAATGTTACTATTTTTCCTCACCAGGGCTTATAAAACATATTTATAAGGTCCCTGCTTATAGGTACACCGCACCCAATTCTTAGGGGTGACCGATATGTAAAAATAAGGTAGTGTAAGACTTGGGAAGTATCTTTACTTCCAAAGTCGAATTTAATTTAAAAGCAGCCAGCAATGCAGGCCTGCCTTTAAAATGATGCTGGGCACCACAGCAATTCACCTATGGGTGCACTACCTATGCTGGGGTCCCCAAACCTACATGCCCTACCATATACTAGAGGTTTATAGGTAGGTTGATACTGCCAATAAAAATTAGTCTAATTTGCATACACATTTTACATAGAGCACGTGCACTGGGACTGGTTAGCAGTACCCAGGACACCATCAAAGTCAGGAAAACATCAGCAAAAAGTAAAAAATGGGAACAAAAAGTTAGGCAGCTTCTGCAATCAGCCCAGTTTTCTCACAAATAGCAATATAAATAGTATTGCCCTGGGCCAGACAAATTTGGACAAGGGCATTAACTATCATTTTGTGTAGGTGAAGATTAATAAATAGAAGAATGGATTTGAGAGTCTTAATATGTAGAAGAAAGTGTTGGTGAACCTGGCTACTTGCTTACCTAAAGAAAGATTTGTACCTTATGGATACTGAGGTTATTCATGGCTCAAGCAGGGGAGGTGGAGGGCTCTTTACCTCTGCCCTAAATGATGGAAGTGATTGTTGGGTCTACAGAAAGATTAAGCATAAGCAACTTATTAGCTTTCTGCTAGCAAGTTATCAATGGGCAATCCAGTAAGGATGATGCTTCAGCCCTCATTGAACTAACTGTTGGTTGTTATAACAGTCAAACTATCAATTGGGTGTCATCAGCATACATGGAGTACCTGGTCATGGCTACTGATATCAAATTCACCACAGGCCTGATGTACTGAGTGAATAAAAGAACGGACAGGATACATCCCTGTGAAATGCCACAAGAAACAATTTTGGACTCTGAACGAAATAATAACAAGGCAATGGTTTGATTTCTGTTGGACAGAAATAACTATATCCATACAAATGCAGTGCTTTTTACCGTCATCTCGTCATGTCTTAAAGTTAGGATGGTCTGGTCAATGGTATCTTAGAAGAATTGGGGTTTGACTGCTTTAACTCCCCCTGATTTTTCTATTTTGGACCAGCCATTTTTTTGATCTCTGCTGTGAGTCAGTCTCACTAATGATTCTCACTCTTTTTAGCTCTGGTAAAATAGTATTGAGTGCCAACTACACCTTTTAAGATAAGTTATACGTGTGTGTGCACCCATGTTGGGGTTTAGCAAGTGGGACAACTGTCTTATTCAACCCAGTATCTGTGCAAAGGGAAAGTGTTGCAGATAGAACCATTAATAAATTGTTCATTTCCCAAACCCCTTGTGCTTTTGACCCCAAGAAGGGTAAATGCCTGGGAGAGGATTAGCCATGAGCATGACACTGCCCTGCTTTTCATTACATTATTGCCTCAGGGAGAGGCAATAATGCAATGCGTCTGTAAGGCTTATAAGAAGGGTCAAGGCCCCAGAGCATTTCTCCTTGCCTCCCACACTCCCAGTAGCCTTCTCTGGTTGGAGCAGGGAAAACAGTGCCAAATAGTTCCTGCCATCTCAAATACCCTGCTGCCTTCTGGCAAAGTTTTGGATATAAAAATACCTTATACATAATACATACATACATACATACATTCATATTTACATGCATATATGAGTAAACCCTGGAAAACTACACCTCGCTATCCTGAGACTGTTAGCAAAGAGTACTTCTTTCACAGGTTTGTGTTGTACAGTATGGAGGACCCAGGACAACAGTGGAGAAAGATGCCACTGTCACAGTTGGGCCCCAGAACCCACTGTCGGGCCTATGACTTTTGGACTAAGATTCTTTACAGTATTGAGTGCTGCAAAGAGGTCCTATAAAACCTGTGCCCTGACACCATCAAAATCTACTATCGTTATGACATCATTGAGCACTGATAGGCTGTAACTCCATAACACTATAGCTCTGTTTGAAATTGGTTCTATAGTTCACTGTCTTCTACATGTTTCCACAGTTGCCCGAAGAAATTAATCCTCCCTAGGTAGAGAAGCAGGGAAGATGGAGGAGATGTTATTGAGGCCATCTGTAACAGCAGTGTTTTTTTCAACAGTTACTTAAAATTACTGCTTTCCAGTCATTGAACAGATCCTGCCTGAAGGGAGCAGCTAAACAGTTGCAGTCTCTTAGTTATGAAATGAGATGCTATTTGCTCCATGTCTCAAGTAAAGCATAGGTCATTAGCTGTGCATAAGAGAGAACTACCTCTAAAAATTACCTGTAGATGACTGTGTGTGAATGAAAAAAATATATTCCAACACTGTAGAGCAAGTGCTTGGCAATAATGTGGAGCAAATCTATCTGTTCCTGCAATATGTTCCTGTTCTGTATGAAAATAAATGTTATTTATTTTCTAGAGAATAAACGGAAGAACAATCCTCACAATGTTTCAGAGGAGGCTACATAGGAACGTATGCAGTGGGGGATTATATTTATGTAATAATCCTTAAAAAAATGATTTACAGTGCAATATACATTATATGTGAGCAATGAGCCCTCTTAGTCACTAAGAGTTGTTCTTTTTAGCTCCTGACCTTTAAATTATAATCATAATTTGAGATGGGTTAGTAGAGGTGTATCCCTTTTCACTAACCTGACAAACGTCTAGTTAAGCCTTGGCTAGTTCGAGGGTGACCAGCATGACTCTAAGCTTTCAGGGGCCTCCCTGCAACTGTCCTACTGACCAGCTACAACTAGACCTGCTAGGGCCTGTTGTTGGCCTGTGGTGGAATGAGCATTGATCCCCAAGAGGTGCCCCCCAGGCTGGGATCAGTGGAGGCTCCTCCAAGAAGAAATGTTGAAAATCCTGAAGATTGGACTCTTTGTGACTACTAGCAGGGCCCATTTGTACCAAAGCTCAGGTGAAACCTGCTCTTTGTTCCGATAACAACTCCTTCGGGGTCTCTGCCAATGCAAACAGAACTCCTGGTGACA